>NC_067296.1:14712500-15061653 GCF_020740795.1 Apus apus
TGCGCTCTGTGTGGTGTCTAGGTACCCAGGGCATCACAGATGCTGGTTTCTGGAATGTAGTAGCTATTTTTTCCCTTTTGATTGAAGGGACTTTAAAGATCATCTAGTTCCAGCCCCCTTAATGGGCAGGGATACCTGCCACTAGACCAGGTTGCTCCCAGCCCCATCCAGCCTGCCCTTGAATGCTTCCAGAGATTGGGGAGCCTGGGCCAGTGTCTCACCACCCTCACATTAAGGGCTAGATTAGTCTTGAGGTAATAATGAGGAATGTGTAGAGAATTATCTTAGAACTTCTACTTTCTGGCAGGGGTTTGCAGTGGGTGTCTCTTGCTGAGTTGTGAGGGGGTTTGCAGTGCACTGGGAGCAGCTAATCACAGGGATCTCCTGAAGACACAGTTACATGCAGGGCACACTGGTTTATCCATTGGCTCTGGTAACTGTTCTGCCTTTGACAATTGTGTAATTGGAAGCATGTACCTTGTACAGGTGGGAGGGACAGTTCAGTTGTCTGAGTTCTAGCTAAATCACACCCTGTGTTTGAACCACAGGAGTCGCATCAGCTGAACGACTGGCCTGTCAGCACTCTGCGTGCTAATTAATGAGGAAAACAACTGTGTCACTTAGCAGTAATTAGGAAGGTAGAACTTTCCAGAGGACAGTCTCAGTTGACCTGATGTCAGCTGTGAAGAGCCTGTCGTGGTGCTAAAAGATTCTCCATGAGACTTCAGGAAGAGTTACCTGGGGTTGCTGAGATGTCAGAAATGGTAGTTTGGTAGTTGAGACCTTGGAAAAGACTGTCCAGAGCTCCAGCAGTGGAAGCTTTGGTTTTAGTAATGCTCTTAGAAGAAAGAATCTCTTCCCATTGGTGTCCTTGTAAGTGTTCTTGCTTTGGCATGGTTGGACCTAGAGACTAATGCCTCCAAAAAGCCCAGACCCTGGTGGGGCTGAGGCATCTCACTCGTGCTGCTGCCACTGTGGCCACACAGCCTCATGAAAGAGCAGACTTGGTGGGTTTGTGTTGGGAAAAGCTTTTCCTTTGCACTGTGTGCTGTGGATGACCTTAGCTCTGAAATAGAAGGGAGACTCCATTATTTTTGGGGAGTGGGAAGAGAAGAGCATTCCAAGTTGACTGCTCTGTATAGAATCCTGTAGGAGATGGCATGAGGAGCGTTGGAGAAGATCCCAGCTGGGCCGAGATGCTGGAGAGCCCAGAGGGTCTATGTAAGCTCCACTAAAATTTAGCTGTTCCAGGTTGGAATAAAAATGAAGAGTCTTTAGTGAACCCCTGCTAGGACAGCACGTGGGCGCCAGGGATCCTGCCCGGGCAGTGTCGGAAATGATCGATGTTGCTCTTTGCCTTTGTGACCTGGGAGAGTTGAGCTTCCCCAGGGCTGTGGAGGTTGTCATGAGATCCAGGAGTAAAACAGTTCAGTGGTCAGTCCTGTGACTTCTGCACCGATTGGGATCCTTATTGCAAGGGATGGCTTCTTCATTGGCAGGAGCTGGGAGGAATGGGGGAAGCTGATGAAGGAAGAATCACTCAATTTTAGGATGTCTTTAGAACAGAATGACTCCAAGATATATCTTCCAGCTTAACTAAACCTGTCAGCTATTTTCCCCAGTGACTGGTCATGTCTTGCTTTGAGTTAAATCACAACTGTTCCTGTTTCTTTTTAAGAGAATGTTTGAGGTCGTTGCATATCCTGATGTGTTCCTTCACGACCAGCTATTTAAAATCAATCTGGTAAATAATTTTGATGGAAAAATGTAGTTAGAGCAGAGTGTGCTGTTCCAAAAAAATTCCAAGAGAAAAGTTTGATTTTTTTTTTAATTTTTTTTTTCAAACCTAAGCTGCTTTTTCCAACTCAATTAGATTTTAAAATCTGCTTTTCGGTTGGTGATGTCCCTTTGGTAGGTGAATGGTCTTCCAGAAAGGATGTGAAATGTCAGTTTTGTTAATCCAGGCTTGCTTCTATTTCAGCTATAAAATAATAGAAACATGGGCTGCAAGGGACTTCTGGAGGTCATCTGTTCCTTACTTGTATCACTGTAGTTCCAGCATCATGAAAACATGGAAATCAGATTTCTGTTGTGAGACTGAAAGTATTTTTTATAAAGGTGGTTGCTGTTAATTCCCCCTCAGAGGTGAGGTGGGGTTTGGTAAAGCTGCCTGCCAGCAGGCTGTCCTGTAGTAGTTAACATGTCTTGATCTTTTCATTTCAGTGCTGTCTCTGCAGTACTAGATGTTCTCCAAGCTCAAAAGAAATGAGTGCTCCTTCCCTGGGAGCCTTACAGGGGATAAATGGTCTGTGTGAAGAGAATCCTGATCAATTTTATCTGATAATTGTAATGCTTCCTCTCAGTAATGAAGCACATTATGCACTCCTGATTTTAGAGGTTGGGTTTGGGCTGTTTATGATGAGTATCTTTTGGAGTTGTGGATAAAAGAAAGGAATAACCTTTTGATTCCAGACTGCTCACCATAATTCTGCTCTTCTCAGCTGACAGAGGGCTTTTCTTTCCTCAGAGTGAACTGGCTGCTCTCTGTCTCAGCCTCTTTACAGTCTTAGTCTGTCACAATTGCATGGGGAAAGCAGAAGTGAGAGGAAAGTCTCTAGACCTGTTTGACCAACCCAGGCATCTTGCTTTCTCCTTGAGGTTGCCTGGGACAGTCTGTCTGGAACTGATAAAGTGACAGCAGTGTTTTCCTGGCTCTGAGTTTGGCTTGCTGCAGTTGGGGGCCTTACTCCTTTCAGTCTGCTCTTTGCATCCAAGTTCATTGGTAGCAATCCATGTAGTTCACAGAGTTTACTCTGCTCTGGATGAACTTGGAACTGCCCAGCCTCATCCTACTCACACTGAGGGCCAGTCATGCTGTTTGCAGCAATCTGCAGGAGGCCAGTGTCAAGTGGTGGTCATGTCCTTGGGTGCATTATTTATACTCCCAACCTTATCCCCAAAGGTCATCCCTTGGATAGCATTTGCAGGCTCCTCAGGACACCAGACTTCTGGGAAGCTCTTGGCTTTCCAGCTCCCCAGGAGCCTGTATGTGCTCTGTGTCATGCTGGTGCAGCAGCTTTGGGTTAAGGTTCTGAGTAACTGAGCTTGAGAGAAGCTTTGTGCCAAAAACATTTCCAGTTAAAAGAAGAAAGAAAAAAGAAGATACCAGTATCTTAGTTATTCTTAACTAAAAAAAAAAAAAGGTGAATTTTACTAGTGGCTGAGTAGGTGTGTTTCTCAGGAGCTAATCAGGGATTTCTTGGCTGTGTTTTGTTGCTACGTGCTGTACGTGGGTATCTCTGGAAGGATGAAGGGCATAGGAAATTCCTGTTATAATGGGTTGTGGGTACTTCACAAGAAAACATGTCCTCCAGGGGTTGCCACTAGGATTGGATTGCATTGTGAGGATGATAAAATCCCTTTTTAAAAAGGAGGGGGCTTGTAACATGAAAATGTTTTACAAATCAGAATCAAAGTGGACATTGGGAGTCTTTTGGATGTTTTCTTGAACTTCAGGCACAAAAACTCTGGCTTGCTGAGCTGCTCAGACAACAAGCTACTGTTAGAGCAATTAAAACCTTTAATAATAGATCTCTCTTAATTAATAGACCCTCCAATTAAAAAATTGCTATACTGTGGTAGCCCAGTTGGGTTTGTGTCTGTACTGGGGCTGTGGGTCACTCCTGTGCGGTCATTATCGGCAACATCTGTGAGCTGGGCTGCCTTCTGGTGGGCTTTGTGTGCAGGATGAGCAGGGTTCTGTGGGCTGCTCTTGATAAGGGTGCTGTGCAAGAGATGAGCTCTTTATCAGCTTGCTAGTACTTGGGCAGTGTTCTTAAGGGCAGGCCTAGTTGGGAAGGCCAAGCCCTGAAACTTGCATGGTGCTGACTTGATACAGCTGCCCTGTGAGGGCTGTGGGGCAGTGTCCTCCCAGGGGCTGTCACCACAAGTGCCACAACAGAGGAGCTGTTTGTCCTTGTGCTGGCAAGCCCTGGTATTGAGCAGTGAGTGTCAGACAGTAAAGGGGAACTTTGTCTTTCTCTGTGACCTCTGGGATATTGCCTGACAGCTCAGGCTTCTGCTTCCTAGCTAAGCATTTCTCTACCAGAGCAATTGAAATTTCCAGAGCTGCATTGTGGCTTTTGGAGATGCTGAAGCCCATGCAGGACATGGCAACCTGATCTGATTAGATCTGCTTGGACTAGATTAGTTTTAGCAGCTTCTCCCAGTATAAATTATTTTGATTCTGTAATTAATGCAGGACTTCATAAATGGCATGTGCTGTTTGAATTCTGCAGAAACAGTTCTCATCTTTTATAACAAGCTCAGGACACTCCTCTAGGTATAATCACTGCTCATAATGTAGATATTCTGCCTCAAAACTGCCAGCTAAACTGACATGTGTCTGACCACACCTGTGACCCCCTTATTCGTCCCTGTTTGTGTCAGTCCCTTCTGCCAAAGAGCTTGGATCCTCTGTAGAATTATCCCTCTCTAGGGGCAGTGAAAGCAAAATATATACAAATTAGCAGCTTTAAGCAAGAGCGAGAAGCTTTCAGGCAGGGCAGGTTTGTGTATGAATGTAGCTTTGTTTGCTTTAAAACCAGATCATCTGTGCAGACTCTCTCCTCTTCCTGTGTAAAGATCAGCAGACAACAATACCTGCCTGCAGAACCAGGCATTGTGTGCCATTCTTAGAAGCTGCAGTCGAT
This sequence comes from Apus apus, assembly GCF_020740795.1. Taxonomy (NCBI): domain Eukaryota; kingdom Metazoa; phylum Chordata; class Aves; order Apodiformes; family Apodidae; genus Apus; species Apus apus. The sequence continues at coordinate 14,717,213 of NC_067296.1, forward strand.
GATTTCCTGAAGAAGCCCTTCTCTGAGCAGCCTGTTACAGCACACAGCCTGTGCTGGGCTAGAGCTACGTGACAGAAAATAGCCACTGTGAAATCTGATCTACCTTTAGATAACATGATTGATTTTTCTTTTTTCTTATTTTTGTCCTTGTTGAAACTGATCTTGCTCAGCTGGGGCAGTCACACATCCTTTAGTGACAGAGTTGTGCTTAAAAATGTAAATTGCTAAGTCATCTTAGACATATATAGGTTCATTTAATTTCTACAGCAGCAGTACTGGGCAGAGGAAATCATGCAGTGCATCTCCTGCCAGAAGCACATGGAATGAGGAGAAACAAAACCACAGCAATTGAACTTTGAAATCTGGTAAATTTCACTGTACTGAAAGTGTTCTAGTGAACTCACATGCTCTGTTAAGGTCTGAGTACATTTTTGGAGTATACATCTAATTTCTAAGTGAGTCATGCCACATAAATGGTTTGAGGTCTTAGATGTTTGCTATCTAATCTTCTGAAAGGGTGTTTTGCTCAAGGACTAACAGTTTCTCCAGGAATAGACTCTTTCTTTTTAGTAATTTTAGCAATACTTCGTATCCTTCTGCCAGCTGGATACCTGGGCCTCCTTCCTTCCCCCTCTGTTGGGCTGAAGCCTCGCTCACACCTCTGGTGTGGGCTCTGGATCAGTGCCATGTCCCTTGGTGACCTTGGGGCTGGGTTACCACAGCCCTGTCTACCTGGGACTGCCCTGAACACAATTTGTGTGTCAGTAGGTCAGCAGATGACCCATGCTGCCAAGGCCCATGCCACCTGGGAAAGCTTAGTCCCTGCCAGGAAGAGCCCTGGTGAAGGTGCCTCCGCTGCTGCAGAACCAGCTGCTGGTCAAGCTGTGTGACACGGGGGAGGACATCAGACATGTCCCCCAGGTTCTCCATCATCTTCCTAGCCAGTGGCTCTTGCAGTGGTTCCTGCAGCAGACCTCAGGGCTGCCCATAAAGCAGCATTTTGCTTCTAGAATTTTCCTGATGTATCCTGATGGCCTGAGCTGACTGCTTAGAGCAGATTTCTGGGTCTTTCTGATTAATGCAGCTATTACTCCCTCCTTCAGTCTGGCAGTTGCCTGTGAAGAGATAAGATTGACATAGCAAATAAATACATGATATTTGTTAAGATGACAGTGTTGCCCACTGACTGAGGGCCTCTCTGCAGGCAGGGCTGGAGAGCCCCTGCCTTATCCCACACACCAAACAATACTCTCTCATGCTCCAACACGGCTTCCTTCCTTCTAAGTTATTTTGAATACTTACAAAGAGATTCTTAAACGTTTAAAAATGTGTTAGCTTTCACTCCTGGAAGATCTGAGAGGTGCAGGGGCACTGCGTTTATTTTAGGTAGGACAATATTGATATAAAACTGTAGTAAGTTACTGTGCTTAAATAGTCAGTATTTGTCTCTGAAATATAGTTACTGCCTTCAGGGTTATTTGGACTCGACTCAATACTGATAAAGCTTAACAGAAGATTTGCTAAAATCACATTATAAGGAAGAAGTGGAGGTGCTTACAGATCCTTTGGACAAGCAGAATGCAAAGAGATATCTTTAGACCTTTGAAGCAGAGTTTTTTGCTCATGTTTGGGTGGGGCACGAGGCTTCTTCCTGGCCAAGGGAGAGGCTGCAGCTGGTGGCTCCTGCTGTACCTCTGGAGCTGAAGGGAAGGAGTCAGTCTGTAGGTATGGAGCACCTTGCTTTTCTTCCCTATTACAAAGTTGTCTTTGCAACCACAAGTTGGAAGCCACATGCTGAAAGTTTCAGGGGGGTGTGTGTTACTGTTGCTAGTGGGGCCAGGTGCTCTGTCCTGTGAGAGGGAGAGCCTGAAAGATTTTGTGTGCACAGCAGCCCATCCCAGGCCTGTGTTCCTGCCTCTCCTCTGCAGCTTCTAATGATTAACTGAAATATTTTTATATAGTATCTTGAGATTTTAGTCTCTGCTTTATTATCTCTCTGCAGGTGGAAGAATCTGAGGCCTTTATCCTCTGTCCAGCTCTGCAGGTCGGGAGCCCCTGGTTCCAGCCATCTCCTCACTCCCACCTGCCAACCTGTCTGATATGTCGGGACCCGTGCCGAGCAGGGCCAGAGTTTACACGGATGTGAACACACACAGACCCCGGGAGTACTGGGACTATGAGTCACATGTTGTTGAGTGGGGGTGAGTCCCTGGGTGCCTTGTGGATGTCTCTGGACCAGGATCCCTGTAGGATCCTGCACAGAGATGCATGGGGAGTTTAGCTTGACATATGTCTAGTTTGCATGGCTGTTAGGTGTTAGGATCACAACTTTTTTTTTTGAAAAGTGTTTCTTGTCAAAATTTTAAATCCCCAGCACCGCAGGAACATATTTACCAGCTTCCTTAAGAGTGTGGTTTGAAGAAGTTTTGCCAGGTAGTCAGGAAACCTCCCCTTTCAGAGGGAAGAAAACATTTTCTTGAAAAAATCTAAACAGCCCAGTGTGAGGGCTGAAAAGAACTGACATCTGAAGTTGCTTCTGACTTGGATGAGTGAAGAGATCTAGCAGACTTAAATAGGTATGTGCTATTTTGTGACTTGTTGCTTGTCTCCTGCAAGTGACTGGGAAAGACGTGTCTGCTGCTTTTTGAAGGAAGGAGGTGTCTAAATGGAGCTCATGACTAAACCACCCAGGAATCAGACAGCAGTGATGCCAGCTGCATAGCTCTGCTTTTGTAGAACAGGGCCCAGATTAAGTTCTGCCCTCAGCTTTGTTGCAGGTTTCTGAAATACACACATTCTTCTGAGCCTCAGTGCTGGTTTGTGCCTAGTCTGGTTTTTTTAAACAGGCCAGCACTTGAATTTTGCATCTTACTGGCTTTGTTGATTTTTATCAATATTATACAAGGAAAAATATAGCTTCCAAATATAGAGAGACCAGTAGAAGTGACAGCTTGCTGAAGCTGGAGTGCATAGTTTGGCCTATGGTACCTTCAGCAGAAGAAATAAATTCTGGATTGAATCTGACGTGGGTGAGTTGAAGCTCCCTGTTCTCTCCTAATTCCTAATCATCGTGTCAGGAGATGTAAGACACTAATCCACCTTGACTGGAAGGTGAGGGAGTGATTTAGTGTTAAGGAGAGGTTTGTAAATTGTGATGGAAATAACTGAGCTCTTTGGAACTCTTAACTTTTTATTTCCACAGAAATCAAGATGACTACCAGCTAGTTCGAAAATTAGGCCGAGGCAAATACAGTGAAGTGTTTGAAGCCATCAACATCACAAATAATGAAAAAGTAGTTGTTAAAATTCTCAAGGTGAGCTTGGGGATTGGGTAAGAGAGAAAATCTGTCTTGAGGTGATCCAGAAAGTGCAGCATTTGGTGTAAAATGTTCAATGTTGTAAAACTGAAATGCTGAAAGCCTGGCTTTGGAGTGTTGCTCAGTGAAATGGGTCATTGTTTTGAGCTTGCAGATAGAGCCCTGTGCTTGGTTATTGAGGCAAATCTCCACCTGTAAGGAATTAGACTCTATCTTAAAGAAGTGCTGATGTGCAACACATGTTTACTTGGAGCTAAACAGCACTTCAGCAGCTGACAAGAAAATTTTCCCCTCCTCTAACTTGCAGAGCCCTGTGAGCTAAAGGGATCGTCCTTTAAAGCCCCTGATTAGATTTAGGCACTGCTAGCCTTACCACTTCTGTTTCTTTCTGCATATCATTACCTATGTAGTAATATCCTTCCAGATTGAGTAAGGGTCTCCTGAATGCTAGTTATTCCACAGCCTTGATTGGTGAAACCTTCATCTGGTGGCCCTTGGGTAGCTTGTGCACTTGTAGATACGCGCACAGGCCAGTTAATAAATTTTGGACCATCAGATCAAGTTCAAACAGATTAAAAACAATATGCCATCTTGCTAGCCTTCCTTCACATGAAGCTCATGCTTGTGGCTGTTAGGGTTGTATGGTTGGAAAGAGGACTGGAGGTAATTGAGCCCATACTGGAATGATGCGTAGCCAGGTAAACAAAATGGAACTGTTTGAACTCAACTTGCAAAGGCTGTGTTGGATTTTGGTGATTTGCAGTCACCTGCCTTGGTCATCTTGGCTAGGCTGTCTGTTTAGCCTCACTTTGTTTGGGTGTTTTGTCTCACACTCTGGGTTTTTATTCTTCAGCCTGTTAAAAAGAAGAAAATCAAGCGTGAAATCAAGATCTTAGAGAACTTGCGAGGAGGTCCCAATATAATCACCCTTGCAGATATAGTAAAAGATCCTGTGGTGAGTATGGAAGGAACTTCAAGGGTGCACTGGGGTTATGGGTGAAGTTGCTGTGTTTGACTTCAGCTCTGATCTGGCTTTGTTTCCCCCTGCTCCAAAATCCTGCTTTTGAATTGCTTAATCAGATCAGCTCTTAATCTGATTAACTTCTGTTAGAGGGAGGGCCCTTCCCCCACGGGCCCCTCAGCCCCTCACTCTGTCAGGGTGAGATAGCAGAGAACTGAGACAAGTTAATTCCTTCTGCAAACAGTGAGGCTGCAGGCTTTGGCCCTCCTGTCTGAGGGGAATCACAACTATGTCTGAGGCAGAGGGGCTTCTAGCAGTTTTAGGAGTACAAATAGTTTAATTCATTCTCCTAGATAAAAACATACTCTCTCAACTTACCATGGCTGAACACTTTTCTCTCTGTTTTAGTCTCGGACACCTGCTTTGGTATTTGAACATGTAAACAACACAGACTTTAAGGTACAGTGTGGGATGGGAACTTCTGGTGTTTTCCATTGGAAGCTGCTCAGAATGTTTTTCTGGGGAAGGTAGGGGGGCAGGCAGGTTATTTAATAATTTCTTTCCAACAAAGTAACGGTCTTTAAAGGTAAAAACACTTGGACAGCAGCTTGTGATTAGTCCTTTAATGCCATTTTGCCACAGAAGTTACAAGATTAGAATCCAGATTCCAAGTGGTATTCTAAGCTTGGGAGCAAATAAATCTGTTCTCTTGTGGACCATCAGTGCCTGTCCTTTTGAAGCACTTTGTGTTCAGTGTGTAACTATTTATTGGAACCACTTGACATGTGGACAGCTGTTTCTGTCACTGTCCATGCTTCTGGGAAAAGGGATTTGAATATTTCTTTGTCCCCTTCCCTACTGACCTGCCTCAGGAGAAGAAAGGCTTGCAGTGCCACCTGGAATAGCTGCTTAGTGTTGCAGAGAGCCTTGGTCCTGTTGAGACCCAGTCCACAGGGATAGTGCCTCATGCTGGTGGGGGGGGAGTGCAGCCTGAGGGAATGACAGGAACCAGAAGGTTCTGAGAGAGCTGGCAGTCAGCTGTGGATGTGGTTTGTATGGGGAGAGGAACACGCCGACCTGAGTGGGGTGTGGGATCAGAGGCACTTGGAAAACTTTTACTGTCCCTTCAGATGGGTTTGGAGAAGCAGAGCAGCAGAGAGCAGGGCTGGGCTGCTCTGGGTGGGCAGGGAGAGGGTTATTTCTTGGGTGTTGAGCACTGATAGGATGTGTTTGTGTCCCACAGCAATTATACCAGACATTAACGGATTATGATATTCGATTCTACATGTATGAGATTTTGAAGGTAGGTTGGTGTTTTGCTGTTTATTTCTAGGATTTGCTCTCAGCTAATCCTATAGAGATGTTCTTCATGTTGCTAGTGGGGGAAGAGAAAAGAAAGCCTGTGAAAGAATTGGATAGAAAAGTATAGATCAAGTCAGTATCGATTGTTCAGCTTTGTGTCTGCAAGAAATTCTAGTTTTGTTTTGTTTTTTTCTTTTTGAGGATGGCAGAGCCTCTGGATACACTGAGATACCTTTAGATCCTAAATCAAAAATAAATGTAGCATCTGAAAACAAAATTGTGAGCTGTTACTGGCTGGTTTTGTGCCCTAATGTGAGTCAAATGTGTTTCTCCGTTTTTCTGAGACAAATATTTTCTCAGGAGTCTGAAGGAGGTTTATTTGATCGATAGTGCCTGGTAACTCTGCTCTTAGGGGCTCTGAAATTCCATTTTTATGAGTAAGTGCATGAGGTGAAGTAAAAACACTTCTGTTCCTGGGACCTCCCTTTGGAGGGGGCTCTAGAGGTGGTTTCTCTGGTTTGCAAGTCTAGTCCAGGGTATAATGCTGGACAGTAAAGTCTTGCTGGCTGGTTAGACTTGGTGTATGTGGAAATACTTCTGAATATGGTTGAACATGAAAGCTTCTTGTGACTCCAGCATCTGTTTCTTTGGCTGTCACCTCCAGGCTCTAGATTACTGCCATAGCATGGGAATCATGCACAGAGATGTCAAACCTCACAATGTCATGATTGACCATGAGCACAGAAAGGTAAGTCCATGGGGCAGGGAGGCATCTGCAAGGGAGGCTGCACTTCCCTTGTGTGGAGAAATATAAAAATCCTTGATGTTGTTTGTTCTGAAGTTTTAATGGGTTACGTGTAACCCGGGAATAGGGTTGGGATGGAGAGGTGTTTGATTCAGAGTGGTTGGTGATAGGGTGTGGGGAGAGGAATGGGACAGATACTCTGATCAACTGCAAAATAATTGGAAATAGAAGGTTTGTAAATGAAGCTTCAAACAAAACCCACCTGAAGGGTGATCTGGAGCATCCCTTGAGCCTCTTCTCTTTGTTTTCTACCATTTCTAGCTTAGACTAATAGACTGGGGGTTGGCTGAGTTCTATCACCCTGGCCAAGAGTACAATGTCAGAGTGGCTTCCAGATATTTCAAAGGACCTGAACTCCTTGTAGATTATCAGGTAAGAGTTACCAGGATTTATCACTGACTTTCCATATAAAAGTCTGTGCCCTTTCAAAGTAGCAAACCCAAAATTCATATCTCTAGAGACCTGAAGCTAAAGACAGTCCATTCCAAAGTGGGTCAGGAAAGCAGTGGCTATAAAGCCACTGTCTCAGGGCTTGAGGAAGAGCTGGAGAACTATCATCATGGATCATGGAATACAGATGTTGGATATTATTTTTTCAAGGCAGCTTCTGCAGTAAAGTATAGGAATGAAACAGCCCTTGTGGGAACACTTGGACTGCCTGAAACGCAAAATTAAGCTGTAAAAACTTCCCCATATCTGAGGGCACTTTGCATGGTTGGAAGTGCTGTGGTCTGGAAGGAGCAGCATTCCTGATGCCTGGGAGATGGTGCCAGTGCTGCATGAAGGCACTTCCTCACCTGGCCCTGTACCTGTGGAGCTCATTGCTCTTGTTGCTCATGGTTCTTCCCTTCCCAAAACAGGGTTTCTCAGAGATTCAAAACATGAAGACTGCAGGGAAAACAGGAAAAGGCACTGGTCTGTAGTACCTTTATGGACCAGATGGAAATGGGATACATGCTGTTCTAATTGCTGTATCCCAGTCTGAGTAACTGGGACACTGGGCTGAGCAGTGATCTCGAGATGAAGATGCTTCAGCCTGTTCCCAGCGTTACGTGGCCACGTTCGTGTCACGGGAGGGAGGGGGGAGCCTGTTTTTCTCCCTGATTCATGAGAAATTGAATTGTCCTTCTGGATTTTACAGATGTATGATTACAGTCTGGATATGTGGAGCTTGGGTTGCATGTTGGCTAGTATGATATTCCGAAAGGAGCCATTTTTCCATGGCCATGACAACTATGATCAGGTGAGAGCTGGTCACGTTCAATCTCTCCTCTTTGCACAAGGAGGGTTTCCTGCTGGCACTTGAATTGAGAGATCTGGAGAAATTTCTCTGATGGCTTCTTTGCTGTGTTTGAAGCCATGTTCCTTTTCTCAAGTGTGCAAGATTATCTAACCCATTAAACAGAAATAGTTTTATACTCCTTTGTATTCATGAGCTCCTCAGAACTATCTGGAAAGAGTTATAACTGTAGTTATGTTAAGGCTGGTGTGCTCTGGTACATAGATTGACAGTTCCTGTGGTGGTTAGTGGAAAGCCCCTGCCACTATCCCCCCTCCCTCCCCTTGTCTCCATCCCTCCCTTCTGGGTAGAAACTGAATTTGGTTCAGTTTTATATAGACTCTGAAATCTTTGATGTGCTGCCTTTAGGCCAAAATTTTTATACTTAAGCCTTTGACGTGCAGACATTCCTGACCTTCTGTTCTCAGACCTTCACTCTGGAGCCCTCTGAAGAGACACTTGACCCTTCATATGCAAGTTACAGAATTTCTGCTTTTTTGCCCACTTTTTCTTGCCTTTCCCTCTGTTGGTTTTGAATATTTTCTTGCTGCAAAGGGAGTTATAGTTGCAGGATCTTACGAGTTTGTGATGTTAGGATGGGCAGCTCCCTCCCAGCTGCCTTGGGTTGCTGTGTACTGAGGTGAGGGAGGCACGTTGATGTTTGCTGTGACTGTGTGTGCCCAGGACATCTGAGCCACGAGGTGCCCCTGTGGCTGCTGGTTCACCCCTCTGAGGCCAGGATCATGCTCCCAAGGGAATTGTGCTGCTGTGTCTTTCTGCTGGCTCTGGCAGTAGTGACTTCTTTTTCTGTTTGTTCCCAGCTGGTGAGGATAGCCAAGGTGCTGGGAACAGAAGATCTGTATGACTACATTGACAAATACAACATCGAACTGGACCCACGTTTCAATGACATCTTGGGCAGGTGAGCCAAGATCCAGAGGAGCTCATAAGCTGTTGGTGGACCCAGGGAGCTAGTGCTTTGTCATCACACCTTGAAGCAAACAAAAAATGATGGCAGAAATCACAGCCAAGTTTCTCCAGAACTGCCACTTTGTGGCTTTGATCCCTTTTTGCCAGAGCTTCCCGTGGTCCTTTATCTGCCAATGTACTTGGGAAAGGTTTTTTAATGTCATTTAGGCAATTAAAGAACTGCTGGAGCATGAAGGGCAAGTGCCTTTCCCAGAATTCTGAGGCAAAAGCATAAATGGTGTTTCTCAGAATTACGGTCCTCAAAATCAGTTGCTGCCTGAGGTGGCATTTACATATTTTCTCCCTCATAGAGTCATTTTGTGTGACACAGTCCAAAACTACAAGGAACTCTTGTTTGGGGAGCATGAGGGGAGAGCAAAACTGGGATTTTAGGCCTGTAAATCCATTCCACACTGGAGTCCTGAAGGGAGTCGGGGCTGTGGTGGCTCTGCCACCGCGTGGAGACACGGAGCACTGCTCCTGGGGCTCAGCCCCGCCGAGGAGCCACCCTCCTCTCCCAGGGGCACATCTTCTGCTGGGCCTTGCTCTTCTTAAAAGTGCCTTTTGGAGTCGGTGTCCTCTGCCCAGCCTGATCTGGGGAATCTCTTATTTTGGCCTGCAGACACTCCCGTAAGCGATGGGAGCGCTTTGTCCACAGTGAGAACCAGCACCTGGTGAGTCCTGAAGCTCTGGATTTCTTAGACAAGCTGTTGCGATACGATCACCAGTCGCGACTCACAGCAAGAGAAGCCATGGAACACCCCTACTTCTGTGAGTACCCCCTACTGCCCAGGGAGCTCTGCCCCTGGGGACCCCACCTTCCCGGCGCTGGACCCCAGGTTTCTTGGCTCCATGGAGGGTGAATTGAGCCACCCAAACCCGTGCCAGGCCATGAACCAGCAGCACTGCGTGATAAAGGAGCTTTGGTGCTAAACCCCTGCTGGCTTCAGCAGGTGTCTGGGCACACCAGTTCCTGTTGATCAAACCAGGTAACTGGTTTGGGGGCAAATAGACCCTTTTAACTCCTTTGGTTTTTAAATCTGTAGGGATCTGCAAATGGGATACTCGGGTCGGCTTTGCAAGCAAAAATGTAACTTTCACTAGTAATTGTTTTTAAATGCTTGCTTTGTTTTCACAGATACTGATATTTAGGTTATTGTCACTGGAATATTTGCTCAGTTAATTATTTTTTTTTCTTGCTGCTGAACAAGCTTGTGTAATTATCAAGCAGTGATTGCTCTGGATTATGGCTGTGGCAGATGTTCAAGTGAAATGTTTTGCAAGTGTGAGCATTGGTAAAGCTGAAAGCTTGGAATGGGAGAGTTGGACAGACAGCTTAATCAGCTTGTGTACAAGGAGAGATGCAGGTTGTACTGGACTCAGCATGAGGAAGGGCAGCATTTAAAACTCCCTTGTCAGATGCAGTGGCTTGAGAGGCAGGGAGGGGAAGGCTCTGTTCAGTGTCATCACATGCAGCTGAAATAGTGACAGTAAACTGGGGACATCTTGCTGAAGGCAACGTGCTCCAGTGACACTCACAGGCTGCTGTGAGATGGGTATAGAGACGTGATTGTAATTAGTAATAATCTTTCTGCTTGTTTGTCCTGGTTTGAGCTGCACCCGTTTCCTGGGTTTGGCCCCATGCAGCTCTCAGCATAGGAAGACCAACATCCCCTCTGTTTCCTTCAGCCCTGGCTGTGCACCAGTCCTGCTGAACTCCAGAGCACTTCATTCAGGCAACTTTTCATGGGTCACATTGCCTTGGTACCTTCTTGGGTGGTAGATGATGGTTGATACTGTTGGACCTGGCACCTAAGGGTGGTTTTGCTCTTCCTAGATCCCATCGTGAAAGACCAAGCTCGGATGGGCTCGTCCAACATGGCGGGTGGCAGCACTCCTGTCAGCAGTGCCAGTATGATGTCAGGTCAGTGCTGCTCCCTGTCACTCCTGCTGCCTGGCACGTTAAGGCACTTGCGTGAGGATGTGAGGATCCGGGAGGGCAAGTCCTGCATTAGTTCATCTCCAGGGCCTGATGACAAGGGCGCGGAGGGCTGCGGAGAAGTGGGTGGGAGAGGGCGATAAACAAGGCCTGGCTGCAGCCTGACCTGCTTTTCTGGTCCTGTTTCAAAAAGTGCAGTTGGGATTTTTGCAGCCGTGTGGATGGCAGCGATTCCTGCCCCTCGGTGTGTACAAACCTGAGCTCTCTTCAGAGGCTGCAGGGGAGCAGGAACAGATCTTTAATCTCAGCTCTGCAAATGCCACAAAGCGGCAGCAAACTGAGCTGCAAGGACTGGGGGAGCTGAGCTGCCCTGGATAAGCTCTGGTTTTGCTCTAATTCCTGCTTCCCTGTCTCTTCCAGGGATTTCTTCAGTGCCAACACCTTCACCCCTCGGACCTCTCGCAGGCTCACCCGTCATCTCTGCCACCACCACGCTGGGGATGCCTGTTCCAGCTGCTGCCGGGGCTCAGCAGTAGGATGGGCTCAGTCTCCTGCTGCCTGGGCTGAGGAGGGTGGGGATGAGGTTCCCCCCACAGCTCTGCTCAGGGGGCAGCTCGTGCCTGGCAGGGGAAGGGAGGGGATGAAGCTTTGGAGGCACCGTGTCTGAACTGTTGCTTGTGGATTTATAGTAGTTCAGTCATTATATACAAAATTATTATAGGCTGATTTTTTTCTTTTTTTACTTGAACTTTTTCGTAACTCAGGGGATTCCCTGAAAATACCTACAGATGGAATATTTCTTGGACAGTTGTTTCTCTCCCCCCCGCCCACCCATCCCACTCCCTCTTCCCCCACCCCTCCCTCCCCCCCAAAAAAAAAAAGTACTCTTCATTTAAGTACAAAGATCCACAGCATTTCCAAGCTCTTGCATCCTGCTGGAAATCTCTTCATGTTCCTGCCATTACTCACTCCTCCATGAACCTGCACCTTGGAGGATCGTGCTGTTCTCCAGAGACAAGTCTTCATGAGGCAGGGGAGGGGGATTCCTAAAGTACCACTCACTTAACCCCATGTCCTGCACAGGGCTCAGCTGGGGTACACTGAGGAGACCATTCCAGTATGGCGAGGTGGTGTAAGCTTAAAAGAAGTACAGATAATGTCTGAAACCTGAATTGGATTGAATCATGTGTCCTTAGGAAAGCCAGAAGGCCACATCAACCCCTTGCATGTAATTTTAGTCTTAAAAGATGAAGTTACTAATCCGATTGGAGTCCTTGCCACCTCTGGAGAAAGGGGCTCCTCTAGAGGAAGCCACGTTCTCACCAGCCCCTTGCTCCTGGAGGGCTCACCCGCCGTTGCTTGGCTTGGATCTCTGGAATTAGTTTGTTATTTGGGTATATTGTTTTTAAATCGTTTCTATAGGTTTCAAGCTGGTGGCTACTTAAAGCTGGGGGGGGGAAAAAAAAAAAAGTCTGATACCACCACTTCACCCACCATCCCCTCCCTCACGTGCCATGCGGTGAGATACCAGTTATACCTCACGGTCTTGTAAATAGCACTGAGAGGACAGAGCGAGTTCCCTGCCCCGACATGGTAGATCAGTACTTGTGGACAAATGTTATCATTGACAACGGAAAAGCACCCTTGTTACAGCCCTGCTACCCCTTGCTGTGTATATATACTTTGTCCTTCATATGTGAAAGATCCAGTGTTGGAATTCTTTGGTGTAAATAAACATTTGGTTTTATTTATCGAGGTTAGATTTGGAGTTCCCTGTGTCGAGGCCGCCCTGGGGTGGGGGGGCAGGGGTGGCAGCAGCCCCGCGGGGGCGGGGAAGCGCAGAGAAGCCGGAGTATCTCCTGGAAGGAGCTTTTTGCCATAAAACCCAAAAAAAAAAAAACCTTTTCCGAGGAGAAAGGGCAGGAGGCCGCGGCACGGGCCGGCCCTCTGCGCATGCGCCGGCGCGCCGCGGCTGCCTGGTCACGTGACCCGCCGTGACGTGCCGCGCGCGCGCCGGCGGCCGATGGGCGGGGGGAGCGGGCGGGGGCGGGGCCGGACGGCGCGGGGAGCGCTCAGCGCCAGCCCGGGCCGCTCTCCGGCCCGGTATGCACCGCAGCGCCCGGAAACATGGCCCGGCGGAGCCCGCCGCGCAACGGCGTCGGCGGCCACGGTACGGGCTGGGCTGGGCTGGGCTGGGCCTGGCGGGCGGGGGGCACCGATGCCCGGGAGGCGGGCGGGGGCTGCAGCGCCCCCTGCAGGCGCGGCGGCGCCCCCTGGCGGGGCGGGGCGGGGTGGGCGCCGCTCGGGTCCCGGTGCCGCTCGGGTCCCGGTGCCGCTCGGGTCCCGGTGCCGCCGCTCGGGTCCCGGTGCCGCCGCTCGGGTCCCGGTGCCGCCGCTCGCGTCCCGGTGCTGCTCGGCCCAGCCCCGCGGCTGCCGGAACCTCCCGGGGCTGGGAACGGGCGGGCGGGGCAGGCGGAGCTGCCGTTTGGCCGGTGCCTGACTCGAGCTCGAGCACTTGAGCTCTCCGGGCTTCGCTTTTCCGGCCCACCCCTCCCGGCCGCAGCCGGGGGGCTCTGCAGCAGCGCCGGGCATGGCCTGTCCGTGCCAGGCGCGGTGTGAGCGCCGGTACCGGCCCCGTTCCAGCCTTCGGGAGCGCGGGGCTGCTTCCCTCCGGAGCCGGGCGGCCATCCCGCTGCGGGTCCCGCAGGCAGGCGCGGCCGTGCCCGGTGCTGGTTGGTGAGAGCTGCTCCGGGCGCTGGTTTTAGCCGCGGCAGGAACCAGAAAACCTCTCCCTGCGTGAGGAGACGGTTTGAGTGACTGTGCGATGAGTCCCCGCGCTCTGAGTTCCTCTTTCTTTCTCTCCTTCCAAGTGTAACTGCTAGTGCGAGTTGGGGGGGTTTGATTGCACAAATAAGGCTTTGAAACGCGGCGTTTGGGTGGCAGCTGTTGACCGAAGTGGGTTGCCACAGTATAAAATGCTGGGGGTATTTGCCAGTAAATCTCTCAAAGAGGAGCTTCAATATACGCTCCTTCTTTTGTGCTCCCGAAGTTCTCTCTGTGTGAACAGGAGTTTCCTCTTCCACAGGCTTTGTCTCCTCTTTCCCGAGGCTCTGGTGTGTGGCAGCCCAGGGTCCTGGTGTGGCAGGGGACAGGGAGCAGCTCAGCAGGGCTGGTTTCCATTCGGGTGCAAACAACTTTGCTTGCACAAGAGGCGGAAAAGGAAATAAAACAAAGTAGTGGTCACGGGGTGAGCGTTAGAAGCCTTAACGCTACCGGGAGCTTGTTTGGAGAGGTGTCGTGGGCTGCTAGAGCTTGTTTTTATCCCAAAAGCGTCTAAGGGGACTTTGAGAAGGGACAGCATCCACCCCGTGGCCTCCGTAGTGTCTGAGCAGCCTGTAATCCCGCTGGCCCCCGAGCTGCTTCCAGCCAGGCACTCCCTGGGAGTGGGAAGAGGGCCCGGGCAGTGCCGGGACACCGGAGGTGCCACGTGGGCAGAGGAACGAGCTCCCGAGTGGCTGCTGGGGGTGGGGCCTTGGGAAACAGCTGCTTCCTCATCGGGATCCTTTGCATCCCTCCCACCCTAAATCCGATCTGGGCACGGTATCAAAGAATCCTATTTGGATCCCAAGAGTAGTTTGGGTCTGTTGGAAAAGCCTTTAAGTAAAGGCAGCATTTGTGGCCTCATCCTGCACTCCAGCCCAGCACAGCCTCTGTAGTGGAAACTCCTCCAGTGCGGGATTTTGAGGCCCTGGGTGGCCTCTCCCCTTCCTCAGGAGAAGCAGCAGTGACCAACACCAGGATGCAGTGTGAAATACTGTCCCTCCTCAGCTCCCCGGGAAGCGCTCCTGTGTCCTGTAAGTGTGTTTCACCCCATGGAAACCAGAGCACTGTGTGCTTTGGGTGTTATTCCCTTCCCTACCTGCCCCCGACTCCATGTGCTCCACACAACAGCAGTGTTTGGATAATCCTGGCTGACCCACGTGTGTCCTCATAGCTGGCAAGTGTGTCTGTTGGGAGAGAAGTCACTGTACTCATGGTTCGTTAACTCTGGTGTAATTAAGCCCTTTCTTGTGATTGTTGCTGTCGGTGGAAATGCTCAGACTTCTCCCTGCCTGCATCCAGGAGCCACTGCTGAGCTGGGAGTTGGTGGGAACGTGGAGTCCTGGTTGTAGGAAACACTTGACACCGGAGCTGGTGGCTGGGTCAGGAGCAGAGGGTTGCGGGGCTGTCGCGGTGCGGAGCCGCGGGCGAGGGATCTGGGTGGCAGCTCCTGGGTGGGAGCAGTGGGGCTGGTGGGGATGCCCTGCGAGCCCTCAGGGTGCCCCCAGTGTTGAGCCTGAGATGATGGAGACAGTCACCCCATGGGGACAGTGACCTGCCAGGGTGGTCCCTGGTCTGTCCTGGCAGGGTGTGTCCTGCCTGTCCCATCTTCTCTCCCGTGCTGCATGTGTGACATGGCTGTGAGTGGATTTTGTCTCTCCTGATCTGAGTTCCTGCCCCTCGCTCTGCGCTGCCTGCCCTCTTTGTGACCTTCTTGCAGACTTTGATTCAAAGAAGAAAAGAAAAGTGGCAGAAATTTACCAGGCCCTGAACAGTGACCCCATCGACGTGGCGGCGCTGCGGCGCATGGCCATCAGCGAGGGGGGGCTCCTCACCGATGAGATCCGCTGCAAAGTGTGGCCAAAGCTGCTCAGTGTCAACACAGATGACCTGCCCCCTCTTCCAGGTATGGAGCAGCCTGGAAGGGTGCTTGGGGAGTCAGGGGTGCTTTGGGAGAATGACTCAGGTGCATTGGGAGAGCAGGTGGATGATCTCTGTGCAGGGCAGAGGAAGGGTCATGGGTTGAAGTGCACACTGTGCCCCTGCCCTGTGTGTTTCCCACCAAGCTGGTGCATGGAGGGGCCTCCCAAACTGCAGCTTCACAGTGATTTGAAAATAACACGACTTGCTAAAAAAAGCATTTCTGTGGTGCTGTGAGGGTGGTTGTCCTTACTGACAGCACTGGAAATGAGTTCAGGGTGGGTGCGGTGGGCATAGCCCTGAGCAGTCAGCTGGTGTGTCCAAGTTCGTCTGCAGCAGAAAGGATCAGATATAATCGGTCATGCTCCCTCGGTGGCTGTGCTGAGCCCTGCTTGGCCAAGACACTCTCCAGGGGTCTCTTCCAGGCGTAGGCAGAGCAGTGGGCGACATGAAGCAGCTGTGGTGTTTGGTCAGAGCAGAACAGGGAAAATTACTTTCTTGAGGAGGAGGTACCTGCGTGGTTTTTAACCCTTAACAGTGCAGGAGCTCCAGGTCCTGTAGTTTTTAGGACAGATTTTGTTGCTGTTCCTGAATCTCTGGCTGTTTAGAAGTGTCCAGTCTCCCCGGCAGTCAAGAGCTGGATTAGGTGATCAGAGCTGCTGGAAGATGACATTCAATTTCACGTGGTCACATGGATAGTTCAGTGTGCCAGCAAATTCTTTTCTGTTTTAACTGCCTTAGCCACCTGTGTATGAGGTTTCAATCTGAATTCTTTCTATTTAATGAACTCTTCTTCGTGGTCTCCACAGCATATTGTGCTTTGCTGCTGAGTATGCTTAGAAATCCACATCCCAACTGTGGAGCAGAGATGTTTCCAGGAATGCCGGGCGTGGTGTCAGTTTTAACATATGTTGTTTAAAGAATTAACAGTCTGGTTTCTTCTCCCTGACCTGCTGTTGGTGTCAGAACGTGTGGCAGTGCAAGTGAGGGGACAAGGCTGGTGTGTGACACATATGAAGGGGACGTGTGACAGGGAGTGTGTGTGTCTGTGCCTCATCCTCCTGCCATCAGTTCCTCCTGGCTCTCTCGCCCAGCTCTCTTCCCATACCTCTGCACTCCCTGCTGTTAATCCTGTTCCTCCTCCCTCAGCAGGAAAGGAGCTGCGCGAGGACAACAAAGATTACCAGCAAGTGTTGCTGGACGTGCGGAGATCCCTGCGCCGTTTCCCGCCAGGTGAGGGGGATTCTCCTCTTCCCACCCTGTGGGGGGAAGGGAAGGGCTGTGCCATGGGGCTCCTCCTGGCTCAGGCTTCATTCTGGGGTGGCAGCAAGAGACACTCCACTGCTCCAAGAGCCTGACTTCCAGAAAGCCTTTTCCTGGTGAGCTTCCAGCAGCTGCTTCATGCGGTGGAGCTGTTCTGTGGCTGTTGTTCCCTTCAGCTGCCGGAGCTGATGTGGCTCCTCCAGCATTTCCCTTCCCCCTGCCCCGCTGCCAGCAGGCTGGTGCCATCAAACAGTCACAGCTCAGGAAGGCCAGGATCCTGCATGTCCCTTTCCTTGTGTCACCAGGGGGAGGTTAGGATAGGTGGAGTGCTTGAGCAGTGTTTATTATTCAGTTTATTTTAGACCCTGCTCTAGCTCCGGGGCACGGAAGGCGAGTTTGCCAGTGGGTAGAACAATTTCTGGTGTAAAACAGCCTCGGAGTGGGGTTCATGCACTCAGTTTAAGACAGCTCTGAACCTCTAGAAGCAAATGTTTTTGCAGTTGTTTAGTTCTGCTGGGTGCCTCGTTGTGCTATTTATAAAACGTGATCCAGCAGCTCTGTAACTGCAGAGCAGTCGTTATTTCTGGCCAGACCCTGCTCCCCCTTCTGCCACTTTTGTTGTGCGTCAGTTGATTCCCTCTGATTCTCTGGAGTGTGGATGCTGTGTGCAGGCCTCATTCCTGCAGGCTCTGCTACCACGGGGTGTTTTTGCCCTGGAATGACAGCCTCCTGCCTATTTTTAGACACATCAGTGAAGCAGGGGAAAAGGAGAACTTTGTCATGGCAGGATCTCTGCGGGGAATTTCTGCTTGGCCTTAGGGCATTTTCTCAGTTGACAAGGACTGCCAGGAAATGGCTGCAGCTGTGAGGGGCAGGATGTTGTTCCTGTGACATCCTGTCCCCAAACAGTGCCATTAGCAGGGGACCTGTACCAAGTTGTGGTGATCAAGGCCTCGGTTGGCACAGTTTCTGTGGAAGTGGGTCCTGGGCAATTTTTTCTAGAGCTCCTGAGAAATTAAAAATGATCACCAGGTCCTCAGCAGAGCTGGGTGTGCAGGGCAGTTTTCTCTGTGCACACCTCAGCAAACCCTCCTCCTGTCCCCTCCCTGACTTCCTCACGGGTAGGGGCACTGCAGCTCTGGACATTAAGCAGCCTCACAACTGGCTTCCCCTGAGCCATCGGAGTTTTGGAGGGCAGGGTTAGGACTCGAGATGCTTTCCCTGCTAGGTTTTGCCCCTTGCACCCCATCCCCTGGGGTAGACAGATGGCTCCTCTCCTTGCACACGCAGCCACACTCGCTCCCACAGCAGGCACTGGTAGGTGACACAGCCCATCCCACCCCCCTGGTGCTGTCCCCACAGGGATGCCAGATGACCAGAGGGAAGGTTTGCAGGAGGAACTCATCGACATTATCCTCCACGTCCTCAAGCGCAACCCCCAGCTGCACTACTACCAGGGCTACCATGACATCGTGGTCACCTTCCTCCTGGTGGTGGGGGACAGACTGGCCACTGCTCTGGTGGAAAAGCTCTCGACGCATCATCTCAGGTACTTGTTGGGCTTGGCTGGAGGAGTCACCTGCATGTCCTGGGGCTGTGGGGACACCTGTGCCTGCAGGGAAGCCTGGGCAGTGGGTTGGCCTGTCCGGGAGCAGGGAGCCAGGAAGGCAGAGCCTTGGCTTAAGGCCATGCCCAGAGAGGTGCTGTGAGAGAGCTGCATGACCACATGTTAGTGTGTGGCTTTGCAGGGAGCTGTGCCCTGGGGAAGGGATAATTGAAGGCTGCCAGCTCAGTTGTAGCGTGTCTTGAAGCTGAAAAAGCCAAGGCCTGTGCATTATTCATCCTTCTCTGGCCAGCTCTGCTGACGGGGCCTCTGCAGCTCCTGGGGGCTGGCTCAGCACAGGGCCTCCCACATGCCTTCCCAGTGTCCTGGGCCCCAAGTCAAGTGTCTCTCCTGTTCGTGCACTGAAATCAGAACAAGCCTTCAGCTGGGGAGTGGTTTGGAGGGATTTTCCCTCCTCTTCCAGACCGGGAGTTGGGTTTTGGGTGCTGGAAAGGCTTTATGGTTCATCCATGCACTGCAGCAGAGTAAGAAGTGCCAGCTGATACCAGCGTGGTTGCCTGGGTTCAGGTTTTCTGTGCAGATCAGCCCTGTGTGTCCCAGGGGGTGGGAAGGGGCTGTCCCAAAGGGACAGAACTCCTCGGGGCTGGGGGCCACCCTGCCAGCTACACTGTTTATTGCCAGTACATTTATGTACCTCCCAGCTGCCTCCCTGGAGGGAGAACTCACTGACATGGTTGCTTCACAACTTCTTTTAAATCTTTCCTCAGGGATTTTATGGACCCAACAATGGATAATACCAAGCACATTTTAAATTACCTGATGCCCATCATAGACCAAGTGAACCCTGAGGTGCACGACTTCATGCAGAGGTACGCAGAGCTTCCCTCCCAGGCTCTGAGCTGTGCCCTGATGCAGCTGACCCAGAACTGATTGTGACAGTCCAAAGCCATGTGGGACTCTGCTTCTGAGCAGACCCAAAGCTGTGCTGCCTGTTTTAAGGAGTTTTCCTTGGTGCCATCCTCACCCCAGTGATCTGCTTCCATCTTGGGAAGGCAAGGGGTTTGCAGACAGTGTCACACAAAGGTGCCACCACCACTTCACGTGCCCAGTGTTGTGTCTGGTGTCACCTGGCTGTAGTGTATTGCTAGTTCTGGGGATCATTCCCAGATTTTGCAGTAGGGACAAACAAGTGTAGTCCAGGCAGATTAAAGCAGAAGCAGGAAGGTAAGTGGGAAGGTTCAGGCCAGAGTCCTTTTCTGGGCAAGCATCTCTGTTCCATTTCATGGCCAGCATGTTTTTGGGTACCAAGCTTGATTAGAAACTCACAGAGGTCTGTAAGCCTTAGAGTGAAAAGGAACCTGAAAAGCTGACTGTGCTGCAAGACTTCAGGTGTCTTCAGATGCCAGACAGTGATGTGATACGTCACACATTCAGGTTCCCCTGAAAGCAAAAAATTTGGGCCTTTGCTGTAGACCCCACTGGATGTGAGACGAGTAGTGGCCGCGCTTTGCCCTGGGGTCGTTCAGAGGTGCAGCTCATGGCTCTGGCTGAGCTCTGCATTCTCTGATGCCAGCTCTGTCTCCCCTCCCAGGCATGGAGGTGTGTGGCACCAGGAGCATTCCAGCACGGTTCCCAAGCTGCTGGCAGTGACTGCTCTAACAGCACTTTCCCTCTCTGCAGTGCGGAGGTGGGAACCATCTTTGCCCTCAGCTGGCTGATCACCTGGTTCGGGCACGTCTTGTCTGACTTCCGGCACGTCGTGCGATTATACGACTTCTTCCTGGCCTGCCACCCGCTGATGCCCATCTATTTTGCTGCTGTGGTAGGTACTGGCTGGAGTGGTTGAGGGATTCACTGAACCAATGTGAGGTTCCAGTGGTTTGGGGCTGCAGAGAAGGGCTGGCGAAGGGCAAGAAGGATCAGGATTGCTCGAGGCAGCCTGGGGGTGGCCAGGTCTGCAGGCTGTTGCAGCTCCCAGCCTGACCTGGTGTTTTTCTTGGCTTTGATGTGCTGGGCCCTTGCTCAGGTGCTGGGGAGCCTGTCGTGGGGCAGCCCTGCCCTCTGCATCCATCTGCTCTTTGTCCTGTGGGAAGCCCAGACAGATCTCTGTTTGAGGGCAAGCCATGGGGTCAGGCCGGGCTGAGGGTCTTCCTACATCTCTGACGTGCCAGGAGTGGGCTGTGCTTCCACAATGGATGTAACGACCCAGGAAGGGGCTTTCCGTGGCCTAAGAGTTGGGAAGGGTTTGGTGTTTCTCTTTCCAGACAGGGAATTATTCTCTGCAGTGCGTCTCCTTAGGAAAGGCAGGTCTTTCAGCTGGCAGTTAAAAGTTTCACTCTTGTGGCTCTGAAGTTGGGGCCAACAAGTGACAAGGAGTCATCCCAGCTGTCCTCAATGCTCTTGCACCTCTCTCCAGATCGTGCTGTACCGGGAGCAGGAAGTTCTGGACTGCGAGTGTGACATGGCCTCTGTCCACCACCTCCTGTCCCAGATCCCACAGGACCTTCCTTATGAGTCTCTGATCAGGAAAGCTGGGGTCCTTTTTGTCCAGTTCCCACCATCTGAACTGGCCAAGGAGGCAGCTCAGCAGCAGGCTGAACGGTGAGTGTCTGTGTTCTCTGCATCCCCTTGCCAGGTCTTGCTTTCTCAGGAAGATCCCCCGTAGCAGGGAGCTGGTCCCCGTGGCTGGGGACACTCCTTGACCTGTTTCTTCTCTGTTTGTTCTTTTCCAGAACTGCAGCTTCCACGTTTAAGGACTTTGAGTTGGCGTCAGTGCAGCAGAGACCAGACACTGTGTTGAGGCAGCGCTTCAGGGAGCGGCCCCGAGGGGAGGAACGGACAAAATCCATCTTGACAAAGCCCCGGACCAACCGCTTTGTCAAGTTGGCCGTGATGGGGCTGACGGTGGCGCTGGGAGCAGCTGCCCTGGCCGTGGTGAAGAGCGCCCTGGAGTGGGCACCCAAGTTTGAACTGCAGATTTTTCCCTGAAGCCAGAGGAAGGACCTTCCCTGTCACCACGTCCTTCCCTCGTGGGAAGGGACGGTATTTGAGGAGAGGATGTGTCCAGGAACGACCTGTCTGAAGATTGTTCTGCTGCGTCCAGCGACGCTTTTGGCCTTTGTGACAGCAACTCATGGGAACCAGCCCAGCAGGAGGGTTCCCCAGCCCAGCAGGAGGGTTCCCCACCCCAACACTCGCCTCCTCTCCTCCCTGTGCTGGGGGAGCAGACGGACACTGCTGCCATCTCGGGAGGAACTGAAGGTAGGGACGAGCTGGGCTCTTCAGGCTGTGCACAGGTGACTGTAGGAGAAAGAGCCCTTTGTGGGCTGTGCTGAATCGATCCCACAGTGTTTGGGATGAGGAGGAGTGTCACAGCAGGGTTTGGGCCAGCTGCGTGTGTGGGGGGGTGAGGGGCTGTTACACCCCTGAAGAACAGGGCAGCCTTCTGGCTTGGCATCCCTCATGTGCAGGCTGCTGGTGGTCCCACCCTTCCCCTTCCTGTCAGCATCCTCTGAGTAGAGCCAGACCTTTCACAAACCCCTGCCAGGAGGTTTTCTCCAGCATGTAACTCTCCCTGATTCCTTTTGCTTCCTCACCTTTGCACCCTGATCCATTAAGAGGAGGGAAGGGCTGGGGACAGGAGCAGGCCCACACAGGGTGTCCCGTGGTCCTGTCTCAGGTCAGAGAGGTGAGGGCTGAGTGTCAGTGGTCCTGCCTGAGGTCTGTGCTGTCAAGTGCCAGGCTGTCAGCAACACGAGTTGGTGGTGCAGTGAACATCCATTGCCAACTTCCACAGCTCTGGAAGCAGACTCTAGCACAGGGAGAGGCTTTTTCCACCTTGTGAAACACTTTGCACAGGACAGAAGTTGTTGTGGTAGGAAGTCTGTCTGAAATCTCCCCCCATGAGTTGATGGGACCTCAGCATCACCCTTCGGAATAATGCAAGTAAGGGATTTTCCTGGAAAGGCCATTCCCAACTCCTGCATAGCTCTCAATTCCCCCCTCTTAACAGCCCCAGTGCTCCCTGCCCTCCCAGCTAAGCAGCAAATCCTTCTGGACAACTCCGTGTCCCACTGAGACAAAGCCAATAGACACTCTATGCCTCTACCTCTCCCCTGAGCTGCTCAGCCTCCCGCAAGTGCCCTTACCTGTCCCCCAAGGCTCCCCCCCAGCTGCCCCCCTGTGCTGTGTTGTGCCCAAAGCCATCTGTGCCATGCCCAGGGGCTGCACACCTGGAAATCAGGTGTTGGTTGAAGAGTTATGGATTTTAGGATAGAAAACTCATGCCCTGTGAAGCTCAGCACCCTCCTGTCCCAGTCCCCAGCCTGTTGGTTTGTAATGGCCTTAGGGGAGGTTCTGGGTTGCCCCGTGGGCCCTTGGGGCACCGTGCCTTGCTGGCCAGAGGGTGAGTGGGCAGTCAGCACCTCTGCTTCCATAAGAAGCAGGAGTTTCCTTCACCTCTGCAGGCTCAAAGCTGAAGTGTGTGAACCTGCTGTGGCAGAGGCAGGGCAGTGAGGCCTGTTCCTGGTGCCAGGGCTGTCTGTGCTGCTGGTGGGAGCCAGGGGCAGCTCCGGGGTCTCTCCTGGCATGGCGGAGGCAGAGCCTGTTTCTGGACCTTGGCATCTCTCCAGGGTGGAGGGAATTTAGCACTTTAGAAACTCACGGTGCAGGACAGTGTGGTGACCTGGGGGGCTGCTGGTGGTCCTGGGACCCCTCCGTACACTCTGCCACTGCCCCTAAGGAGGGGATGACTGGAGTCCCCCCTCCCCGGGGAAGCCCCTGGCCCCCCCTTTGCTCTCTGTCTATGATGCACTTTAGTTCTTGCGTTGTCCCCAAGGAGAGGAAGGGCCTGGGAGGAGACGGTTGCTTCGGGTGCTTCAGTTCCTCTGTACAAACACTTCTACAGACCCATGTAAATGCAGATTTGTACAAACCCTATAACTGTAAAATAAACAGTTACTAAACACACTGCCCTCTCTCCCCTGGTGCTGGCAGGGACCGTGGCAGCCAGATCTGCTCTCACAGCACCCAGTGGCCCAACCTGCCAGCCTTGCAGTCACAAGAAGTCGTGGGAAGAGGCACAGGAGCCAAACGGCACTTGTGTGCCCTGGTTGCCACTCCTCTCCCTTCTGCCCATCATTGGTTAAATGCCAGGGCTTGGTGTGTGTGTGTGTGTGCGCGCCAAGGCTTGGTTGTGCCAGAGCTTGGGTGTGCCAGGGCTTGGGTGTGCCAGGGCTTCCCGGGGCGTGCCCCCATCCACTGTGCAGGGGGCTGGAAATAGCCTGACCTACCCTAGGCCAGGGAGGAGATCCTGGGCATGGTGCCCATTAGCAGAGGCCCAGCCTTCACTGCTCACCCCAGGCAGCCTCCAGCTCTGCCAAGCCAGGGGGCTTCCACATGGGATGGAGGAAGGGAACCCCGTGCCTGTCCTGGGCTGGATCCAGCCCCAGCACAGCCCCGGAAGGGCCCTGCCGCTGTGTTGGCAGGATCAGGCCCGACATCAGGCCACCAGCAGCCACCCAATGGCAGCGGTGGGGAAGGAGGGGCGGTGGTGGGAGGGATGAGGCACCTCTGGGGTGGCCGAGGGGCTGCTGCCTTGTGGGGCTGTGGGGACGGGGCCACCGCACTGCGGGGATGGGGCTGCTGCATGCCCTCTGCTGCCCCAGTCCAGCTGCTTGCCCAGGGATGGGCCACTGCCACGGGAATGGACTTCCCAGCCCTGGCATGTGATGGTGGGGGGGGTTGTGTGTGCTTGTCTGTGTGCATGCGTGTTGGGGGGGCTTCGTGTGGAAATGTCAGCCTGGAGCAGGGGGAGGGGGGTGGGGACCAGGACCCTTTCGGTGCCGGCTGCAGCACTGAACAAAGCCCCACGCCCGAGAGGCCTCAGGAGGGAACACGCTGCGGGTGGGATGGGCTGTCCCCCAGCACAGCCCCAGCCTGGGTGTCCCCAGCACTGGGGACATGCTTGTCCCTCCACCCCTTCTCACATGCAGGGGTCTAGCAGGCCCTGCCTGGTGCTGCCAGGCTTTGGGGGGGTTCATCCTGAGAACCACCCTGGTGCCCATCACAGCTCCTCTGGCTGCCCTCATCCTCCCCTCTCCCAGCCAAGCTGCGGTGGCTCCATCCAGGCCCCACAGCCGGGACTGCAGTGCTGCCATGTCAGAGCATCTCTGTCCCCTCAGTTTTGGGGTTATTGCCAGGGCACCCCGGGGCAGTGCTGGGTGCTGCCCCAGAGGAGGTACAGGCTGTGGGGCTGGGGGAGTCGCTGCTGGGTGGCCACTCCCCCTGGGGACAGCCTGGTCCCCAGCATGGGTCGGGAGGGGCCTGTGGTACCCGAGGATGCTCCGGGCTCCCTTTGTTGCTGTGGCAACAGCTGTGGGATGGGGGGGGATGTGATGCAAGCAGCATGTCCCCCTTGTGCCCCACCCCAGGTCCTCCTCTGGGGCTGGATTAGCCCCCTCAGCCCCACTTGCCCTGGTCCTGTCCCCAGCACACACATGCACAGCACATGGCACACACAGCCCATGCGTGCACAGAGCACACAGGGCACTGCAGTTGCATGTGCACAAACATACACACACACATTGTGCACCCACACACAGCCCATGCACAGGCACAGCCTGCACACACCACACGTGTGCTTACACAACCAAAAAGGACATGCATACACACATGTACACACACACATGTGCGCACACACACCTTTAGAAGCATGACCCTGCTCCCAGGGGATATCCAGCTGGCTCCAACTGACAAGGTGAACCCTCCCAGGGGGACAGTCAGGGTGGGAGCCCCTGGGCCAGCGTGGGAGCTGACCCCACATCCCCCTGGGAGCCCCGTGTCCCCGGGGAGGAGCGAGGCAGCACAGGAGGAGCCGGAGCCATGGGCAGCAGACCAACACACTTTATTCCATAGTCACAACAGTCGGGATAACTGTTCGCCAAGCTCCAGCAGAGCGGGAGCCAGGGCTGCCCCTCGGCCAACAGCCCCTTTCTCCAAGACAACAGCTACAGGAACCCTTCACTAACACAACACTACAAAGGTGACCCCGAGCGCTGGCGCCCGTCCGCAGGCTGCGCTGGGGCCCCGCCGGCTCCGGGGACCCCCGGCCCGCTCGGCCACCGCCAGGGCGGCTTCTTCCTGAGAGAGGTTTGGTTTATTTTTTTTTATTATTAATTTATTATTATTATTCTTATTCGCTTTGTCTCCAGTGATGACGGGGTGTTGCACGCACACACGCTCGCACACGCACGCCAGCCAGCACCGGGCAGCGGGGGGCGCAGCGGGAGGGGGGCCGCACGCTGGGGGGGTCTCTAAGCACTACAACCACACGGCACAGAAAATCCACCACTGTCCACAACAGTTCTTCCCCCAACGAACACACCCAGCGGGTCTGGAGGAGGGGGCAGGAGGGGGATGGGGGGTGGGCAGGGGATGGGGATGAAGTGGATGGTGTTGTGCTTGTGGCCGGGGCGAGGGAGAGGGCCCTGGCTCTGGTTCTGGCACTGACCCAGAACTTGCACCTGAGGAAATGTTTTTGCCTGATAGTCCGTGGAGGGAGCACCCCAGCCCATGGGTGACACACAGCACAAAGGGGATCCCAGGCCGCCTCTGTCCCCACTGGGACCAGGAGGTGCAGCCCCCAGCCACAGGACCAGCAGAGCACATGTATGATGTGAGACCCTCATTGTAGCCGCAGGCCCTTCTGGTGCCTGGGGGGCTTTGGTTCCCCAGGGATGGGGACAGAGGGTGGGTGCAGCCTCAGCACCTTTCCCGAGTGCTCCTGGCCACAGCGCGTGCCCCAAGAAGGCACCGAGGTGCTGGGTGAGATCTGTGCGTGTCACAGAGCCCCAGGGCCACACGACCCCCCCGGGAACCCCAAACCCAGCTCACATGTGGGAGGGGGCTGGGGGGCTCCTGGTGTGCGGCTGCCCAGGGGGTGGGAAGACGGAGCCCTCCCCAGGACAGCACCGAGGCGGGAGCAGGCATCACAGCTGGCCTGGCACTTATTTGGCTTTTCCACCTTGGGTAGGGCTGGGTCCGGTGGGGAACGGCCTGGGTGGGGGGGACAGGGAGGGGGACACGCTCTATACGGGGAACACGTGTCCGATGCGTGACACCCGCCTGCCTCCGCAGGCTGGCACCGCACCGGGGCTACCGAACACGGCGGCTCTCGCGCTGCCGACACACGCACAGCTACGGCTACACAGCGACACATCTACAATGCTGATGGCTCGGGGAGGGACCCCGAGGCCACCCGGGACACCCAGCACCCCTTCAAGGGGCCCAAGGGACATACCTCTCCCTGCACCGCGGTGCCTGTCCCCAGCACTGAGCTGGGGGCACTGGGGCCTGGCAGGTCCCTGGCTCTGAGCCACCCGGGAGGGATGCCAGGGCCCCGGGGCGGGGGGGATGCTTTTCCCCTGGTTGCAGCTCTGTCCGACTCTACCACAACGGGCAGGCACAAGGCAGCAACCAGAGGGACCTGCAGCCCCAAAATGGGGAGGCAGACCTCTGGGGAGTGGGTGCCCCCCTGTCCCTGCCACCCCACTGCCCGGGAAAGGTCAGATTCTCCAGGGTTAGTCTCCACCAGGAGTCAGGGCCATGGGGAACTTTAGAGGCTGCCCAGTGCAGCTCCTCTGGGCACTAACAGCTGCTGCCATGTCCCCAGGGCTGGCAGCTCAGGGTGGTGGGGGGTCTCTGCTCTCC
The DNA here is from genome assembly GCF_020740795.1 of Apus apus. NCBI lineage: Eukaryota > Metazoa > Chordata > Aves > Apodiformes > Apodidae > Apus > Apus apus. Next base: position 14,744,061 of record NC_067296.1, read on the forward strand.
CCTGTGTGGCAGAGCCATCCCTGAGCACAGCCCCTGCCCCACCAACACAGCCTGTGCTGGCCACCATGCCAGCACCACAGCCACATGCTCCCCAGCAGCAGGAGGAGCTCATGGCAGGAAGCAGCCATTAGGAAAATCAAAGAAAATCCCAGCTGGAAGAGCTGCCGTGGCAGGACATTCCCACAGGGAAGTGCTCTGCCGGGATGCTCCTGCTGCAGCCGGCAGCGGGGCATGATGCCAGGTGGAGGAGCACCAGGCTGGAGCATCGCCCTCCCCCACGTGCCCACCAGCATGGCTGTGGCTCCCAGCCCCGTTTGGGTGGTGTTAAGGCAGATTTCCAGCAGCATCCCTTCCCGGCCACCCTGCCAGCTCCCAGCCACCCCAGTGGCATCGCCCCCCGCAGCCGGGCACGGTGGGACCCGGCTCCCACGGCCAAGGTGGGCCATCCCAGAGACGGTCCCACACGGGCACGGGGTACAAGGTTAAAACGGGGATCAGCTGCTCTAGGAAGGGCTGGTGCCCCCGCAGGGGTGGCTCTGGGTACGGGCTCCCCCCGTGGCACAGCCAGCTCCACAAATCCAACTGCTGGGCGAGAGGAACAAGGCGGCTCCCGCAGCCACGTGCGGATCACGTGCGCGCAACTTGGCTCTTCCCAACGCCAGCGGCGGGAGCACGCGCGGCAGGGAAAGGGCTGGTCCCGGGGGACACCAGACCTGGGGACCCCGCAAAATGGGGCGTTGGGCAGGGGGAGGGGGCTCTGCATGGCTCTGCCATCCCCAGACACAGCACAGCTGGGGATCCCTCCCCAAGGGCTGCCATGAGGAGGAGGAGAAAATTGAAGCTGTGCCTTAAATGTAGTCAAAAAGCAAAAGGAACCGGCCATTCCCTGAGGAATGGGGAGGGTGGGATGGGCACCGAGAGCCGGGGCTGGTGCGGGGGCTCCTGCAGGCAGCAGGAACGTGGGCAGCAGCCGGCAGGGATGGGAATGGCCGGAGCAGCCATGGTAGCACCGCAGCAGCCGGAGCCGCAGGGGGAAGGGGCCGAGCCCTGACAATGAAAACCCGACCAGACGCTCGCGTTTCACGGGCAAATTAACGGCAGCAGCACCAGCCACGTGTGGCGAGGCGGGGCCGGACAGACGGACGGACCAGGAGCGGGTGTGTGCCACGGCTGGGGTGAGCAGGGAGCTCTGCCCTCCAGAGCTGGAAGGCAAAATACCTGATTCCTGCATGTAAACAGCTGGTTTCGGTTCTTTTGTTTGTTTGCTTGCTTTCTGTTTGTTTTGTTTTGAACAACCTGATAGTGGGGGGCGAGGGGGAAAAAAAGAGTGTTACCTGCAGAGTTTGGGACTCAGTAGGTAAAGACCAAGTCCGAGATGCTGGACATGAGCCAGTCCCCTGCGATCATCTCCGTCACCTCGGGTGTGCAATAGTCCGGGAACTCGAAGTGTGAGGAGCCTCCCCGTGGGAAGGGGTCGTGGTCCTTGTCGAAGCTGGACCAGTCCAGGGCGCCGCAGGCGGCACCGGTGGGGGCCCGCGCGGGCAGGACCCCCAGCAGCTCTTCCTCCAGCTCCTCATCAGAAGAGCTGAAGGAGGAGGGAGGGGACCCAGCTGACATGGGAGAGGGGGACCCACTCTCTGGGGACCTCCCCGGCTCAGGGCAGGTGGCAGCAGGGCTCGGGGGCTCCAGGGGACCGTGCTCCCGGGTGGGCACCGTGTGCCAGGCAGGCGTGCTGGCACAGTCCTCGGTGGCCGCCTCCGGCGCGGGGTCCTGCGGGGTGTCAGGTGGCTTGGCGGGCTGCCGGCGGCCGGTGGCGACACGGCCCAGCACCGAAGGCTTGATCTTCACCGGAGGGCGTGGGCGGGACGCACCGGTGCCCACCTTGCCCTTTTTCCGAGGCCGGTACTTGTAGTCGGGGTAATCGGCCATGTGCTTGAGGCGCAGGCGCTCGGCCTCCTTGACGAAGGGGATCTTCTCGGAGTCGTGGAGGAGCTGCCAGCGCCGGCCCAGGCGCTTGGAGATCTCGGCGTTGTGCATGTCGGGCCACTGATCCATGATCTTGCGGCGCTCGTGCTGGGACCACACCATGAAGGCGTTCATCGGCCGCTTGATGTGCCCGCTCGGCGTCTTGCACCAGGCCGGTTCAGCGTCGCGGGCCGGTAACGGGGCGCAGGGCTCCCGCCGAGCCTCCGCGCCCCGGCCCCGCGGGCCGCGATGCACCATGCCGGAGCCCGGGACCACCCCTCCGCCGCTGCCGTCCCTTCCTCCTCCTCCTCCTCTTCCCCCCCCCTGCCCGCCGTTACGCGCCCTGCCGCGCCGCCCCCATTGTGCCGAGCGGGCGGCGGCGGCGGGGCGGGGCAACGGGGGCCGCGACGGGGCCCGGGGGCGCACGGCGGGGGCGGCTCCGCCGGGGCGGCGGCTGCTGCGATGCTCCGGAGGGGACACGAGTCGGTCCGGCAGTCTTCGTTCCGAGATGCTCCGCAGCGGTTCGGTTCGGGGATGCTCTGCACTGGTCCGAGGATGCTCCGGGATTCTCCGTGCCCGTTCTGGAATGCTCCGCGCTGGTCCGAGGATCCTCTGGGATGCTCCGCAGCGGCGCGGTGATCCTCCGGGATGCTCTGCACCGGCCCGGGGATGCTCCACGCCGACCCGGGGAGGCTCCACAACAACCTGGGGACGCTCCGCGCCGGTCCGAGAGATGTTCTGCGTCGGCCTGGGGACGGTCCGGCTCGGGAATGCTCCGCGCCGGTCCGGGGGTGCTCCGGGATGCTCCGCACCGACCCGGGGATGCTCCGCACCGCCCTGCCCCTCCCCGTTACCGGGATGATCCGCTCTGGGGATGCTTCCCCCGGTTCAGTCGGAGGATGCTCCGATCGGGCGCAGTGCGGGGAGGCTGCGGGCGGGTGCGAGTCGGGGGGTGCGCAAGGGGTCGGTGCGGGCAGCCCGGGAGCCGCACGCCCCTCGGTGCCATTCTTATAGCCGCCACCGCCCCGCCCCCGGTAAACACCGCCGCGCCGGTTCTGTCAATGGGAGACACCGGCCCCCTCCGCCCCGCGGCCAATGGGCGGGGGGAAATATCGGGCTCAGCCAATGGGAGCCCTCGGAAAAGGGTTGCTGGAGAGAATGGCAGGGGGCACACCCCGACGTCCCCCGGTAGCCCCCGGTACCCACCCAGGGATGCTCCAGCTACTGCCAGGACCCGCCGATCCACCCGACTGGGCACCCCCGTGTCCCTCGTGCCCCCGCCCGTGGCACCCCCGGGAGCCCGCACACCCTTCTGACAGCTGCACCCCCGGGCACCGCACTGTCCAGCCGGGACGTTGAGCATTCCCCCGGGGAGTCTGCCCCCGGACCGCGCCCCTGCCGTGCTCCCGGTACCCCCGGGACAGCCCGGTGCCGGTACTGGCGTCGCAGCTCTCAGCCCCCCGCAGAGTGGAAAGGCCGGTACCTACACGGACATGTGCTTTACCCCCCGCCCCCGCGGCGTGTCCCGGGGGGCTCCCCCGGTGCCTCGAGCACTTCGGCCCCCGCGGCGCGGCCCCGCCAGGCCCCGCCCCCTCCCGCCAGGTCCCGCCCCCTCCTCCCGACCGGCACCAATGGGGCGGCGGCGGCGCGCCTGTTGCCCCGGTGACCGCGGGCTGCCCGCCAGGGGCCGCGCCCATTGGCTGCTGCCGGGGCGCGCGTGCCCGCCGCAGGGCGCGCCCCCATTGGCTGCGCCTCCGCCGCCAGTTGCTGTAGTAACAGGGGCCCGGGCGGGGCCGCGCGCCCCGCACCCCGGGCCAGCCCCGCCGGAGCCCCGGGGACACCGCACAGCCCCCTCCGCCGCTGCCCCGCCGCTCAGGGCCTCGCCCTGGGCCCGGCAGGCCGTGGCTCGCCCGAGCCCTGCCCGCGCGGTGTGACCGGAGGGAGGCTATACCCGGTACCGGGTACCCGCCTCGCAGGTCTCGTTTGAGCCTGACGCTGGGCACCTCCGCGGTACATCCCAGCCTGGTGCATCCCTTCCCGGTGGATCCCGTCCCGGTGGATCCCGTCCCCCGCTCCCGGGGTCCTGCCGTGCAGTGCCGGGGCGGAGCCGCCAGGCGGCGCCATTCCCGCCCCTTCCCGTGACCGCGCACCCCGCCCGGGATGCGAACCCGGCTGCTGTTGCCATGGAGACCGGCCGGGAGACCGGGACGAGGGGTACGGGGGGGTGGGATCCCCGGGGCACCGTGAGTTACACGGGGGCTCCCCGGGGAGCGGGAGGATGGTGGAGATCCATGGAGTATGTGGGATTCCTGGGGGCAGGCATGTTCCCAACGGGACAAAGCAGCTGGCCGGGGGGTCCCCCCATAGGGCACAGGCAGGAGGGTTCCCCGTGGGGACCCCGAGGGGGGCTCCCTCAAGGGGATGGGCAGGGGGTTCCCCAAGGGCAGAGGAGGTGGGTGAAAGGGTTTGCTAAGGTGTCAGTGCCTCCCTGCTCTGACTTTGGTCCCCAGAGGCTCGTCCGGGGTGCAGAGCCGTGGGGCGCAGCCTCCTCCCTGGGGATGCACTTTCCTTCCAGAGCCTCCGCAGAGACAGATGCACAGAGCCCAGCCCGGAGTGCCGCGGAGGAGCTCACGAGAGGAGTGAGTCTCTTGCACCCCTGAGGTTTATGGCACTTACAAGGACTGTGGTGACAAACAGGGCTGGGACTTGCTGCGGGTGAAGGGCACAGAGGGACACCTGGAAGCCCCGGGGAGTCCGCGGGTCACGGTCCCTGCTCACAAACCTCCCCTGACTCCCCGTCTTCTCTGCGCTGCCGCGGTGCTGCCGTGACGGTCACAGCGAGGGGCGGAAGGCAGAGCCAGAGGAGAGGAAAGCTCCAGCCCGCAGGTCGGCTTTGCCACGGCTCGCCAATGAGGACAAGGAGAAGAAGAAAGGGGAGAAGCAGCAGCCAGGTCGGGAGAGATTCCCTCATCCATCCATCCCCTGCTGTCCCTGCCCACTGCTGCTGCTTTTGCCTTAACCCGCTGCTTCCTGCTGGGCGGCGTTCAGCAAAAGCCAGAAGGAGAAAATAACCCAAGGGGAAATGCTGAGAATAAAAGGGAGGGAAGTAGAAAAGACCAGGTAGAGCTTTGTAGGCTCAACTCTGGGCTGCAACTGCGGGCTGCTGGGGCCAAGGGAGGTTTGAATTCAGTCTCTCAGCCACGTATGACCGGAGAGAGTCAGTGTGAGATGCTGAAATTGGGCTGGGAAATAAGCCAGTGTTTGTTTGTTTCACCAGTTGCATTTATGCCGAGTGAAAAACCATCTTTGCTTTCAGAGACTATGTCATCCCCAGAGAAAAATGGAGGTTTCAGTAAAAAGAAATTAGCCCTTAGGAAGGAGGAACTCGCTAAAAACTTGGAAGAGATCGAAATTATCCTGGTAGGTTCCTCGAATACCCAGCGCTGGGATGTAAGTTGCAAATCCATGCCCTGGCTGCCTTTCTGAAGGAAATTCTATCAGTCTGACTCTGTTGCAAAATGACACGTATTTATTTATTAATACACTGGAGGTAATTATGCTGCTCTGCTTAATGCTGCTGAAATCTGACCTTGATATTGTCTATCAAGAAAAATTAAGGGAAACTAAGAGAGAGTCCAGACTGCAGCAGGGAGGGATGAGATTTAGGAAATGTGACCTGTTAGAAAAGATTGTTGGTATCAGGTGTTCTCAGTCTAGCAAGGAGAAGGTGGAGGTGAAGGACACAACCACAGCTCTTTAGCAGGTAAAAGATGGTTCTGAAAGCGCTGGTGATCCTGCAGCTGGCAGTGCAGGAGGTGGGAGCAGGTGGGGGAGCCAGAGTGCCTTGGCACGGTGGTCGCTGTCACCAGGAATGTTCCAGGAACAGTGAAAACTGGGGCAGGCGGGACTGGTGGAATTGACAACAGTTTAACCCACAAATTCCTGAAGAGTCTGTGCGAGAGGAAGAGAGAGGCCATCGAGGAGCTGCAGCAGTTCTGTGCCTGCCTGGAAGAGACCAACTGCCAGCTGGTGAGGGACATCCAGCAGGCTGACGAGAGCACTGCCAAGCAAGCCACAGCCCTGCTGCAGGAGTGTGACAAGTTTCAGGTGAGGCTTTAGGGCTGACCCACAGCCCAGCTCAGCAGAAGGCAGAACTTCCCGTTTCTTGTTAGGACGGGGGAAGGGGCAGGCACTGCCTGGCTCCTTCCACTGCTGAAATGAGCTCTCTGATGCCCAAAGATCCAGAGAGCTGTTCTTGCTTTGTGCCCATGTTTTAAAGCCGCAAGTGCACCCAGACTGTAACTGTCCTCAGCAGCAGCAGTCACGCTGTGACAGCCCAAAGCCATCCCCCGGTAATGCCCTCGGCTCCGGCTGCTCCTGGAGCACCGTTCCACCCCCCGGGGCAGCTCCCGTGCACCAGCTGGCACCAGCCACAGCAACCAAGTCCTCTGTGCTGGAGCACCAGAGAGGGAGCTCAAGGATGGGTGGGGGGATGTTTCAGAGCTCTGTGGAATGAGCAGTGACTGGATTTCTCCCCGTGCAGAGGGTGAAGGAAACAGTGCAAATAACCAATCAGAAGCGGCTCAAAACAGCTAGGGCAGAGCTGCAGGAGATGGAAAAAACGATGGAAAAGAATGTGGGAAGTGAGTAGCTCACTGTGACATGCAATTACCTTTGTTTTCCATCTTATAGGTTGAAGACACTGTGTTGATCTTATAAATGTCAAACAATTCTGTTTATGAGGCAGAGCTGCCTGTGGCACCCGGCAGCCTGTGCTCAGGGGGTTGGGAGGGTCACTCCTGGCAGGTCTTTGCACTGTCCCCTCGGGGCAGGATCTGGTCAAGCTGGTCTGACTTAGGTTCTTCCCACTCCCCTCTGGGTGTGGAATCTCTGAGGAGCTCAGGCAAATACAGGGCTCTGAAGCTCTGGAACCCCTGGGTTGAGATTTTCTGTTTGATTTTCCATCAGAGCTCCAGCAGAGCCTGGATGAAGCCACATCAAAGGTACAGGTTCTCCAGGAGGAGCTCAGAGAGATGCAGATCTGCAGGGACAGGCAGCTTCCAGAACAAGCTGCCCGGATAGCTCTTCTGCAGCACAGCATCCAGAGCCTGAAGGAGAAACATCAGGTGCTGAGACCTCCCCTGCCCTGCAGCATTGCCAGGGAGGAAGGAGAGGGCAGGGGAAGAAGGAACACCATGGTTATCTTGCTTAACACTCCTCTTGTTTTGTCGCACTGCTTCCTGCCCTTCTCAGGAGGAGAGAGACAAGACAGAAGAAAAGCAGAAGGTCATCTTGGAGGAACTAGAAGAGAAGGCATGGGCAGAACTAGAGGCCCTGGTGCAGAAAATTGTGGAGGTTTGTGGAGTTCTTGTGACGTCCCAGCAGGAGGGTCAGTTTCTGGGAGCTGGGAGACAAGGCAGGGGCTGCCACACAGTGCCCATGAGCAACAGCACCGTGCAGCCAGCACACAAACAGCAGCAGAGCATCCCTGCTCCCCTCCTGGTGCCAGGCTGGAGCCGTTTGTCAGGCTGGGAGGGGACATGAGAAGGACTTTGGAGTTGCTGCTGAAGTTTTATGGGTTGAAATATTCTCAGAGTCACTCCTGAGAATTTGCTGCATGGAGGTGAGTGACCCAACATTCACCCTGCCTTTATGGTCCCTGCTTTATTACATTATTTAGGTAGCTGCTTCCCTAATTGGCTGTGACACCGCTGTGGCAGTGCTGTTTGTAATAAATTCATGAGGAAATTAAACCACATGCAGCACTGCTGAGCAGGGACTGCTGTCCTTCTTCCCAAAATAGGAGGAACTCCTGGTGTGTGGCTCCTGCTTAACACTTTTCCTGCATTAGCAGCTTGAGAGCACTAAGAAAATATTAATTACTGGCTCTCCTTACAGCCTGCTCTGATGCAGAAGAGCTGCTGGGCCCCTGTACAGGTGCATGTGTAAGCACGGGTGACCTGAGCAACCCAAGCAATATTAATGAGCTTTCCCTAGGAAACTGAACTGGATCTCTTGAGTTCCTCAGTCTTGTTCCACAATCAGCACAACGTGATCTCAGTGACAATCTCTTTCTAGAGCCAGAATCCAAAACTTGTTTGAGTAAAAATCACTTCCTTGAGGAGTGACACACTTGTGCACAGCCAGCAGTGGCCCCAGTGGTGCCAGGGCTCCATGCTGGTGGTTACTGGGAGTTTTTGCAGCTGGATTTCTTCTCTTCACCCACCCAGGAGACGTTGCAGCACCAGGATGGTCTGAAGCAGCTGGTGATAAACAATCATATTCTGCAATATAAAATACTGAGGCAAAAGGAGGTGAGTGAGCTGGGGAAGGGCCAGGACAGTGCAGCAGAACCAGCCCCTCTCAGCCCTTGCCCTTCAGGAGGATTTTGTCTGCCTCGGTGGGGTATATTCCCTTCCATGTGGGCTGTTAGGACACCCTGAGGAGGAGCAGCCCAGCAAGTTTTTCAGGAAACCTGTTAAGAGCCTTACTGGCACAAGGCATGTTTTCTAGCTCTGCTGTTTGCAAAATCTCTAAAACTTTAATTCTTTCTTCTCCTGCAATGTAAAGAACTCTTAGAACTCATTCACTCAGGTTATTAAGGACCTGGAAGAGGAGATTGGTGAGCTGAAGAGGAGCATCCAGACACTCCAGCAGAGTGTGAGAGACTCAAGAGAGCTGCTCTTTGCTGATGTTCTCCTCCCCAGACCCAAGTAAGTCTGGTCAGTGGGCATGCACGGCCCTTCCTCCCTGGCCCTGGGCTACCAAGGAGGCTGCACTTTGGCACTGGGTGCTGATTACCTCATCCCACTGTTTCCATAGACATCCCACTTAAACCTACACCCAGCACGGGGTACAAACTCACATTAGGAAAGACAACTGCAGGGTCTCATGGTCTTGCCTAAGAGCAGCAGGAACTGCCACAACTCTAATGCTGATCCTTGATCACATCACAGCTTTCCTTTGGGCTTCTCTTTGTGAAGCCTGCAAGAGGAGGCTGCTAGTGGTGGCAGCGGGGCACAGGCAGGACCAGAAGGGCTTCTCAAGGTCCTTGTGCCTATGCTAGCTCTGATTTTACTATTTTCACTTCATAGCTGGTAAGGCTGCTCCTTGGCCCGTGGCAGCAGAGTCCTGCCCAGGGCAGGACAAGTCACAAAACCCGAGTTATTTGAAGCTGTCCACTGCCTCATGTACAAAAAAAAATGGGTCAAACGTTTTTTAATCCTGAGAGTGCTGCAGCCCAAACCCCCAGTGCTGTGCAGAACAATGTGCCTATGTGCATTTATTTACAGCAGCTGCCCGTGCAGCCTGTTCTCGGCACAGAGTTGTCTGTGAACGGAGCCGTTCCTTCCCCCCGCGGCAGGTGCTGTCCAGCCCCGCGGCTCCTCCGCACCTCCTGTGCACACGGGGGTTATTTCCCAGGGAAATGCCATCCCTTGGGATGAGCAGAGCCTTGCCCAGCAATCCGGTGGTGGCGCAGGTGACAAGTGGGGCTGGATCTCCTGCTGCAGGGCTGGGGTTGTAGCTGGAAGGCAGGTACGGCTGCAGCGCTGCGGGGGCAGGAGCTGGAGCGGGAGGGAAGCCTGGAACATGTCAGGAGACGGGGCGGGGGGGCGGCTGCCTGAGGGATTAGTGCAACTCCCTTTTTTATTTTTTTCCTGATAAAAAAATTATTATTAAAAAAAAAAAAAAAGAAAAAAGAAGAATCAATTCGTCTGAACAGCTGCCGGGGCGAGGGTTGCTGAGGGGACCGGGGTTACTGTGGGGGGTTGGGGTTACTGCGGGGGCTGGGGTCACTGGGGGGGGGCTGGGAGGAGAGTTAAAAATAGCAGGAAGGTCCAAGTGGAAAGTTTCTGTAACATCACAAGTCAGGCATTTGGTGCTTACCCGCCCTGACAGGCGGGAGCCCGTGCCAGAGCCTTCTCCGCCATCCCTCAGCCCTTTCCCACTGACCTCCCTGCAACTTTTCACACGACATCACCAGCCCTTCCTTTTTTCTATTTAACCCTTTCGTTCCAGTGACTGGATTTTCTTCCTGAAAAAAAACAAAACGAGACACAAGCTGGGCTCAGCCTGGCACCCAGGACTCTTGCTGGCCTTCCTTGTGTCCCTGCGTGCAGCTGGAGGAGCTGTAACCCCCTGAGCATCCATTCCCTCTTGTTGAAAATCCTCTTGCTTCCAGGATTTCAGCTGCAGCTTCCAGCCTTGCACTGGGACATTTGGGATGCACAGTTTGTCCTGGACTGTGACGAAGATGGATGAGTACAGCTCTGAGCAAGCCCAGCTCACTCTGCTTGCCCTCTCCCTGTGAGAAAGCAGATGTACAAGGTCCTCCAACAGTTCTTCACCACTTCTGTTTGTCTTTCAGGATCAAGAGTGAGGGGCGGATAATGTCATTCCTTCTCCCTCTTGGAGCCCTGAGGGTTACATCTGGCTCTGCCACTGTGGGAAGGCTGAGCCTGCCTTGCAGAGGGCTCAGTGACAAGGATGGTGTCAGAACACCTCTCCCCTGGCCACCCAGGGGCTTCTCCTCCTCCTCACACCCAATGTGCCAGGCTTAAACCTGCTCTTGCCTTCCCCCCTGCTGACTCTGCTCTCTCTCAGGTGCACACCAGACACCGAGGTGATCCTCACCATCCCCACCGAGGAGACGCAGCTCATCTGATACTTGGCCAGGCTTGGATGAGGTGCTGAGCCACAGACCCCTCTTTCCCCATCAGTGTTTCTCCATCCCAGCCATGCTCAGCCACCCTGCGGCCTCAGTGCTGTGGTGAGATGCTGCAGTAAAGGTGTCACTGTCATCCTGGCCTGTGCCAGCCGTGCTGCACTCTGGGGCTGCCATCCCTGTCCCTGTTGTGGTAACACTGGAGGTGTTGAAGGGGCCTCCTTGTGACTGTGAGGGGTGTCCCGGGCTTGGCCCTCCTGCTGTGAGGCTCTGCCAGTGCATCCCAGTGTGGTCAGACTGGTGTCCCAGTGCAGAGTCAGACTGGTGCCACTGCAGGGACGGTGCTCAGGCAGTTTGGTGCCAGTGGTGCCAGTGCTGGGCCACCCAACAGCATCAAATACAACCAGCTCCCATTCTTGACGGTGCCAAGCAAGCACCCAGCCGTGCTCCCCTCCCTGGGTCCTGGCAGCAGTGCTGTGGGGTCGGGCAAGCAGAGCTGCGAGATCCCGGCAAAGAACAGCGGCAGCAGCACCGGGCACCGGGCAGGACCAGCCTGGGCTCGGCTCGCTCCTTCCTTGGTGAAGCAGCCGCCGTGGGATGGAGCCGGGGCTGGGGCCACGGGAGCACAGCCGTGGGGCTGGGGGGACCAGAGAGACCGGGAGGATCCTGCCCCGGGGGAACTCACCATACCCCTCCACCGGGAGCCCCGAGGGGACCTCGGGGACCGGACAGGGCAGCTGAGACCGGGGCCGGTGCGGGTGGGGGTGTGTCTGGTGGGGGAGGGACCGGGAGCGGCGAGGGGCTCCACCTCCCGGGGTTTAAAACCGGGGACGAGCCTGGCCCGAGGAAAGTTATGCCCGAGCTACCGCCGCCTCGGAGGGACACCGGGACCAACAGTGGGACTGGAAGCGGAACCAGGGCCAGAAGTGGCACCGGGACTGACACCAGTAGCGGCACGGGGAGCCGAAGTCCCTCGGGGCGGCCTCTCCCAGCCCCGCTGCTCTCGGTGCCGCGGATGACCCTGAACGAGAAGACCCCGCTGCGGAGGAGGGCCAGCACCCCTCTGCCCCAGCCGGGGGTGCCGGGGACCACCCCGCAGGGCCAGCCCGGCCACCCTCAGCTTGGCTACTCCGCGTCCGAGCCGGGCAGCAGGGCTGAGGCCCCCCGGGACAGCTGGTCCTCCGAGTCCTCGGGCTCCTCCAGTTCCTGGGAGTCCCGGTACTGCGTGGTGCTGCTGGGCGACCCCGGCGTGGGCAAGACCAGCTTGGTCAACGTCTTCGCCGGCATCCAGGAGCGAGACCTGCTGGAGCAGCACGGAGGTGGGTGCCTGGGAAGGGGGGGGGGGTTTGGGGGGACCCTTCTGCTGCAGGGTCACCCACCATGGGGACCAGAGGCGGTGGCAGGGAGGCAATATGTGCCCAGGCTGTGTACATGGCTCCATGATGGAAACATCTCTCGTGCGAGGCAGAGAGGATCCCGGGGCTGGGGTCAGGAGCAGGTCTGGGTGCCCAGGCAGTGCCCTGCTGACCGGGCTCTCCTGGCATCTTGCAGAGGCTGCGTACGAGCGCACACTGACCGTGGATGGCGAGGAGACCACGCTGCTGGTGATGGACTGCTGGGCACCCGAGCAGCGGGTATGGTGGGGCCAGGGGACTGGGACTTGCCCACGGGACATTGCATAGACACAGCCACTGCTTTGAGACCTCTGAGCTCCATCAAACTCCCTTGGGCTCCCCTGGCCACGTCCAGAGCTTGCCACACTGCCCTCGCTGCAGAATGGGGGACACATGTTGGACAAGATGGGCTGGGGTAAGGTCTCTGGCCAGATCTTTGCCACTTTCACCTCTGTGGGCAGCTGCCCACCATGTCCTCGCTGACAAGGGCTCTCATGGCAAGCACCAGAGCAATCGTGTGGGCACAGAGTGGAGAGAAGGGGCTGTGGGGAAGGAACGTGGTGCCAGCCAGCTTCGAAATGCATGGAAATCATCTGGGAATGGGGCTGAAGGAGCCAACTGGATAAATCCACGTGAGAGGGTGCGACCAGCCAGGACACGTGCTTTGTCAGGCAGAGCTCTGGCCTGGGAGCCAGGCATGGGGCATTCCTTCCCCCCGGTGCACAGAGACACCTCCTGGGCAGGAATGCCAGTGCCACTGTCACTGCCTCACTCAGAACACCCCTTTGGCCCCTCCAAGCCAAGGCTCAGCATTCCTGGAGGTCCCACCAGGCAGTGTTCGGTCCCTGCCATTGCTTGAATGAGAGTGGCTCCAGGAAGTGCAGCCTCAGCCCCACAGAGCCCAGCTGAGCCCCATTTATTGCTGATAGAGGAGAAAACTCTCAAACATCCCCCAAAATCCAGAGCTTTTAATCTGCATTTTATTAACTGGGCCACATCTCTGCTCCCCACGACGTGGGGGCTGGTGGGCTGCGCTGGCAGGTCCCACGGGTGCCAGGGTGCTCTGCTGTGCCCCAGCAGCTGTCAGGGCTGCCACCAGCCCCTGTGGTGCAGTGACATTTCGTTCCTATTGGGACGACAGGGTGAGGGGAGCTGGCGCCGCAACCAGTGCCTGCAGGTGGGGAACGCCTACGTCCTGGTCTACTCCATCACCGACCGGGGCAGCTTCGAGAGCGCCTCAGAGCTGCGCATCCAGCTGCGCCGCGCGCGGCAGGCTGAGGACATCCCCATCATCCTGGTGGGGAACAAAACCGACCTGGTGCGGTGCCGAGAGGTCTCTGTGGAAGGTGAGCAGCTGGGCGGGGGAACTGGGTGGTGGGGACCCCCAGGAGGGCTCTGCTCTCGGGCTCCAGGCGCAGCTGCATCTCTGGCGTTTGTCCCCTTGTCCCTGGAGGTGCAGCCGCGTCCTGGCTTGTGGCAGCGCCCGGGGTTCCAGCGGGGCCGTGTCCCCTCCTTGCCCTTCCCTTGCAGAGGGCCGTGCCTGTGCCGCTGTGTTCGACTGCAAGTTCATCGAGACGTCGGCAGCTCTGCAGCACAACGTGGCCGAGCTGTTCGAGGGGGTGGTGCGGCAGATCCGCCTGCGCCGCGGGGGAAGGGAGCCCCACGCGCGCCCCGTGCCCGGCCACAAGCGCAAGGAAAGCCTCACCAAGAGAGCCCGGCACTTCCTCGACAGGCTGGCGGCCAGGAACAGCAGCAAAGTGGCCCTCAAAGTCCGCTCCAAGTCCTGCCATGACCTATCCGTGCTCTGAGAGCCTCTGCCTTCTCCCCTTCCCTCCGCACACAGCCTGGGACTCTCCTCTCTGCCAGTAGCGTGGCCAGTGGCTTCATGGAGAGCACAGACAGGGCCGGATTGATGCTGAGGACATGGAGCCATTCTAACGGGTGCTGAAGGATGCCCAGGGTGCTCTGGATCCAGCCACTTCCCCTACAGGATGGGGGGACAAGTGGGTCCCCTGGGCTGCACCCGTGGAGCAGAGGGTGGGGCAGGCACCTGCTCTTGGTGGGATCTTGGATGCTTCTGGGGAGCTGAAGGTGAGGGGTGGCCATGTCCTGGTGCAGGAGCTGGGAGCACGGCCAGTCCCACTCATGGTGCCCGGCAGGGACCATCAAGGGCACCATTGCGGTGTCCAGCTCAGGGACACCCTGGAGCCTGGCCAGGGAGAGGAGCCAGGGGAGCACTGGCAGCATTGCCTTATCCCCCCCTGGCCTCTCTGTGCCAGGGCTTTGTACCACATCTGCCTGGCACCAGTGCTTCTCAGACTGAGGTTTTTCTGCTGTCCCTGCACTGGTGCCATGGGGAAACCCTCCACCTGCAGAATAAACCACCTCAGGGAGGTGCTGGTCCCTGCTCTGCCGTGGGGAGCCACTCAAGCCCAATTCCTTGCTCATGGCTGCAGCGGAAGACCTGCTCCAGCTCCATCTTCCAAAATATCTCTGGGCTGGGAGCGCGTTCATCCACCTTTGACAGAAGTTTCTGTTCCTAAATCAGCTGTAACAGCATCATCCCCGGTGATAGCAGAAGACCCCGACATTCCCTGCGCCTCCCGGCTCCCGGTTGGCTCCGGAAAAGCCTCTGGAAAGGTCGAAGCTCTGCTGAAATGCACGTCTCAGGCCCCGAGCACCGTGGGAGCCGCAGGGAGCTGGGCGCTGGGTGGCTCCCGGTGCCCGGGAAGGGGCAGGGAGGCAGGAGCTGAGCAGCGCGGCACAGCCGGGAAGGGACGTGCTTGGCTGCAGCTCAGGGAGTGACCCCGGGCAGCCGGGGAGGCGACGCTGGAGCCGCGGGGGCTCTGCCGGTTGTTTTTAGGCTGCGCTGCCGGCGAGCAGCTGGGATGCTGCGGTGTAACCGGCTCAGCGGCCCCGGGCCCGGGGCCAGCGGGGGTCGGCGGTGCCTTCCCCGGGTCAGGTCGGGAGTTTCCGTTCGCTCCGCGGCCCGGGAGCGGGAGCCGCTGGCGGTGGCCGGCACGGTGGAGCCGGAAAGGGGATCACGAGCTCAAAGGGGACACGGGGACGAGGTTCAGACTTTTTCTCCGTGCTGCTCGGTGCCTTCCTGACCCGTTGGGGACCGCAGCGTGGCACCAGCGCTCCCCTCAGCCCCCCTTCGTGCTGCTGTCGGTGCGACGCTGCGGTTCAGGCCGCATCACCGCACCGGGGCCGGGGGCTGCGCACCGGGCCGGGGGCTGCGCACCGGGCCGGGGGCTCCTCGCTGCTGCCCGTCCCTCCGGCAGCTGCAGCCGGCGGTTCTCTGAAGCAGGAGGCAGCGGGGGGGCCACGGGATGGAAAGTTGGCAACCGACAGAGATGAGAGTGGAAAGAATGAGCTCAAACCCAGAAAAATGCGGCCGTGCTGGAGGAGGGGCAAGGCGAGGTGCTGGGAAACGGAGGGAGGAAGAAAGGAGGGGAGCCCGGAGCGCGGTGCCGAGCCAGCAGCCCAGGTGCCACGGCCGGGCTCAGGGCACGCGGGGATGGGCGGTGGTCCCACCGCTGACCCCCCCTCCTTCAGCCCCTCACCCGTTTCCTTGGGGCTCCCTGGTCCCCCCCCGTGGGGACAGAGCCCACCGCCCGCGGCGCTGGAGCAGCCTCTGCCGAGGGGTCCCAAGCCGAGCCGGGCTTTAGGGGATGAGTGGGCACCCAAAGGGGCCTGTGAGGGGGTCCACAAGGGGGTCGGTGCCGGGGTGGGCCATGGCAGGCAGCAGGGTGGGAGAACGGTGGCAGGGAGAGGCAGCCGGGGGTCCCGGGGGGTCTGTCCATCCGCCTTACGCCTGAAACACGAAACTATGAATCACCGGTCCTGAAGCAGAGTCTTTTTAAGGAAAAAAAAAAAAAAAAAAAAAGGAAAGCATTAAAAAAAAAAACAATAAACCCCTGCTCTTTCATCCCTGCGCGCTCCCTCCCGCGGTCAGGGCAGCACCGCTCAGCTCTGCCCGATCTCGGTCTTTGCTGGGGCCCTTGCTGCAGCCCAGCCTCACCCCGGCCCTGGGGACGCGTGGCCCCGGGGGGCCAGGGGGCTCTGCGGCATGGCCAGTGGTTCGGGGGGGCGGGGGGCGTTTGTGAGGACGAGGCAGGTTTCAGTCACCTTTCCAGCAGAGCCCCGGCTCAGCGGCCTGAAGGGTTTGATGCCAGTTACGGGGAGTTTCGATGGTGCTCGCCGGGCGCAGCCGAGGGCGGTCTGGGAGCGGGCACGGCGGAGCCCCGGCGGTGCAGGGGGGTCCTCGGGGGGCGGCAGAGGGAGGAAAACCCAGCGCAGGATGGGGGAGAAGGCTGGGAGTCCCGGCCCGGCGCACTCGGGCTGATGGCGGCTGCAGAAGTCACCTTCCCACTCGTGGCAGGGGCGAGCAGGGACCCCCCGCCCCAGGGACCCCCCTGCTCCTCGCCCGGAGGGGTCTGGGCAGGGAGGGGCAGCGGCAGCTCCGGCTTTCGGTGCCGGGGCCTTCCACCTGCGCCGTGCCCCGCGGGGGGCGAACCAGCCTGGGAACGGCCGCGGCCGGCCTGGAGGGATGCGGGGCCGGGATCGGGTCGGGAATCGGGGCCGGGATCGGGGCCATGACAGGGATCCCAAGATCGGTGACCGGGATTTGGATCGGGCTCGGGGCCCGGGAGCGGGCCCAGCCGCTCTCTGTCTCCTAGCAACGGCGGCCGGGGCGGTTGCTGGGGGCGTGGCCACCTCCCGTGACGTCCTTCCGGCCGGTAGGAGGACGTGTCCCTGGCGCGCGCCGGCCGGAAGCGGTGGAGGAGCCGCCATGGAGGAGGCCGCGGCGCACAACGGCAGCGCCGGGACCGGGCTCGGGTCCCCCGCGGCCTCCGCCCGCCCTCCCGCCACCCCCGAGGGCATGGCCTTGGCTTACGGCAGCCTCGTCCTTATGGCGTTGCTGCCCATCTTCTTCGGGGCGCTGCGCTCCGTCAGCTGCGCCAAGAGCAAGGTACCCCCGCGGCTTCGGGGCCTGTCGGCCTCCCCCGCACACACCCCCCCGGGCACCCCCTGCGGCAGCTGTATCGCCCTCCGGTCCTGGTAACGCCAGATCTCTCCCCGGGGATGCCAGGCCTCCCCCCGTGTCCCCAGGGGCGGTCTGGCATCCCATGGGGAGCTGTCTGGCTTCCCAGGAGTCTCCTCCAGCGCAGCTCCTGCCTGCCCCGATAAATTCAAGTGCTGTCAAGCTCCTGGCTGCCCCCTGTGCCCCCCAAGAGATTCTGTGGTGCTGGAGGACACTCGTGTGTGGCTTTGTTTCCCCATCCCGGGGCATTTCTAAAGCTCGTTGTCCACCCTTATGTCTTATTCCAGCTGGTTTTCGTGGCAACTGGGGTACGTGTGTGGGGTTGTGCTTCTGGGGAGGGGGAAATTTCTCTTCCCTTGCTGCTTCTGTGCTGTGCAGCTGCAGCTGTTCCTGGGATGAGCTGTTGTTCCTTTGCAGGGTGGTTTTGCTTTAGAGTTTCCACTCTGGCCGCAGGTGTTTGCCTGTGGAAGGTGAGATCTCGGAGCAGCTGGGCAGGCAGGGGGGCAGGCAGCCCCCTCTGCCTCCCTCTGAGGGTCTGCCGTGGGACATGGGGAGCTGGCTTTGGCAAAGGTGGCTCAGAAGGCAAAAGGGCTGTATGATTTTTTTAATCTATAAATCTGGAGCTTTAGAGCACAAGGGGAAGTCTCAAGGGTGAAGTGAGAGGGATGAAAAGGGGGTTGGAGAGAAATGTGGTCGGGAGGGTGAGCGACATATGGTGAGCACAGATGGGGAGGGCGTGAGCAGTAGGGGAGCCCAGCTCTCCTCTGGGCAGGGGCAGGAGGGAACAAGGACAAGCCCTGGGTTGGGTTTTTTCCCTTATCCAAGATGAAAAAAAAACCCAACAGTAAATTGTGGCGGATTTGCCTTTTCCACCTCGGGCTCTGCCTGTGCCTCAGCCCTACCCCTGGGAGCGATGGGAGGGCTGGAGAGTGCCTGCCCCTCTGGAAGCCACTGCAGAGCCCAGCTCATGGTGTCTGCCCCCTTCTTGGTGGGGTGTGAAGCCAGGACAGGGGCTGATCTCTCCTTCCCTCCCCAGAACTCCTCGGAGATGCCAGAGACCATCACCAGTCGGGATGCTGCTCGTTTTCCCATAGTTGCCAGTTGCACCCTCCTGGGCCTCTACCTCTTCTTTAAAGTAAGTGAGCAGAGCCAGACCCAGCCACCCTCCTGCCTGGGATGGGGCTCTGAGATGGGCCTGACCTGATTTTTGGCTTCCCCTCGTTTGGGGGCCCTCAGTGTTGGGACAGGAAATGCGTGAGGCTGAGCTCTTCAGTGCCACCGGCAGGAGAACGTCAGTTCTCACCTGAATTGACACAGCCTGGGGGGACATCGGGGCCTGTTTGTGCAGGAGGTGGCTCTGGGGAGCCGCCAAGGGGCGAGCTCACCCTGAGCTCTGCCCATCTCCCTGAGCCAAGCTGGGACTGAGAGCAGAGGGTGCCTAGGACTGCTGAGTTCCCAGTGCTGCTGTCCCGGTGCTGTGCTCCTGCTTTGTCTGGAAGCCCATTTGGCTGCAGGCCTGGGGTTGGCTAGCCCATGGGCAAGCCCCTCTGTGTTCAGGTGAGATCTTTTAGACATGCAGAGCCAACAGCTGGGGTTGTGTGACCATTCCTGAGCCACAGGTAGGAGATCCCAGCAGCAGCATGTGGAGCTGACTGGGATGGGGACACTGGAGAAAGATGTACGGATGTGGCCCCCCCTGAAGTCACTGTGATCAGTGACTCTTTAACCACTGCCCCAAGCTCTAGTATTCCAGCATCCCCCTCCAGGAGAGCACAGAGGCCCCTGGGCTGAGGGGGTGGGATTTGGTGATGAGGCAACGTGTGCATCAGAGGGCAGGAGTTCTATTAATACCCTGTTAATTAGAGCAGGACACGCTGGGGGTGTTGTAGCAGCAAGAGGGGGGAGGTGCTGCTGCTCCCCTCAGCCAGGGCAGCCCCTGGAGCTTTGCTTCCTGCTCCTGCTGATTCCGTGTGGGAAGCTCTGTCCTCTTTTCCACATCCCACAAGTTATTTTTTTTTGACTTCAGCAGCCCAAAGATGTGCTACAACTTGCAGCCCCTCGTGCTTGTTCTGCAGGCAGCTGTTCCCCACATATTTCACATCAGCAGTGCAAGAATTTGGGTTATTCCAGCTGTTCCTCTCCTCTCCCTGGAGCTCTGACACAGCTGCTGATGGCAGCAGGAAGTGCTGTAGATGGGGAGGACCCTGCAGTAACTGTCCTCCCCATCTGGCTTTGTCTTGCAGATCTTCTCTCAAGAGTACATCAATCTTCTGCTCTCCATGTATTTCTTTGTGCTGGGGATCCTGGCCCTGTCCCACACCATCAGGTACAGGGAGGGAAGGGTTTGAGGGGGGTGTCCCAGGCTGCCCACCCTGCGAGGCAGCAGAGTGCCCCATTTCTGGGCGAGGGTTTCTTGAGCATTGTTGTCTTGCAGCAGAGCCAGATCTCAGTTCTGAGGGTTTGTCCCTTAGTGGTGTGAAGGGCTCAGAGCAGTGTACCCTTCCTTATTAGGTAACCAGAGTCTTGGAGAGACCCAAGACCCTGTACAGCATCACCAGGAGAGCTCATGGAGGTGTGGGTGGCCACCATTATGAGACAAGGCCAGCTCACCCTGCAGAGTTCCTGTGGCTTGGCACAGTTCTTGCTGCCCTGGGGAGGGGAAAGCTCCTCAGCACCACTGTTCCCTGACTGGAATGGCTGAAATGGGCAGCTGGAGCTCACAGTGACATCCCTGGCCTCTCGTGCTCAACACTGAGGCTGTTTAGTAACTGAAAAAGTAGAACTGAGCTCTGGGGTGCTGGGGAGCAGATGCTTTCCCTGGACCGGCTGGGCAAGGGTTTTGTCTCCACTCCCAGCTCTGCAGAAGAGCTGCTGGGTGGTGGCCCACCCAGTGCTGGGTCCTCAGGGGGCTGCTGGGGCCTGGGGTGGGTCCTCCCTTCTTGCAGGTGATGCTCTGTTGCCCTTCAGCATTTTGGGAGACTGTCACATGTGGGCAGGTCAGACCCTGGAGAGGACAAGGGCCAGCCTCTGTGTTATGGTGACTGACACCAGGGCTCCTGCCAGTCTCTGCTGTGGTGAATTCTGGTGCTTCCCAGTCTCGGGAGGGCTGTGGGATGACACCTGTGCTGCAGGGACACTGGCCAGTGTGTCCTGCAGGGCTCTGTCCAGCTGCCCTTCTCTGCACCTCTCGTTTCAGCCCCATGATGAACAGATTCTTCCCTGCAAATTTCCCCAACAAGCAGTACCAGCTCCTCTTCACCCAGGGCTCTGGGGAGAGCAAGGAGGGTAGGTTGGCTGGCCACCCTCCCTGGGGGCCAGGTTGTCTTCTGCCTTTACTAGTGTGTTTTTCTCTCACTTGGTGCTCTGACTTTCATCCCATTGGAACAACCTTCTCAAGGAGCCCCGTCTTGCTCCCGCTGCCCCCGTGAGCCCCGGGTGTCCCTGCAGCTCTGGGCTGACCTGTGCATCTTGCTGCCTCTGGCTGGCAGCAGAACCCCAGAGGCAGATCCCAGAGTGCTGCAGGAACGGAGCTGCAGCTGCTGCAAAAGCACTGCCTTTATTGAAGCTCCTTGGGCAGGGCAGCCCTGGCTGTTTTCTGCTGCCTTAACCGATCTGATTCAAATCCTTGTGCTGGTAGAAGATGCTTTGATAAGTTTCCTGCCCAGTAGCTTTACTGGGGAAGGGGTTATGATACCACCAGGAGTTAACTGGTGCAGGAAGAGGAAGAAGGTTTGCCTCTCCCTGCCTGAATTCAATTTCCTCCCTGACAGAAGGGTGGCAGATGCTGTCCATGTGGCAGGCTCTGCCTTGCCAGGGCTGGCTGCTTGCTCGCCTGCTGCTGGCACGTTTCCCCTGGGCATAGCCAGTTCTGTGGGTACAGTCCCCTCCTTTGGGGTGGCAGTGCTGTGGGCTGGGTGGCCTCCTTGCTGTAAAGTTGCTTGTCTCTGCCCTGTGTGGGACAAGGACCTGTCTGGACTGCCTAAAATCCAACTTCTCTTCTTGTATCTGCAGAAATAGTGAATTACGAGTTTGACACCAAGGATCTTGTCTGCCTGGCCCTGAGCAGTGTTGTGGGGGTTTGGTACCTGCTGAGAAAGGTAAGTGGAGCCACAGCCCTGCTGTGGGGAGGCCAGGGACCAGGCTGGGTCAGCCCTGGGAAAGCCTCTGGGCCGAGGTGGTGGCTTGGGACATTCTGTGGGACCCAACTCTCCTCCTCCTGTCCTTCCCAGCACTGGATTGCCAACAACCTCTTCGGGCTGGCGTTCTCCCTCAATGGAGTGGAGCTGCTGCACTTGAACAACGTCAGCACTGGCTGCATCTTGCTCGGAGGCCTCTTCATCTACGACGTGTTCTGGGTAACAGGGACGCTCCCAGGGCAGACCCGAGGGGCTGGCACAGCTCTGCAGGCACCCGCTGCTGGGACACATGGTCTCAGTCAGGCTTCCTGCTTTCTCAGCCCAGAGGGGTGTGGTGGGGGTGATGATGGAATCCAACAGTGGCAGAACGTGGCTCAGCAAATGTGTTTGCTTTTAATACCTGGCTTAGCACAGGGCTGGTAGGATCTCACCAGGGCTGCTGTGGGGTGCCCAGGGGTGCAGCAGATCCGGTTCTGGTGACCTGTGTTCCCCACTGAGGTCTGGCAGAGATGCTGGGTGGACATATCTGCTCTGGGATATGCTGATCCTGCACTTGTGAGTTGTGTCCCAGCTCTGTCATCTGCCAGCTTCATTAGTGCCCATCCGTCCCCTCAGAGCACTGGAATGCCTCCAGTCTCTCCCTCAGCCTGTGCAGCACCCTGACATCTTCATTTTGGGGTTTCCTTATCTGCTATGGGTTTGGATGCACCTTTCTTCTTGTCATGTCCATATTCCCCAGCCCTTCCTGCTGCCTCCACCTTTGCAATTACTGCATTTCCAAATGTCTGACAGCCTTGTGTACCTTGAGGTCTGTCCAGCAGCTCTGCAGCTGCCTGAGTAATCCTTTCCCTGTTTAAGCCAGGCTACTGTGTGCTGGTTTGTACTTGGCCAGCACTGCCCCTGTTTCATAGGCTCCTTAACAGCCTCAGCTCTGTGGTTCATTTGCCAGTGTGCCACTTCTGCTGCTCTTTGCTGGAGAGGATTCAGCCTTCTGGCTGAGCCCCACACCCTCCTTTGGGTGTGAATCTCTTTCCAGTGCTTTGGAGACATGGAGAGTGCAGCCCTTGCTGCTCTGCAGCCTCTCCACTTGCCAGCTGTCTCCCCAGCAGATCCATGAATTGCTGGAGCCTTGTGGAAGAACCATCCTCAAGTGAGGACCCTCTTACTATGCCCCACTGAAGGGACTGGTTGCTTGGGTCTCAGCACGGATTTAGTCATAGTGACATCCCACCTTGCCCCGTGCAGCTCTGGTCACCCCCCACGCCTCTGCTTCCCCTAGGTCTTTGGCACCAATGTGATGGTGACAGTTGCCAAATCCTTCGAAGCCCCAATAAAACGTGAGTAGATCTGCCCTGTGTCTGTTTGGCTCTGCAGCCTCTGCCTCCTGGAGGTGGCTGGGAAGGTGGGATGTGTTGCAGGAAGGGCTGGTTACTGCTGATGAGCCCTTCGACTGCTGCCTGGTGGCAGTGAGGTGCAGGGGGCCTCTGGGGAGGGATGGTTTGTAGGGCCCTGAGCTGGCTGGGTCAGTCTGTGCCGCCAGAGCAGGCAATTCCACCTGCTCAGAAAAAAATAATAATGTGCAAAACCCACCACATTTTCCCCCAAACAGTAAGAGGGATGAATTTGTGCTGTTATGGAACATGCAGTAGTTGAGGTCCTGGGAACTGGGGCTGAAGCCTGTGCATGGGGCTGGCCCCAAACCTCTCTGTTTCCTATCCCAGAGTTGTCCCACGAAGAAGAACAAGGGGAACTGCAGGGGAGGAGAGGGCTGAGGGCAGGGCAGGGGTCTTGCCTTGCTCTGGTGCCTTTTCACCATGCATAGCGGGTCTGGGGTCTACTTAGCACAGATTCCCACCCTTCACTGCCCTTCTCCCTGCTTCTTGTAGTGGTTTTCCCTCAGGACCTGCTGGAGAAGGGGCTGGAGGCCGACAACTTTGCCATGCTGGGTCTGGGAGACATTGTCATTCCAGGTAAGGACAGAAAAGATGAGGAATGTGACCGGGATCGCCTGTTGGAACGGCCGTGCCAAGGCTGGGGGCTGCGCGGGCTGGGGGTCTCCCAGCGGCTCCGGGCGCTGTCCCGGTGCCTCGTGCCGCGAGAGGGCGCTGTCAGCCCAGGCACGGCACCGCAGCCTGCCCGGCCGCCGCCTCCCCTCATTGTCCCCTTCTCCCCGCAGGGATCTTCATCGCTTTGCTGCTGCGGTTTGACATCAGGTGAGGGGGCCCTGGCAGGTTGGATCTTGCAGGGTATTTGAGCTGCTTTTGTAGAGGAAAAAGGGGAAGGCAGGAGCACAGTAGTGTGCTCCCCTCTGGGGCTTGGTGTGGGGATCTGTGACAGCGGCTGGGACTGGGAGGGGTGCAAGGAGCAGACAGGAGCAGGGCTGGCTTTGTGGGCAAGTCCTGAGCCCTGTGGGCGAGTTGTTTGAGCTGGTGGGCAGGGCAGGCAGCACAGATCAGCCTCCAGAGCCTCACCCAGCCCGGGCAGCAAGGGGAAATGGCGTGGGAAAGAGCTGGAGGTACTGGCAACAGGGAAGTGCTCGCGTGGATGCAAATGAGTGCCTGGCAGTGCTGGCTGGGTTGGCACGGGGGAAGCTGCACCTGCCAGCAGGGTGGAGTGCTGGGCAGTTGCCCCACACTGACAGGCTGGCTGCTGGGAATGGCCCCCCCCCCCCGTGTGCCTGCCCCCTCCTGCTGCTGCTCCACAGGCCCTCGGGTCTGTGCCAGCTCTTCCAGGTGTTTACGCCCACACCCAGCCTGCACCTGCCGGGAATCCCAGTCCCTGCAGCCTGCCCTGTGATAACACAGCATGTGCTGAAAGTGGGGTACCAGGGACTGGTCATGCCTCCCGTCAGGAGGTGGGACTTTCCCTCTGGGTCCCAGCACTGAGTCCTCCCTCTCTCCCCCCTCATCCAGCAGCAGGATCCTGCTTCCCTTTCTCCAGCCCCTCACGTGGGTGTCACTCCACCCAGTCCCACACTGCTCCCATGGAACCAGGAGCTGTTCCTTCATGCCGAGGGCAGCTCCCAGGCTGAGAACACTGGACTGGCTACAATTTGGCCACTGTCATCCCAGCCCCGGGGTCACTGGGCTCTCGCTCCCTCTCCCTGCAGCTTGAAGAAGAACACACACACGTATTTCTACACCAGCTTTGTGGCCTACATCTTCGGGCTGGGCCTGACCATATTCATCATGCACATCTTCAAGCATGCCCAGGTGAGCTCGGCTGTGCTGCTTCGTGCAGGTGCACGTCCCCAGTGGGGGACACACCAGCTTGGCCAGGAGCTTCCTGCATCATGCCAGGAAACAGTCCATGTGTTCCTTCTCTTGGCTTTGCTTTTACCAGTGCCTGCCTGTACCTTTCCAGGCCCAACAGTTGTGCGCCTGGCTGGAGCTGAGCCCTCTTTGGGGCAAGGCTGGCTCAGGCAGTTGCCTTCCCAAGAACCGCCCTGTGTCTTTGTGGCTCTTGGGAGCCAAGCTGCCCCTGAAGACCCACCCTATGTGCAGGGGGGCCCTGGGAACCTACAGTCCATGAGTCCTATCACTGGTCTGCACAGGGATGTTGGTGGCCTCATGACAAGGGTTTTGTGCTGCAGCTGTAACTTGGTCATCAAAGCCACTTTCTGGAGCATTCACCCCCTGTGCAGCACTGTGACAGACACTGTGGGTGCAGTGGGGACAGGGCCAGCTCACCTTGTGTTCCCCCTGAGGGGTGATCTGTGGTTTGGCTCAGCAGTTTTTTTTTTCCCTTGCAGCCTGCTCTTCTGTACCTGGTCCCTGCCTGCATTGGATTCCCGCTCCTTGTGGCCTTGGCAAAGGGAGAAGTAACTGAAATGTTCAGGTGAGCCCAGCTGGGGATGGAGCTGTTTAGCCCGTGGCGCTGGAGCGCATGAAGCGTGCAGATGTTCCCACGCCTGGGCACAGCTGGAGGGACGGGTTCATCCGGGCACGCTCCGGGTGCGCGCGGGCACGTGTGGGTGGAGGGAGCCGGGGCTGTGTTCGTACACGCTGGGCCTGGCTCCAGCCACTTCCTCCTGAGCTGGGTGGGAGCTTTGTCCCGTACTAACATGCAGGCAGCATCTGGTATCGCTTTACGCCCCAGTGACAAACCCTTCCCGTGTGCTGGCGGGCAGGGGAGGGTGGGACCGTACACCTGGGGCTGAGATACTTGGTCATTGTGTCCCAGGGCCTGTGGGTGGGGGAGAATGGAGCCTGATGAGGCTGTGAGAGCAGCCAGGGCTGGTTTGAGCACATCCCAGCCTCCTTGCTCAGTAAAGGATCCTGGTTTGCAGCTGTCTCCCTGCCCTGGGGACAGTAGGAGTGGAGAAAGGGGTCTGTGCTGTGTCCCCTTTCTGCCTGCCAGGCTTCGGGTGTTTGGCAGCTTTGGTCCTGCCATCCCCTCTGGCCACGAGGAGCACAGCCCAGCCTGTCCGGGAGCTGGTTCCGTGCTGTGTTCAGCTCATCGTGCTCGAGGGCCCAATGCAGTTGCTGGTTTGAGGCAGAAGGGGGAAGGGAACATCTGTCCCAAAGCAGGGCTGTGCACACCCCCAGCCTCCCCACCCTGGGCTGCCCCTGTGCAAGCCCCCAGCCCACTCAGAGGGAAACCAGCAAGTGACTGGGGCGCAGCAGGGAGGGGACTGCCCTTCCTCCTTCCCCTCCCCTGGGAGACTCGGGTCTGGGTGTTCCCAGAGGGCTGGCAGCTGGGCCAGCTCCCGGCCCTGCCGCACCTGCCCCTCCGTCCTTTGATGTTGCAGGCTCTGCGTGTCCTGGGATCAGCCTTCCTGTGCACCTGGGGCGCTGCAGCCGCGCTCCCCTGTCGTGATTCACCATCTCCTGGCCAGGAAACTAGGGAGAGACACAGCTGTCAGTCCAGCCCGCCGGGCTGGAAGGCGCCTCAGGGAGCCAGGCAGGGGGGCTAATGCCCCCCTTCCCACCCCCACCCAGCATTAGTACAAGGTGTTCAGCAGTAAAGTCCTGCCTGCTGTTGTTTGTTGAGCGCTACCAGGGCAGGTCTGTGCTGCAGGCCTGGGGAGGGGGCACTGATGGAGCAGAGATGGGTGATGTCATGTTCAGTTTTGTGGTTCCTAGCCTTGCCAAGCCTCCCTAGGCAGGGAGAGACCTTCGCTCTGCCTCCGTCTGCTGTCAGGAAAGGGTCTGCTGTGTCCTACTGCCTGCACAGCCCATGAACTTCCCAGTGCCCAGGCTTGCTCTCACCTGTGGGCTCCCAGCTTCCTGGATCTACGCATGCCAGTGGGAGCTGCCTTCTCCCTTGGTCTCAGCCCATGCTGCAGCCCTGCCCTGGGGTCTGCAGGGAAGGGGAGTGTGGGCAGGAGCCTGCCAGAACAGCCCCGGGGTCATCCCAGCCTGAGACAGCAGGTGCCAGCAGCCAGAGGGGACAGCAAGCTGCCTGCACAGGGTGCTGGGTGTGCAGCAGCCTCACTCCAAAACTCTTCTGCTTTTTCTCTCCTTCCCTCTCCTTTCCATCTTCATCTTCCCTGCATTCTTTCCTGCTTCCTCTCTCTCCTGCAGCTATGAATCCTCTGCTGAAATCTTGCCACACACACCAAGACTTACCCACTTCCCCACCGTGTCGGGCTCTCCAGCCAGCCTTGCTGATTCCATGCAGCAGAAACTCTCCTGTCCCCGCCGACGCCGGCAGCAAAGCCCCAGTGCCATGTAGCAGCGCACGCGGTGCCCTCTCTCTGTCTGTCGCTCTGGCCAGGTAGGGGCTGGTCCTGGCTCCCAAATTCCCCTGGGCAGAGCCAGAAGCTGTTGTCCTGCTGCTACAGGCTGGCTTCTCCCTGCCTTTGAGGGCAGAGTGTGAAATGGAAGAGGATTTTACTTCTCTGCCCTCGTGCTTCCTGCTGGAGGGGAGCAGTTGCCCCTTTCTTCTGCCGGGGTGTGTGGATGCTGCTCAGGGGGGTTTAGAGCCAGAGGAGCAAGTTCTTCTGAGGGTGTCACTGTTGTTGGTCTTGTGACTCCCCCTGCTAACCAGCCCCTTGCTTGGCAGTGTAGGGCTGTCCAGGTTATCTGATGGTGCTCTTAGGAGTGAGAACAGCCCCCCCAGCCCCATGGCTTGGCCAGGGGAAGCCCCAGCCCCTGGCTGGGTAGTTTCTGGGGGAATGTCACAGGGCTCATCTCCCCACCTGGTCTTATCTCATTGGGTTTCCTACACTCGGGGGTGATGGCTGCCCCTCAGCACAGCTGCTGGAGCTGGACAGGCCCCTGGGCTGGGCCGTCCCTGCCTGGCACAGGTCCCTGTCCCCAGAGAAGGTCTTATCTCCACTCACTCCTCCCTCTCATCCCTCTGGTTCCCAGCTATGAGGAGAGCTCTACCCCCAGGGAGGTGCCAGGGGCCTCCAAAGAAGAGCCAACAGAAGCTGCCAAGAAGGAGAAGTGACCTTGCCCGTGGGCCGTGCCTGGTGCCACCGGGCTGGGCCCCTCCCAGACCCTCCGCAAGTGACAGACGACGAAACAATTGTGCAAGAGCATCGTGTTGTGTGTGTCGGAGCAGCCGCAGGTGGGGATCGATGTACGCCGCATAGCCACCCCACTGCCCCCCTGCCTCGTCATCTCCCACGGGGGTACCAGGCGGGTGGGGGACAAACCACAGGCCGGTTTTTAAATTTTGTATCGTGCGTTTGCTTTCTCTCATATTAAATCATGTTGAAGGAAGGCAGTGCTGGTCTGGCTGGGGCCGCGCTGGCAGCCCCTGCTCCGGCTCGTAGCTCCTGCTCAGCTGCCTGTCCAGCACTGGGATCAGTGTCCCGGCTCTCCAGCAACCTTGTTCTCCCTGTGGGGCCCATGGCTGTTGTCTGGCTGTTTCCAAGTGACTGTCCCCTTCCCCCTCCTGCTTCTCTGGTGCTTGGCCATCCCCCCAGCCCTGCTACATTTAGGGCCACAGTTGCTGATCACAGGGTGGGTTTCAGCAAGGGTCTGGCCCTGGAGTGAGGTGGGTGAGCAGGGATTGGGGTGCAGGAACCTGCTGGGAAGGGGACACATACCCTGCCTTGGCTGTGTGAGGAGCTGAGCTGAGCCCCCATGGCCTGTGGGAGTGGACAGGGGAGGGAGAGGGCTGGGGGTGAAGTGGGGTGAAGGCAGCACAGGCTGTCCCCTCTCCTTTCAGGGAGCCAGGCACCATCCTACATCCCCTGGGACCGGGGCAGGCAGGGGGCTGGAGTGGCTGCAGGCAGAGGCAACTCCAGCAACCACCTGGGCTCCCACCAGAGCTGGCTGCTGTGTGTCCCGTAGCACCAGGAGTGCCCTCCCTGGGGTACAGACGTGCAGAGGATCCCACATGCCTCTGGCTGTGCCCACTGCCAGAATAAACAGAAGTGTTTGCTGGCTGGGCAGCCCCTCCACAAAAGCCGCATTGAACCATTATTCCCCGCGTCGGCTGCGAGCACTAAAAGTGGCGCCTCGCGTTCTGCCATCTAATGAATGACCCTTCCCAGTCTCCTACAGATGTTTTCTATGACTTACAGCTCCTTTTTCCTACAGCCCTGTCCGCAAAAACAAGAGGGGCCACTTTAATTCCAATTAAATACCTCCAGCTAAGCAAACAGTGTGCAGCAGGGCCCGGGCACAGTGCGGCGGCCAGGCCCGGCCCACCGAGTCGCTGAGTCTAGACTCCAGATGTGATTTCATCGGCCTCCAGTGTCCCGTGGACACGGTGCTGGCCCTGCCGTGGGATGCAGCACCCTGCTCTCAGCTGGGGCCCTGCTTACTGCTGGGTCTGGCGCTGCACCCTGTGAGGCTCCGCGTCCTCTGGCTGTGGGTGCTGGGAGCCTGATGCCTCTGGAACAGGCTGGGGGTCACACGTGGTGCCCCCAGCCCCACATCCTCCTGCCTCCCCGGTGCTAGTTGTGCGTGCAGTGGGAGTGCAGCTCCAGGCCCACAGCTTTCCCAGGGCTACGGGGAACGGAAGGCCTGGGGAGGGGACAGTGGGGTCACCCCGTGCCCTGCCAAGGAGCCAGGGTGGGCAGGAGGAAGGAAGCGGGCTGGGCCCTGCATGGAGCTGCCTGCAGAGCTGGCGCCTCGGTGGCCCCGGGCTCCCTGTCCTGCTGCACCTGGGCCGTGAGGCTCCGCGCTGTCTGGGCAGCTGCTGGGCCACCTTCCCCTCGCTGCGGGGTCCTGCCGGCCCGGGGGGGCTGCGGAAACATGAATGCTCTGGCAGGAAACCATCCACCGAGCTGGGCCTGGCTTGGCTTGTGGGGCTTAGGGTGATGCCCCTTGCCCATGGGTTCTCAGGGGCTGTGGTACCCCCTGGGTGCCCTCCCCTCATGCCAAGCTCCTGTAGCAGGGCAGGATAGGCTGTGGGGGTTGGTGCACAGGAGACACCCCTGGGTGCAAATGACAGTAGGATTATGGTTTTCTGGGTGGGGAGTGCTGGTGTCTGGGGCAGGGGGGTGGACACTGGGGCTGCTCGTCCCCAGAGACCTGCAGAGCCCCCCAACCATGGCCAGGAGGGTGGTGGATGGGTGCTGGGTGTTGGTGGGCACCTCATGCCCTGCTGTGCAGGGCTGGGGATGCCTGGCTGTGGTGGGGATTCCAGTGGTGAGAACTGGGATCCTGTTGGGTGCTGGGTGCTGGCGGTAGAGAGGAAACAGCCAAAAGCAGCCCCGGCCTGGCTGTGAGGAGGGGCAGGAAGCTGGAATAAATCCCAGGAAGGGCTGCCTGGCTCCAGCTGGTCTGGGCTGCAGCGGATGGAGCCAGGGACGGGAAGGGAGAAGGCGGGAGGGGAAAGCACAGGGGCTTTCTCTGGCCTCGGCCCCGCTCCAGCTGTGCCGCCAGCTCCAGCTCGGCACTGTCCTGCAGGCTCGGGGGGCTGGAGGGGTGCGGGGGGCTGGAGGGGTGCGTGTCCCCAGGGTGATGGTGTGGGATCCAGGGGATCTGGACGGATCCCACAGCCTGACAAGGCAGGAGCAGCCTGGGTTTGGGGGTCCTGTTCACTGGGGGTCACCCAGTGTCCATGCTGCCTGCCCTCCTGCCCGCACCCCAGCCCGGGGCTGGGCAGTGCCCAGGCTGCGGTGCCATCAGCCCTGTTCCTCTCACCCGCAGCACAGGAGGCAGCCCCCGGCGGCCCCTCGCCTGCCCGGTGTGGCCACTGTCCTGTGTGGTCCCGGCGGGGCGGGGGGCGGCCGGGGGCTTTGATGTCCTCGCTGCCGGGCAACCCCTGCTCGGCGCAAAGCAGCCGCCCCCCCGGCCGGGCCGGCCCCGCCAGCACCATATGGCCGAGGCCGCTGTTCCCGCGCCGCGCGCCCCGTTCCCAGAATTGAGATGGAAATGAAGCTATCTATCTGTCTTGCCGGACAACACCAGCACGCCGTGCCGGGACCCCGTGCCCAGCTGTGGCTAGGGCAGTGTCACGGGGCCGTGCTGCCCCCCCTGACCCCAGCACCCCAAAATGCAGAGAGCCAAGGGGAGGGTGTCCCGCAGCCGGGGGCACCCCGCGGGCCACGGCCCCTGGGGCAGCTGTGCCACATGTGCCACAACACCCGCCGCGGCAGGGAAGCCCAGCCCAGTCCCCGTGCCTCGTGGGGTGGCCGGTGGCCAGGGCTGTGGGCAGGATGGCCACCGGGACGTGGGGTCCGGCTCGTCCTGGCCGCGCCGTCCATTGTCGCCGGCGCAGCTGGCGGTGGCCGGTGGCCGGCGGCACTGAAAGGCATTCCTGCGCACAATGTCCCCGGCCTCCCCGCCGCGGCCCGGCCGCCAGCGCCAGATGGGGGCTAATTAGCAGCTTTGAGAGCCGCGGTGGGAACCGGGCAGCGCCGCCGGGCCCTCCGCCGAGCCCTGAATGGAGGGGGCGACCCCCGCGCCGTGCCCACCCTGGGAACCGCCGCGCCGGGGTGGGGGACACGGGGAGGAGGGACAGAGGGAGAGGGCTCCTACAATCCATGTCCATGCATGCTCCCCAGGGTTGCTGCACACCCCCCCGAGGAGGAAGAGGAGGGGAGGTTTTCAGCTCCCTGCAGCTGCGCTGGGCGCTGGAGGGACCCCCAACCCACCCCCCCAGAGGGCAGGATGCCGCTGCTCTCTGCACCCACACCAGGGCCAGCCTGTGTGACATGCTCCCCAGCCAGGGAAGTGTCTGGACTGTCCCGTTGGATGTGCCACCATGAAGTAGCAACCCAGTGGTGCCACCGCAGCCCACCCCAGCAGCCCCCAGAGAGCAGGGGGCACAGGGAGGGATCTGAGGGTGCTGGAGCTGCGCTGTGGGGGTCTGTGGGCGTGTGTCTGCACCTGTGTGCAACCAGCTGAGGGGGGTTGCGTGTGTCTGTGTTGATCTGTGTGTATCTGCGTGTGTGTGCGTGCGTGTGCATCTGTGTGTGTGTATTTACAGCTGCTTCTGTGCCCCCATGTGCACCCACAGGTCTGTGCATGTGTGTGAATCTTCCCGTGCACGTGTGTGTTTCCATGCATCTGAGTGTGTTGCACATACATGTGCACACCTCCATGTGCACACACAGGCATTACATCCATGTATCTGTACACGCGTGCACACACACCGTGAGCGTGTGCAGGGACTGAAAGGCCGCGGCTCTCCCTGCCCACCCATCCTGCCCTGCCCGCCCGACCCCCGGTGCCCGCACACCCCCGCCCCGGCAGCCGCCGACTCTGCGGAGGTCTCAGATCCGGGACCGGGGTGGGAAAGGGGACACCCCGAGGTGTGGGAAACTAAACAGGAGGTGAGGAACGTTGTACCACCCTGTCCCCATGGGGATCCCGGTATCCCCGTGTGGGACCCGGTGGCCCCCGTGTCCCCGTGGGGATGTGCGTACCCCCGTGTACCCGTGAAGGCCCCGGCTCCCCCCGTGTTCCCGTGGTGGTCCCGCTGCCCCCGGGCAGGGCTGCAGGTGCCCCCCCGCCCCGCCCCCGTCGCCATGGGCACCGCCCGCGAGGCGCCGCGCTGACAGCGCGCGGGGTTTTATGAATGGGTGACGTCACGACCCTGGCGTCTAACGGTCTGAGCCGCCGAGAAAGGGGGGCGGCGGGGGGGCTTGGGAATGCGGGGGGGCGGGAGCCCGGGGGGGCACCGAGGAGGCCTTGGGGGTGGGCAAGGGGAGCCCCGACGGGAGCGGGGACTGAGGGATCCCAACACCGGCAGCCATAACCCGCGGTAATGGGGCAGGGTGCCGGGGCGGGCGGCTCCCACCCTCGCTCCGCACCCCGGCAGCCCCCGCACCCCTGGGCCCCCCTCCGCAGCCCCCCCCGTCCCATTGCCCCTTTAAACCGCTGCCCTTGAGCGGGGGGGGGGGGGGGCGCATGATTGGGATGGGCGGGGCCTGCCCGCCCTCGCGGCTCCGCCATTGGCTGCGGCTCTCGCCGAGGCCCCGCCCCCCTGTCTATAAATGGCGCGGCGGGGCTGCCGCCCGGCCTGTCCGCCCGCCGTTCCCGCGCTGCGCGTCCCTCCCGCCCGCCCCGCGCCATGAAAGTCGCTACCGCCGCCCTCTCGCCGCTGCCCGCCGGTGCTGGCGGAGCCTTGAAAGCAGTGAGGCCTGGGGAGGCTGCCCGCTGCGGGCCGGGCCCGGGGGTGTCCCCAGGGGCGGCGGAGCAGGCGGCCGCCGCGCTGCTGTACGACATGAAAGGCTGCTACTCCCGGCTGCGGGCGCTCGTACCGACGCTGCCTCGGCACCGGCGGGTCTCCAAGGTGGAGCTGCTGCAGCACGTTATCGACTACATCTGGGACCTGCAGCTGGCCCTGCAGTGTGGGTCCCCTCGCCCCGCTGCAGCCGGGGACCCCTCCGAGGTGAGTGAGGATCCCCCGGCACAATCCCGCTTTCCTCTGGCCCAGCCGGGTTCCCAGGACACTCCCGCTCCTTTCCCTCCCCAGCGTTGCCCCGTCTTGCTGTCCCCCTGCCACCACTGACTGGTCGTTTTGCCCCCTCTTTCCCGCAGGCTCCGTGCATGCCCGCTGCCGACCGGATCCTCTGCCGCTGAAACCGCTCCGGATTCACCACGGACATTCCCGGGATCCCGGCCCTGGCCGCCGCGCCCCCGTGGCAGCTGTGGCACCCGCACCTGGCGGGGCTGCCCCGAGGGTCTCCCCGCAGCGTGGGCCGGGAGTCCCGGCCGGTCGTATCCTTCTCAGATTGCTGAGAGTATTCCCCGTATTGTATATTACAATGATGCTGGAGAATATTGTTCTACAATAGCTGGAGTTTTGTTATTAAACAAGCCCTGATGACCAGGAACGTCTCTGCTTCCTGCCCCCCCGCTGTCCGGGGGAGCTTCGGGGGGATTGGACCGCGGGGATGTGCCCCCAGGGAGCATGAAACTAGAAGGACCTCATCTGCACCAGTGCTGGGTGGGTGTGCTGTGGGGTGCTGGGGCTGGACCCCTGGGGTGGTGCTGGGGAGGGACTCTCCTGCAGTCTCTTCCCAGTTCCCCCCAGTGTGCTGCGGTGGAGGGGTCTGCAGGAGCCGTGTCCCTGTCCCAGTGCTAACATCTCAGAACCTCTCCTGGAGTCCCGTGTCCTGCTCCTCCCTCCCGCTCCCCGGGCACGGACATGGTGTGCCAGGGCCAGGCACAGCAGGGAAGGTGGTTTACACCCTATTGTCTGTGGTGGGAAGAGAGAGAGCAGTCCTGGGATGGGACTCCCCTGGGAAGGTGCCTTGAAGGGATGATGATACTGAGGGGAAAGTGCTGGGAGCCAGGTATGGGGCTCCATGCCTGACTGTGGGATTCCCGGGGCAGCAGTGAGTTCCCAGTGTGTGTCCGTGGCCCATTTCCCAGCAGGGCCACCCACATCCCTCAGCGTTCCTGTGGCTCCCGGAGTCACCCGTGTCGGGACTGGGGTGTGAAGGTGACGCTGCAGGGGGCGGTCCCGCTGTGCTGCCCAGCAGAGGGTGATTATGAGTGCTCTGCAGTTCCAGCTCACCCTGCCGCAAACCCTCGGGAGCAAGCAAACCTTTCAGGAGAGGGAAATTGCATCAGGGGTTGTGCAACCCCCCGTGCCGGGGGTGCCCCGGGCAGCGGCGCTGACCTGAGCTGTCCCGTGACTCACGATCGCCTCAGGGAACACGCTGCCTCCTGCACCAGATGTGCACGGGCCTGACGGGCAAATTGGGGTGCTCGGAGGGGGGCTCCTGCTGCCCCAACCGCCCCCTGGGCAGAAGGCTGGTTTGAGGCTATCATGGCAGGGCCCTTCATGCCCCCCCCAGGTCCTGCATCTGGGGGGGTCTATGGGGCTGGAAGGGGTGGAGCAACCCTGGCTGCAGCTGTGTGCACGTGTGAGTGTTCATGTGTGTTTGCGTGTGGTCACAGCTCCGTGTGCATGAGCGTCTGTGCCACTTGTGGTTCCCCAGTGTGGTGGATTCCCTGGCAGGTGGAGTTTATCAGGGGTAGGTGACTTGGGGATCCAGGACATGGATTGCCCTGGCCAACCTTGTCCTGGCTGTGACAGTAGTGGGGGACATGGCAAGTTGGTGGGCTTCAGGTCACTGTGGATGAACCTGTCCATGAGCCATAGTGTCCCTGCTGTCATTGGATGTGTCCCCTCCATCACCCTCTGTGTCTCCTCCATCCCCCCTTCAGGTCCCCTATATCATCCCTGCTCGTGTCCCTTCCATCACTCCCTGGGGTCACATCTGTCATCCCTGCTGGTGTCCCCTCCATCACCCTCCAGGTCCCTTCTATTGCCCCCACTGGTGTCTGTCCCCTTTGTCACTCCCAGGTCCCCTCCATCGCCCCAGCTCCCACCCGGCCCCAGAGCCTGGTGCTGCTGCTGCAGTGGGTCCCTCTCCCGGTGCCCACTCGCACTGCACGGCCAGGCCCGGGACACTCTCCTGGAGGAGCCTGAAGGGCTCCGGGGCCAGGAGAGCTGGGGGTTCTGCCGGGTGTGGGGGTGCTGGGGCTCACCCCCAGCACAGCGGCTGTGTCCCTGCTGTGCTCCCTTGTGCTGCCCATGCCCATTCCCTGCCAGCAGGTGTGGAAGCTCTGGCTGGAGCTGAGGACCTCCATGCCAGCTCATGTGTCCCCATGTCTCTAACTTGACCCCCTGCCCAAGCCCCACGTGCCCCACGGCTGAGCCCTCACCATGCACCCCTGGTCATCATCCCCCCAGGGTGAGGGGTGCCGGGCTGGCACTGCTGGACAGCTGGAGGGCAGGGGAAGGGGCTTCCAGAGCCCAGCCTGGCTGGCAGTGGGGCCAGCAGGACTGAGCCACCTGCCCTGTGCTGGGATGCCGGATGCAGCTACACCAGGATGCAGGGGAGAACCCCGGGGAGGGCTGGGCCCAGCCCTGCGGGCAGCTGCGTTCCAACCGGTCCCTCGGTGTTTTTGTGGGATCTGATTAATCCCGGAAAGGATTAGGGACCGGGGAACCAGGTGACGTTCTGGTCCAACCAGCCCGGCCACCCCGGCATGGACATTGGCGTCAGAGCTGGTCCCTGCTGTGCTGCCAAGCACAGCCCCAGGACATAGTGGAGCTGGGACATACAGTGGGACCCGTGGCGTGGGGCATCATGACCATCTGCCAAGGTGAGGCTTACTGTGGGGCACAGGCACCTGGAGATGGAGGGTGGGCATAAGGCCGTGGTGGGCATGGGGCCATGATGGGCATGGGGCTGGGGTCAGCCCTGGCCTTTGGGATGCTGCTGGGGGCTGTGGGCATAGCTGGAGTCGTGGTTGGTGGCATTGGATGTCCTGAGCAAGCAGGCAGCTGCTCTCTAGGGGTCTGTAAGGTGCATTATGTGGTGCTGCAGTCCCTCCAGTGAGGTTGCCCATGGCTCCATGTCCACCCATGGTGCTGGCATGTGTCCCTGGCCCCCACACAGGGACCCTGGTGCTGCCCCCAGGCTGGACCCCTGGCAGGCGTAGCCCGTGGCACTGTCCATTTGGAGAGGCTCACCCAAGTGGGGGATGGTCCCACGGGTTTGGGAGCGTGGGCAGCACTCACAGCCGGGGCTTCCTGGAGGGGATTGCACAGTTCTGCTCTCGCTCTGACTGTCCTGACCTTCCTGTCACTCCACAACTCTGGGGGCTGCTGCTGCACCTCAGCCACCCTGACCCCCACTGAGGTTCGGGTGCCCCCAGCAGGGTCCCCAGAGCCCATCCCAAAGTTGGAGCAGCTGCTGCCCCCTGTTGAAAGTGGGCTGAGCCTTGTCCTCCTGGTGCAGCCCCTCCCTGCCCCAGGACCAACTCACCATATCCCCCCGCTCCTCTGCCGCCCTGGGCTAGGCACAACCAAAGATCCTTTGGGACCCTGGCCTGGTCAGGTCCCTGTGTGTCCATACATGCCAGTCGTGGGGAGCCCTGGCTGGTGTCCCCCAGTTCCCACACATTCCCGTGGTGGGGACTCTGCCTTCCTCTACTCTCACAATGGGCGCGAGTGGGGAACAACGGGGGAACTGGCTTCCCCTTTGAGTCATGTGTTGGGCAAGGTTGGGCTTTTGGTGGCCGGAGCGCTGCGGTGTCCCCTGCATGTGCGCAGGAGGCTGATGTCACCAGGGCTCCCTGTCCCCAATATAAGTCCTGGCCAGGCTGCTGCGCAGGGACAGGGTCTCCGTGACGACGGGGTATCCCACAGCCATGTCCTCTGCTCCAGCCTCCAGGTCCCAGCACCATCTCCAGGGCAAAGTGTGTCCGGCGTGGCTCTGCCTCCTGCTCCTGCTGACCACCTGTGCACCTGCCACCAGCACCAGCCCTGGCATCGAGGCCCGGCTGACCCAGAGAGCACTGGAATTCGGTGGGTCTGTCCCCCTGGGTGGGTGGGTGGACCAGGATGGGGGATGCTGGGTTGCCCTGGACCCACTGCTCCCCCCTTCCCCAGCACTCTGCATCCCCCAAGCCCTATCCTGTGTCTCAACCCCAATCCCTGCTGTGCCCCAGGCCGTCAGTTTGGGCTGGAGCTGCTCCAGTCACTGCTGAAGAAGGAACATGAGTTGAACCTGAGGGGCTCCTACCACAGCCCGCTCCTGGGGACGTTCACTTACACCGTGCCCTGGTAAGAGCTGCCCACGGGGTCCCTATCCCCATCCCTGTCCCCATCCCAGGCACAGCTGTGAGCCCAGGCTGCCTGTGTCATGCAGGATCCACATCCATGAGCTGCAGATGAATGACTCCACGGTGACCTTTGCCGAGGACGTGGGGGTGACGCTGAGGGTGCAGCGCGCCCGTGTCCAGCTCCGCGCCGACTGGGGAGCACAGCTGGGGGCCATGTGAGTCCTCACCCACCCAGGACACAGGAATGGGAACATGGGCAGCTCAGGGTGGCTCGGGTGGCCCCGTGCTCACCCTATCTGTCCCCAGCCAGGACAGTGGCTCCCTCGAGCTCCGCGTGCAGGACCTGGCCGTGGCGGCGGTGCTGGGGGTGGGCGTGGGTGACGGTGGCCGCCCCACCATGTGGAGCGCCGGCTGCGACGCCCGCAGCACCCACCTGCACCTGGAGTTCCACCGTGGGCACAGGTAACGCTGGGACCCCCATTCCCCTCCTGTCCCCAGCTGGGTCAGTGGGCTGGGGGAGGCTGGGTAGACTGGAGGAGACTGCGGTGCCACAAGGTGGTCTGAGGACCCTGCTCTGCCCACAGCTGGCTCTACAACCTGCTGACACCACTGCTCCAGAGAGCCCTGCGGCAAGATCTGAACAAGCAGGTGGGTGCTCGGGCCCTGCCCTGTGGGGTTTCGGTGTCCTTGTGTTGTCCCCTCCATGGAGGGTCCAGCAAGTGGGCTGGAGACCCCTGTGCCTGGGCTGGCTGACACCCAGCTCTGCTTCCAGATCTGCCTTGAGCTCCGCAAGGGCATCAACAGGCTGGAGACTGCCCTGAAGCACATGAAAGGTGGGTGAGGGGACCCCAGAGACCAGGGCCATTGCAGTAGGTGGCTGGGGGTCCATGCTGGTGCCTGGCAGGGGCTGCAGGACCCCACTGTGGGGCCAGATCCTGTCACCCCCTGTGTCAGCAGAGCCAGGGCTGTGGGAGGGGGCCAGTGGTCTGAGGCCCCCCCAAACACTTCTATGTCCCTGCAGTGTCCACCCAGCTGGATGCCTTTGCAGCCATTGACTGGTCCCTGCTGAGGCAACCGGCCATCACAGCAGAGCACGGGGACGTCGCCCTCAAGGTAACACCATCCTGTGCATCCCTGGTGGCTTTGGGAATGGAGCACGGGGAGCTGGGCTGAGCCTGATGCCCATCTGTCTGCACAGGGCGAGTTCTTCAGGGTGGGCAAGAGCCAGCAGAGCCCCTCCTTGCTGCTGCCTGTGGCACTGCCCACAGCTCTGCCCACAGACCTGCCCGTGGCACACAAGCCTATGCTGCTGTTTGCTGTCACCGAGGTCGTCACCAACTCAGCTGCCTTCACGTACTTCATGGCCGGGGCCCTGCGCAGGAACATCTCTGGTGACATGGTAGGGACAGCTCAAGTGGCAGCTGCAAGGCAGAGCTGCCCCCCCGGGGTCACACCAGGGTGTCCCTGTGCCTTGTGGCCCCAGCACTCCAACCCCTCTTGTGCCTTCCAGCTCCCACAGAGGTTCCCGCTCCAGCTGAGGACCAAGAGCATGGGGGTCTTTGCCCCAAAGGTGGGTGTGGTTGGGAGGGGACACAGGTGGGATGGTATATGGGATGGGGTGTAAGAGGAACAGGATGGAGGTGAGCAGGACACAGGTGGAATGGGATGCAGGAAGGACAGGACATGGGATGGAACACAGGAGAAAGGAGGGCATGGGATGGCATGCAGGCAGGTAGGGTGTGGGAGGGATGGGAAGATGGGATGCAGGGGAGATGGGACTCGGGTGGATGGGATGCAGGCAGGATGAGATGCAGGATGGGATGCAGGGGAGATGGGACTCGGGGGGATGGGATGCAGGCAGGATGAGATGCAGGATGGGATGCAGGGGAGATGGGACTCGGGGGGATGGGATGCAGGCAGGATGAGATGCAGGATGGGAAGCAGGCGGGATGGGACACAGGCAGGACAGGATGTCGACCACGGGCAGGCAGCGACGGGGCACACTGGGCAGTGCTGGGAGCCCAGGCTGATGCCCAGGATGCCAGTGGTGCCAGCACAGCTTGGTGCCAGCCTAGCCCTTGCCCCCGCCAGCTGCAGGAGCTGTACCCAAACCAGCCCATGGAGCTGCACCTCTGGGCCCGCCAGCAGCCCCTGCTGTCCTGCCAACCCCACGCCCTGCATGGGACCCTCTTCGGCTCTGTCGAGGCCTTCGTGGTGCTGCCCAACGCCACCCGTGTCCCCACCTTCCTGCTGGACATTGTGAGTGGCTGGTGCTGCTGTGGCAAAGGCTCCTCTGCCTGAGATCCAGGCTGGGGGGGTGCTGGGGCAGCACTGGGTGACACTGGGCAGTGCTGGGTGACACTGGGCAATGCTGGGTGACGCAGGGTTGCAGACACTGCCCTGGTCATTCACACATCTCTCCTTGCTGCAGGATGCCAACGTGACAGGGAAGCCAACCATCACCAGGAACAGGCTCGGAGGTACCGTGAAGCTGACAGGGTGAGTCCTGTGCTGGGTTCAGCCTCCCCTGGGATGTGCCCTGGAGCTCCCTCTCTTTCCCGCCTCTGGCCATTTCTTCCCCTGTGTCCCATATCACCTGCTCAGACCCCATGCCCACTGCCCTGGCACTCAGACCTGCTCTGTGTCCCCTTGCCTGGCTCTCACCCTCCTCTTACCCTCCAGGCTCAGTGTGACACAGGTGACATCGCACGTGGGCCCGGTGGAGGTGAGTGGCTGTGCTGGAGGCACTAAGGGACAGCTGAGGGGAGAGCCTTGGTCCCTGTACTGCCCTGGAATCAGGGCCTGGGGGGCTTCAGGGGGCCTGGGTCCCCTCTGCCTGCCCTGTGCTGGGCTCAGGGGGCTGCTTGTCCCACAGGTAAAGAGGCTGGAGACAGCACTGAAGTTCGGGCTGTGGCTTTTCGGGGTGCCCCGGGCAAACAGTGAGTGCTGTCCCCATCCTGTCCCTGTCCCCCCCCTCCCGGCTGTCCCTCCGAAACCCCCCTCATACTCTGCTCTCCCCACAGAGTGGCTCCAGGCCGGCATCCCCCTGCCCACCCCACACGGCCTCAGCCTGCTCAACCCGCGGCTCTCGGTGCAGGAGGTCAGTGCCACCCTTGTCCCCGTGTCCCCCTTCTCACCCGTGTCCCCCTTCTCACCCGTGTCCCCCTTCCCGCCCCAACTCCCCACAGGGCTTCGTGCTCATCACCACGGACCTGCAGTACGAGCCATGAGACGAGTTGCTGCGTGGGAACCTTGTGGGTCCCTCATGAGCTGTGTCCCTCTCACCACCCCGGGGGAGCTGATGCCATCGCGGCCCCGTGTGTGGCAGGGCCACCCAGCCGTGGGACCCCCCGACCCCTCCGCAGAGATTAAAGCAGGGAGCGCAGCTCAGCCGGGTGTGGTGCGTGGTGTCTCGGGTGCCCCCGCAGCTGGATCCCCCCCCCGCGGGGTCTCCTTCCCGGTTCCATCACTGTGTCTCTGCTGCGTGGGGCTCCGGTCGTGCCGGGGTCCCGTCCCCTGGGCCGGGGGGTCCTGCAGCAGGGTGGGCGCAGAGGGCAGAGGGGCTCAGGGGGGCTGGAGGCAGGTTTGGTGGCTCTTCGGGACCGAAGGGGGGTTGTCACCTGGTGTCCTCCGCCCGCAGCAGCGGCTGCAGCTCCTCGGCAGCTTCCCCGGTCGCCCACGGGATGGTGCTGGTGTCCGCGGGCTCCCGTCGGCCCGGGGCTCCGGCCAGACCCCGCCCGGTCCGGCCGCTGCCCCCGCCCCGCTCCGCACCCCCAGGGGACGGGGCCGTCGTGGGGAAGGCTGACCCGCAAGCAGGGACCGTCCTGCTGGTGTCGTTCCGGGACCGGGACATCCTGAGGGGGCTATGTCCCCCCCCATCCCGGTGGCTGAGCCCACTTGCGTGGAGTCCCAACTGTGCCCCACCAAAGGGCAGGTGGTGCTGGGGATGCAGCCCCTGTTCCCAGCTCAGCAGTGGCAGATCCCGAGGGTGAGAGGCAGCCTTGGGTGGGGGGGTGACCCCCACTGGGACGTGAAGCTGTGAGTCCCTGCCCTCCTGGATGTTCCCTCCACCCTCCTCAATGCTTCCCTTGCCCCAAAACCAGCCCCCTTGGCCCAGCTAAGCCACTTTTGGGCCCTCCTGCCCAAACGCCAGGATCCAGACTGAGCCCCAGCAGGCAGCACCTCACTGCCCTACCCCAGCCCTTGGGATAACATCACCCTCCTCCTGGAGCACCCCAACCCTCCCTCAGGTGAGGCAAGGACCCCGTCCCTATCCATCCATCCCACTGCAGGCACCTCCTGCCCAAAGCTGCCCAAAACCCTCCCTTTCCAAACAAATCCCCCCCCAAACAAGACCACAGCACCATCAGCAGCTTCAATGACAAGAGTTTATTAGTGGACTCACCTCCACCTGCAAACCCAAGCGTTCCAGGGGCTAACGCTAAATCCTCGCCTTCTCTGCGAACGCGAGTCCCTGCTCGGTGGCCAGATGAGACCCCCCGGGACCCCTCCCCTCCTCCGCCACCTGCCCACCTTGGCCTCTGCAGGGAGCACGGTCCCACACATAAATACGGACAGACAAGATAACAAAAATAGCATTAAGATTATTCACAAAAAAAAAAAAAAAGGAATTAAAAACTACTCGGATATGTACAGCAGAGCGCGGGGGGGTGCGTGTAGGCACGGCCAAACCCGCGGGGGGGTGGAGGTTTTGGGGGGGCAGCTGGGGTGGGCTCTGAAGGATGAGGGGTTATTTTGGAAGCTAATTTCAGCTCAAAGCCCGGAGGTCCCGCACTCCGGCGGCACGGGAAGGGGAAGCCAGACACCTCTGCCACTGCACGCACCCGTCACAGCCACGCCACGGGGACAGGGATCTGCCTGTGCTACGGGGACGGGCAGGACAGGAGGGGTCAGTGGCTCCCGTTGTCCCCAAAGGGGTGTCCTGGTGGTGGGGACAGTGCCAGCCCTCACTTTGGCCTTCCCGGGGCTCTGGCTCCATGGATTGGCCATGAAGGGTCTGCTCTGCCTTTCCCTGGGACTGGCAGGAGCACCCATCGCTCCCCCCTGCTCCTTCCACCCCCCAGCTCTGTTCCCGTTGCTGGACACCCCCCCCGGCTCCCCGCAAGAGCCCCTTGTAGCAGGGTGGGGGGGCTGGGGAAAACTCACCCCCCCTCGTTTGCCTCCCTCCTTTCCTGCCTGGAGTGGTGCACAGAGGGGGAAGGAATCTGCAATCTACATTCAGAGGGAGGAGGAGGAAGAGGAGGAGGAAGATCCCTTCAAATTGGGCCCAGCCCTGGGCCTGACACATCATCACCCCCCGCCTTGAGACCAGCCTCAGCTCCCAGCGGCTGCTGTTCTGGGACAAAGGGGCTCGAGGGGGTGACATGAGGGCATCCTGGCCCCTGTCTTCCTCCACAGGGATGAGCTCTGCCCAGAAGGAAGCAGGGACAGGACAGGGATGCCACAGGGACACCCCATCCCTCTGCAGGGACGGGGACACGGAGCCTGGACCCTTGCTCTGGCTGGGGAACCTTATATTAGTGACACATCTACACACACGCACGCACTCACACATGCAAAAATAAGTCTGTTTATTCTTTTCAAAGTGACCTAAGGACCCTGCGGGGCTGCGACACCTTCTAGCCAGCGCTCCCCCCGGCCGCCTGCACCCCCCAAAGCGCCAGGAGACATTGGCTGAAGTGCTGCATCAGCCTCAGAGCCTTTGAAACACACGGTAAGGGGCAACGCGGGGGGGGGGGTTATGGGGAAAGGGGCTGGCGGCACGAAGGAGGCAGCTCCGTGGAGCGGGGCGCTGGGCCGGGGGGCCGGAGGGGCCGTGTCCCCCCCGCGCCGGTGCGGAGTGTAGTGGCGGTGGGTGAGAGCGCGGCCGTCCCGGCGGGGGGGCTGGCGGGGTCACTTGCGGCTCAGCAGGGATCCCAGCAGGAGCACTCCCGCCACCGTCGCCCCGGTCAGGAGCCACTTGTTGAAGGTCTCCTGGCCCTTCCTCACCTCGGCAGCAGCATCGTTCCCATACAGGTCCACAAACCGCTCCTGTGGGCAAAGAGCAGAGCGGTGAGGAGAGGGGTGGGGAGTACTTGGTTCTGCCCCCTTTCCAAGGCTCATTCCTCCCCTATGGAATGGTCAGGTGGTGATGAAGCAGTGGGAAGGGGCAGGAAGGCTGCCAGGCCCTGCTGGCAGGGAAGCAGTGGTGGGAGCGGGCGGATGACAGACGCCCTGTGCCTCCTCGCTCTGAATCACGCA
The DNA here is from genome assembly GCF_020740795.1 of Apus apus. NCBI lineage: Eukaryota > Metazoa > Chordata > Aves > Apodiformes > Apodidae > Apus > Apus apus. Next base: position 14,787,470 of record NC_067296.1, read on the forward strand.
CGGAGCGCGACGGGAGAAGCACAGGACCAGTCATGAGAGGAGGGGATGCCAGGAAGATCTGCAGGGAGAACAACACGCGGGCAGGGCAGGAGATGCATCACGTGCTCTTGGGCTCTCTAAAATTAGCATCAAAGTGTGATAGAAATCATTGCAGCAGGAACACGCCGGGCTCTACGCCGTGGCTGAGGCCTGGGGGAGCAGCAGCAGGGCTGGTGCCCACGGCTGGAGCAGGAGTCCACACTGCATCCCCTCTACTCCTTCTACAGCTGACATGGAGGCTCCCAGCTCCCCACTGATACATCCCAGCAAGACCAGCACTCCCAAGGCCCAGCCGCTGCAGCTGACTCTGATAGGGATTTTGTGAATCCCTGTGGCAGATACTCCAGGTCGTGTAACTCCTGCTTTCCCCCAGGCTCAGGGAGAGCAGGCAGAACACCAGGCCCGGCCAGGAATGCAGTCACTCCTGCCTGGCTTGTCCCAGCCAGCCACCTCCAGCCCTTCCTCAGCAGCAGCAGCAGTGAGAGCCATGAGGATTTCAGCAGAGCAGCAAACAGCCATGGCCTCCAAGAGAGGTGTGTGACGGGGCTAGGGACAGAGGATCATGGCCTGGATGGTGGACATGGAGGACAGGGAGGGTGAAGACCACAGGTGCTGAAGTGCCCCTGAAAACAGGCTTTCAGAGCACCTCTGCCCACCGTGCAGCATCTCCCCGTGGCACGATGCCATCCCTCCTGCTCCCACGGGACCTCAGAGCACCAAGAGAACAGCAGCTGGGACCCCTGGGCCACACACAGCGCAGGGACCGAGGGCGCTGTGGCCTGGATATGTGAACTTCACACCCCAGCAGCTCCCAGGTTTATCAGGACTGAGCAGGAGCCCTGGGGCTGGAGGGAGCTGGAGCTCTGGGATGGAGCTGAGGATCAACACTGCTGCATCTTGAGCCCATCTTCCCAGCAAGGTCCCCCTGTTCCCTGATAAGTGAACACAGTTCCAGTAACCCGGCTGCTCTGGGAAAGCAGAGATAAGCGCAGCTGACGCTGTGCTTGTGTCACAGAGGCAGGGGCAGCATCCCTGCCTGCCCGGGTCTGGCAGCTCTGCCTGCACGATGCCTCCCACGCCTGCCCACGGCCTGAGAGGAGCTGCGACCTCTGGCACAGGACCTGCAGGGGTTCTAGGGCCTGGATCATGACTGGGATCGAGAGGTTCTTCAAGCAGGTGTTTCTCTATCACTCATGCAATGTGGTGCCAGTTCCCTGGCTCCCCCACAGCAGCCCCAGCATGGTCACAGCCTCCAGGGCACCTCCTCACCTTGCCACACACACAGACCATCAAGCTCACAGGCAAGGCATGCAGCTGCCATGCCGGCTGTGTCCCAGGGAGCTGGACTGTGTCCCAGGGAGCTGGGCTATGCCCCTCTCCCTGGACACCATCCTCCCCAGTGTGGGACCAGGTACTTTAACAACCATCCAGTTGAGCTGTGCACCTCAGCCCCACCAAAGCTCTTCTCTGCCTTCCACCAAACACCATCTGCAGCACCTCACGACTCCCTTGGCTACTTTTTGCAGTCTCTCCACCATGCAGAGGTACCAGGAGACCCAGGATCATGGCACTGGGACAACAGAGACTTGGCTAACTCATCCTGGAGCATGTCACTGCTGCAAACTTGCTCAGAGTCCTCTTCAGGGATGTGACAACCATCCCTGTGACTCCCACCACCCACGCAGAGCAGCAGAAGGCAGCTTGCTTCCCACCAGGCCTGCCAGCTGGCACGGGCTCTGCGGAGGTGCTGTACCACATCCCAGCCCTGCATGTGCCATCCCCTGACACACAGGTGCCATCCAGGCACACCAGTGGGGGCTGCTGCCCACTGCCAGCCCCCCTACCCGGCCACTCGCCCAGGGTGACAGCCACAGGAACAGCCAGTGATGTGCTGCAGGACAGCCTGGGTCCAAGGAGGGGATATTTTGAATTGGGGCACAGGAAGTGCCTCTGGTGACAGGTGGTGACAGAGCACGGTAAGTGGCAGCAGAGCAGGCTGGTGGGAATGGAGGGCATGGGGGAAGTGGGGCAGAAGGAACAGGCTTGTCCAAACACACCTGTGGAATGCCTCCACCCCCTAGAACATCCCTCTGCTCCAGGGCCCTGGCCCCAGGAAAGTCCTGCCCTTGGACCCAGAACCCGGGAATGCTGCAGGGGGGAGGAGGCTGCGTGGGCCCAGCCTCCGTGCTGCCCCTCCATGGCATGTACCGCCGAGCCTGGGGAAAGGCAGTTCCAAGAAGCATGTTTTGAAGCCCGTACTTCTAAGAAACGGAAGTGTTTGCTGAACAAGAGATAAATGGCACACGGTGAACCCAGAGCTATCGGCTGCTACAGACGGAGAAGAGCAGGACAAGAGCCCCTCTCCTTCCCCCGGGAAGGGGGCCGCAGCTGCAGGGGACACGGCCCCGTGCCTCGGCCTTCCGCAGGGAAACCGTCCCCGGGAGCGGTGATGGCTCAGCCCCTGCACAACTGCAATCCCAGATGTGCTCCCTGGGAATGGCAATCCCAGAACACGGGGAGTGGGAAAGCAGGCAGGAGCGTCCTCCCTCCCGGGTTGAAGGTTAGGGAAAGGCAGCTTGCTCTGTTCCCACAGCGCCCCAGGCCTCGGCCGCTCTGCACCTGAAGCCCAGCACTACCAGTACCGATCCTGACCTCTCTGGTCTGGTGCTTGGGATCTCAGGCTTGCCCAGACACGTCCAGATATTTCTGGCCTCCTCCAGTCACCTTTATCTGAGAGGAAATATTTGGAATTCCTGAGTCGATCACAAGGACTATGGTAGCAACAGCACGTCAGTGTCTCAACCGCCCTCTCCACGTACCCGTGGGCCCCTTCCACCCCGGAGAGGACAGGACAGGCTGTTCCAGCGCCCAACACCCGTCACATCCCCTTCCCTAGCCCGGGTGACAAGGGGAGGATGCTCTGGGGCGGGCGATGAGGAAGCCTAGCAAGAGGTTGTGTCTGTGCACAGGGCAGCCCACTGTTTGCTCCTCCCCTAGTGCTGGGGAAGGACACAAGGTTTTCTTTCTGGAGCCTAACCAGCACTTGTAGGAGACAGAAGACCTGGAGATCCAGCTCACCACCCCGCAGAGCTGGGGCAGGAAGGTTCTGCAGTGCCCCAAACCACAACCCAGCACTGGGGGGACACAGCAACCATTTAAACGCTGCCCAGTGGACACCACGGTAGAGAGAAAAGAGGAGCAGGTCTGAGCCAAAGTGCTCTGTCTCGGGTGAGAGAGCAGATTCATCAGCCACTGGTTAGTTTGAGGTCTGGTTGAGGAAATAGGAAGGGGAAGACCCAAAGTTTGAGCCTCTTGCTGGTTCCCACTGCAAGATTTCAGCTGGTTTCATTCACCAGTGCTGCCCAAGAAGCTCCCTGGGCTGAGCAGAAGGGAGAATGGTTGCTGGATCCCATTCAGGGCAAGTGGAGCAGAGCAGGTTCCTCTTTCCAGATAAGACCCAGCACTGGGAAAGAGGATTCAGAGAATCCTGCACGAGGGCAGGTGAAGGAAGCAGATGTGGGCAGTGAATCCCACACCTGGTCTCCTGTGAGGGAAGGGCAGAGCAGGAAGAGAAGCATTTGGGTGCTAAGAGCTTCCCTTGCCTGGAGAGGGGAAGGACACAGAGATCACCAGGACACCAGCACCAAGCTCTGAAAACCAGCAGAAAAGAGCCAATCTCTACCAGGACTGTTCATGGTGACCCAATGGCACTTGGTGTGACTTCACCACGGAGACTCTGACTCCAGCAGGAGCTACACCCCTGACATTCAGCCAGACACCCACAGCAGCCAGCTCTGCCTTTCCCACCCAAGAATCTTAATGTGTTTTACCAAAATTGAGCTGTTTCTCCAAAAGCTGCTGTGGGATAAGTCAGCGTTGTTCCCAGACAGCCCAACAGAGGGTACGTGCTGTGCCTGGAGTTGCACACGAGCCAGCAGCATGAGCCACAGCATCTGACTCCCAATCCAGGCATCCTCATCACGAGGCAATGTTTCACTTGAAAACAAGGTTGTTTCTGTTACACCTTTGCTGTAACTACAGCTGTGTCACTGCTGAGGGGTCTAACACCAATCACCGGCCAGGAGTAGAGTCATCTGGATGACCAGACATTTGTTAATGAGATGCTGGGAACAGTTTTGTGCCGAGCACTGAGACAAGCATGGAAAAAAAAGAAGGCAGCAGCTCAGCACAGACCACAACAAAGCCCTGCATCAACAGCAACCTGCTCCCAGAGCCCCTTTGGGCTGCCAGCTCACCACAGGGGACCAGCATATGTGAACCTGGAGGTGAAGCACAGGGGGGAAAAGGCAGCTGAGATCTTGCAGAAAAAAAAACATGAGTATTCCCAATGGCTGCCACTAGGATGCTGTAAACACAGCTTGGCTGGTCCCTACGTGCTGTGAAAAGGGAAGAGACATCCTGGAGGGCCTGCAAAGGAGGGCAGCAGAGACACGAGCAAGGACAGTCACACCACACTGCCCACCAGATCCAGACTGGAGCTCGACACGAGCCCAGAGAATGCCAAGGAAACCCACCATCCAAGGCAGAGGTCTCAGAGCTTCTCCAGGACACCAGCATCACACCTGGGCAAGCTCGGGGGGGGGGAAGGGGCTCTGGGGACATGGGGAGGGAAAGAGGCTCTGGGGCTCTGCACGATGGCAGGTGCAACCGATCTGGAGACCCAGCTCTAGCTGTTATGCAAATACTGACCTTCACTTCCAGGGAAGCAGCTGCTGATCTCCATGACAATGGCAGGGAATGCCACCCTCCTGCTGCCTCTTCTGCTCTGGGAGCAGGCATTGGGATGCTGTGGGTGCTGGGGTGCTGCTCCCATCCAAGCTCCAGGGCTCTGCCTTCACAGAAGCTGGAGGGATGCAGCCATAAACTCAAAAGGGTTAATTAACTAAGCACATGGCCTGGCTCTCCTCTCCTCCCAGTCTACCCACACACCGAGGCTGCCCCTGGGGCCTCAGCCCAAAGCCCAACAAACCTGGGGGGCTTCAGCCTAGTGAGGGCCAAATCCAGCTCTTTTCTAACCAGAAACAATCCCTCACTAGCACATTCCAGTCCTAATCCTCCCCGCCACAGCCTCCTGTCAAACTGGTTTCATCACCAGCTCCAGGGAACCTGCAATAACCCCACACCATTCAGCACAATTTCAGCATTTTCCAAATAGATGAAAGGGGCCCGGGTGACAGCTGGAACCCCCATCCCTGCCCCGGGAGACCGCTGCGCGCAGCACGCGCTGGAGAGCGGGGAATTGCGCTCGCCGCTCCAGAAACCTGCTGAAACATTCATGTGTATGAAAGCGGGAGAGGGTGGGAATGACAAATCCACTTGGGTCCATCTTTCAGCAGTGTTTCTCCCCAAACCAAGTGGGCTGAGGGCTGCCGAAGCCCCGGGCACACTGGGCAGAGGGGCGGCTGGGCAGGCGACCAGGCTGCGGTACAAAGGCACAGCGAAGAACACATTGGCTGAGCCGGATCCACTCAAGAGATTAGCACCTGCTGGGAATGGGATTGTTTTCCAAAGGGCATTAAGTGGAATAGTCCGAAGAAAGACGGTCTCTCTGATGCTTCTCCCCACAGGACAGATGGTGTCTGAGCCCCGGCAGGCAGAGCAGCCTGCCTGCCTTTGTGCAAGGGGCACGCTCGGGGGGCCGGGGGAGGCTCCGGCTTTAATTTCCCGGTTATCCGCCGCCCACCGTGCCCGGGAGGCCACAGACGAGAGCCTTGGCAGGGTCTCCCTGCAGCCAGGGAACAAAGCTCAATTTTCACCTTGTCACTGCTCTTCCCAGACGTCACAGCTCCTGTGCAATCGTGCCCTTGTGCAACTGTGTGGAAACCTGTGCCGAGGAGATGTGCTGTGCCGCCGCGTGCCCGATTGTGGAGCCCGGCCCCCCCTGGCCCCCAACCTCCCTGGGAGCCATACCCCAAACCCTCCCTGCAGGGAATGGCAGCAGCACTGGAGCCCAGGGAAGCGAGGCTGTGTGACCAGACAGTCCCTAGGGTGGATGGGTCCCAGGGAAGGGCCACCCTGTTCTCCTGCCTCGAGCCACTTGTGCTCCAGCATCCCGGAGGAGCGCCTGCCAAGCCTCCCTGCTTCCCACTTTGGCCCCAGCACCTCACAAGGCTGCTGTAATCCTTATATGCCACTTGAATGAAAAAGGGGAAAGGGTGGAGGTGCAGGAAGAGGAGGAAGATGTGCTCATTCTGTTTTCACTTCCTGTTAGTCCACATGAAATCTCAACTGATTCAGGCCACCAAGTCCCTTTCTGCAAAGCTCTGGCTGACTGGGGGGCAGGAAGCAGAGGAGGCAGCTGATGCAGCAAACGCTGGAGAGAGCAGTGCAGCATGAGGAGACCTTGTGCTCTGCCCTGGGCTCCTCCATACGTGTTGTTGCATGAAATAATCACTGGCTGGTGCACTGGAAGCTTCTAAATGAGGTCAGTTGCTCTAATAAAAGATATTAGCTCTCCAGCAAGTTGAATACACTAATGAGCCACACCATGACAGGATGGAAGCACTTGCAACACAGCTCTAAGGGCTGATTTACAGGTAGCAACACCTCATTTTCTCCATACACAAGACCTATGTCATTGAGACACCTACTACCCAGGGCCATGTACACACCCAGCTCCCACATCCCAGCCCAAACACTGTGCCAGCTCACCACGAGTCACACACACAGCAATGCCACCTACTGCCACCAGCTGTGCTCCCTGCACAAGGCTTGTAGCCTCCCTCAGCCTCCATGATGGCAAAAAGCAGCGAGACATGGAAATGGGAAGAGAGTGGTTTGGAGAACTAATGAAGTGATTCACAAGTCTTCTAAAGAGAAGCTGAGGGAACAGGGGGTGTTCAGCCTGGAGAGAAGTAGGCTGAGAGGAGATCTTCTCAATCTCTGCAACTCCCAAGGAGATTGGAGCCAAAGGGCTTCAGTTTCTTCACCCAAGTGATAGAACAAAAGGAAATGGCATCAAGTTTCCCAGGGGAGGTTTAGACTGGATATTGAGAACAATTTCATTGCTGAAAGAGTTGTCAGGCCCTGGCACTGGCTGTCCAGGGGAGTGGTGAAGTCAGCATCCCTGGAGGTGTTTAAAAACCCTGTAGATGTGGTGCTGAGGGACATGGGTTAGTGGTGGCCTTGGCGGTGCTGGGTTAATAGTTGGACTAGATGATCTTAAAGGTCTTTTCCAACCAGAACCATTCTCTGACCCTCATGTGGGCCATGATGAGCTTCTGGAAGTGGTCACCCTCCATCAGGGAATAAAACCCTTCCATGCTCCTTTGGGAAGCACCAGCTCTTGCAGCTCCCTCTCCTGGGGTGCAAAGTGTCCCCCCCGACAGGCAGGTCCTAGTCCAGCTCTGCCCACCAGCCCCTCACACACCTCCCACACAAGCATCTCCAGCTCCCACTCAGAGCCATCACGTTTTGGAGTGTTTGATTTCAATCTTAAGAGCACCTGCCTGGCAGCAGTACAGGCAGAGAGAACCCACTTGCTCTTTGTTCTTGGCAGAGCAGAGGACACCTGCCTTGGTTTCCCCCTGAGCTCAGGGCTGGGGCTGCAGGCTGGGGAGCTCCAGAGATCAGGAGAGGGGGCAGGAGGCTGAGCCCAGCCCCGCTCCCACCAGAGGCTCCTCATCTTCAGGGCTCATCCCCCCAAGCAGGATCCTGATGCCAGAAGCCAGCTACTAATTGAATCTACTTAATCAGAAGCTAGGTCTGCAGACACAGCTGAAACACAAGCTTGAGCAGGAAGGAGGATAATGCAATAAATCCAAGCAGCTCTCCTCAAGGGAGTCACACAGACCCCTGAAACTTCCCTCTTGGCAGATACAGCCCATAACCCCTTCTCGGGCACATGGAACCAACACAGGGGCGAGAGGTGGTCACGAGAGCCCAAAGCCTCCTGCAACACCCTGCTCCCCCAGCTCCCTGCTCCCAGCAGCAGAGGGAAGGCAGACCAGTTCCAGCACAATGTCCAACGAGTCCCCATGGTCACGGCAGCCTCACCAGCTAATGCTCCAGATCCTGCTGCTCCCTCCCTGGCTGCCCCAGAGGCAGCAGCAGCAGCACTGAGTGCTCTGGGTTCCCCATTAAAGAGATCCTGCAACACAGCACCAGGCTGGTACACGTGAGCACGTGTCCGAGAGAAGACAGGGGTGGCTGGAGAGATGCTGGCTGCACCGAGCTGCAGTGCTCCTGCCTGCAGGCAGGCCTTCCCAGCACTGCTCCAGCCTGCTTTCCCCCCCCCCCCCCCCCCAACTAAATTAAACATGAGCATAAAATAAGCAAAATGCCTAAAAATAATATATGTATATATAAAAATATATATATGAAATAACGCGAGCATTTCTACAACACAAGTAGGTCACAGCTCCCCAGCCTGCGAGTCGTGGCAGGCACAGCTCAGCCCCTGCAGCCTCCCGGGTTCAGAGCTGCCATCTCTCACAACAGCCTGGCTCCCGAAACCCGCACCTGCGCCCCGGTGAGCCCAGCTGGAGCCATCTGCTAACGGCTCTGCCCCGCAGCCCTCTGCCCTGCCCGGCTCTCCTGCCGCACAGAGGAACCCTTCTCCCCACCTGAGGGAGGCCAGGGCTGGCCCCACCACAGAGCAAAGCCCCCATGTTCCCCTCCATGGGCACAGCAGGGGCTCTGTGATCCCGTGACAGCTCTCGCACACCTCTAGAAAGCTCGCCCCCTAATTTGATCCCCTGGCATCCCAGGGATGATTAGGAGTGGGACTTCAGAGAGATCTTGGACCAAACACTCCTCTGTACATCCTTCCAGGTGGAGAGCAGGGAGGAGGCTTCCCTGTCCAAGGTCAGGGCAGCAAACCAAGGAGTGCCCTGGCACCGAGGGACACTGCTTCCCTTCCATGCCTCCCCAATCTGCGTTAATCTTTAGTTGCTCAGAACAATAGCGTTTCAGGGTAACATCCCTCTCGGGAGGGTGGAGGAGGAGAAGTGGCTGCTTTCCTGCCAGGCAGAGGCAGAGCCTGGCAGAGCATACCTCGGCAGTGAATCAGCCAGCAGGTAGGTCAAAGTCTCCACCACTATCGGGGTCACCAGAAGGGAGGGAGCAGCCACCCCCAGCCCCATTCAGCAGAACCCACCATTCATCCCTCACCTCTTGGTTCAGCAGGTCTGCAACACTTTCCCGACCGATATCCATCCCTTCCCCCATCTCCTCCTGGGAATACTCCAGCTTTACAGCCAGTGGGGAAAGAGCTGGCAGAGAAACACTCCTTGTAACGTCAGGATGGGACTGTGCCTACAGTCACCAGCAGCCTGGTGAAACCAAAGCAGAGGAGCTGGAGCAAAGGCCTCAGAGCATCATGACACCATCCAGCCTGTGCCCTGTGTGAACCTGGGGGTGAACCACGTACACAAACTGTACAGGAGCTGCACAACAACAGGGGGAAGCACCCCAGACACCCACAGAAAGCTGCAGCTTCCACAATGGAAAAAAAGGAGCACGAAGTTCCCTCCCAGCCCCTCTGCTGCAATGGGACACCCCATGGCTGCTGAGAAGGAGAGAGAGTCTGGGCAGTACTCGGGGGGACCTAGCTCCAGTTTCAGAGCAGGATGATCAGGACTGACACTACGGAGAGCAGCTGTGAACACAGAGCAGCAAGAAGCAGTCTGTTAATTATTTCACAGATCTTTTTTGAAATGACACTCCACTCCTTGGATTAAAGAACCTCAGAGTGCTTTATGACTCTTGAGTTTCCAGTGGCTCCCCTGGGAGGGAAGGAAATGTTATCCCTTTTGCTGAAAGACCCTGGGGTTAAGTGGGCTGCTCTGAGCCGCAGCCAGCGTTGGGCAGGAGCTGTGCCTCCCAGGATGCTGCTCCACTCACGGATCTAAGGAATAAAACCCAACTGCCCTGCACTCAGAGGCAGCAGGGAAAACAGGCAGGGCCCTGAAGAAGAACTGAGCAAGCAGGGCGAAGAGCAAAGCTCTGGGAACTGGCCTCTGCACTGCTCTGGGTCTAGCGGCAGGAATGCTGCTGCGGGCCGGGCAGGAAGCTGCAGTGGAAGTCATTCCAATGGCATTTCCTGGAGAGCACTGCAGAAAAGCCTCTCAGGTCGCAGGCAGGGTGAGAAGCTGCCAGGGATCTGCCCACTGAGCCCATCTCCAGTTGCTGGCCAGGATGCAGCTACCTGGGCCAGCCATGCCAGGCAAGACAGCCCAAGCCAAGACCTTGCCAGCAGCAGGCAGTTCCCACGGTGGAGAGGAACACCCCATCCTGCAGAGTCACATCAGGGACTTGGCTGGCAGGGGGACAGTATTTTTTCATCCCAAGCAGGTTATGACAATGGGGGGATCATCTGAGCAGCAAGGGAAGGAACAGAGGAGAAAGTGAGGGCACAGCTGAGCCCTGCAGGCCATTGGGTGAGATCATCTGCAGGACAGCAAAGTGCAGCTGTGGGAGGCCACCTCCTCCAGCCAGCTCCACGGTGTGCTGGCCAGCAAGTGACATGGATGGCTGCCATCTCAAGTGGGATTAGCAGTGCTGGGGCATTCCCAAAACCTGGTGTGTGAGCACTTGAAGCTTTGGCAAACAGGGCAGGCCCAGAGGGAGCTGTGTTCCCCACACGGTGCCAGGGTGGCCCTTCCATGCTCCCATGTGCCCCTTCCATGCTCCTCTCCAGGTCTCAGGGCAGAATTCAATCTCCAGCTGCCCAAAAAGCTAGGACCAATGAGGTGTGAGGATCCCGGGATCAGCTAACTAACACAGTGGCTGCAGGGAAGGCTTGTGTGGGATACCTGGACAAGGGCACAGGGCCAAAAGGATTTCGGAAGAGCTGAGGATCCTCTCAACACAAAACCATTGAGAAGGTTGGAGCAAGAGCATGGGACGAAATCCCAGCTGCACTCTGTCATATGACACAGGCTGAGTCATTTCCTACCATTCAAAAAAAAATTAAAGAGATAGAAAATGAGTTTGCTGTATTGACATCTGAGGGTTTTCCCCAAACAGAACCACAAGCTCCCAGTCCACCGCAGCGCAGCACAACTCATACATCCCGGCACACTGAGCCCAGCGTGGCCAGCTGAGGGCCTGGGATGCAGAGCCAAGGTGGGAAGCAGCCCATCCTCCTTCAGCCCAGTCCAGTTTGTCAGGATTCAGATGTCACAGGCTGGTGACAAAGACACCGTTTGCTTTCAGTCCTGGCCCGGCACAGCCCCTTCATGCTGCTCCCCACCATTCCCCCGGCTCACAGGAAACCTCTTGCCTCTATGTCCATGGATCTACCTCCAAGGCCCCGTGAGAACTCCTTAAATCCCACTCTGAACGTCGATTTAGCCTTGAAAGAAAAGCTGTCATCCACTGGAAGGGCACAGCCAGGCAGGAACCATTGCTCACTGTCCTTTCTCCAACAGATTAGGCATGGTCACTACATCTCTGCCTGCCAGGCTCACCCTGCGCTTCCCTCTCCATGGATTTCTCCCACCATGACTCCAATCCCCACTGGGATCACTGCCCGCATGTCTCCACTAGTGGATTTGGTGCTGGCCAAAGCACCTCTCCTGGGAAAGCCTCCTCGTTGCTTGCACTGGCTCACAGAGGCAGCAGCTTCTCGGCTGGTTATTAAATGCCCCCCTCGGGTTGTCCTCGTTTGTTTGTTTCCTCAGAGAGCGCAGAGGGCAAACCAAGGCAGGGCCAGGGAGCATGACACTGTGTCAAACCTGGGGAGTGAGATCTGCCACCTCCCCCTCGCCTCACAGAGCAGCTTCTGGGCCACACGGCAGCTGAAGAGGCGCCTCCAAAGGCAGCGCACCCCGCAGCCATCCCACGCTCGCCTTTGTTCCACGGCTGGGAATGAAACCGCTTCCTACGCAGCCCGGCCGCGCGGGGCTGGCGACGGAGCCGCGCTCTCCTTCCTTCTTTCTGAGGGGCTTTCCAGGAAGAGAAGTGCTGCAGCGCTGCAAAACCCAAACCACCCGGGCCTTGCCAAGCAGGCCTGCCACAACTTGCATCCCTCTCACCGGGACCTGCCTGCTGCACCTCTCAGGAGAGCTTTGTTTGCAGGGGACGGGCTCTAACCGCTCCGATGCACCAAACAGGCTCCCTGTGCAAACAGGGCGGTGGGAGAGGGACTGCTCTGTCACCGGCAGTGCAGGCTGGCACTCGCTGCTTGCAGGCAGGGCTGGCTGCAGCCACCAGCCTTCTCCCTGCAGCTGGAGTCACCGGAGAGTGAAGCAGAGCATCCCCACACACGCAGGGAGGCACTCGGGAGCTCTCATGGCCCCTGCACTGTGCTGCCCCTTCCAGTGGAGTGGCAGAAGGGACAGGGGGAAACTTGAGCAGCAAGGAAAACCACAGCTGAGACATCAAACACACGCCAGGTTGGGGTTTGCAACAGGCTGGCAGCAACCACACTGCCCAGCCCTTTTTTTGGTGGCTAGTGGGGTAGATCCCCCCGACTATGGCCCTTACCACCCTGCTGGGTCAGCCACCCACACAGCCTGGGGGCAGGGAGGCGAAAAGCTCTGTTCAAGGTTAGAAGAGAGCAAGGTTGTTCCCCAGGGTGGGAAACAGTTCACGGTGATCTTCAAAGCAAAAGCTGGGAGGCAGGTCAGATAGAGAGGAGTCCTGACCCTTCCACAATCTGTTGAACAAATATTTGCTCCAAACAATTAATTTAGAGACAGACACAAAAAAATTGAAGAGTCTGAATCGTGATGGTTGGGGGTGGGGAAGAGAGGGAGGAGGTATTTCATTCCCTGCAAGCAGGGACCAGTGATTTTCCACCAGTGATTTAATCTAAATCCCCCAGAGAGTTCATTTACAAAAAATCAGATTGCATTATCGCCTAGGTCTCCAGGATACAGCCCAATCCGTCACTAACAGCAACAGCCACACTAGCTTGGAAACCTCAATTTGATCACTCAATTCCAAGACTAATCTGTGGCTTTAAAAGCCAAAGGCAAAGGGAGGGGGAAGGAACTCCGGGTTTGGGCAGGGTTATCTGCAGGATGAGAGAGCTAATGGGGCAGATAGAGCCGGATGAAATGGCCAGCAGATCCCAGGTCATTAATCGAAACCAAGCTCCTCTGCCGGAGCAGCCCCACCCAGGCAGTGCCCCAGGGAGGCAGCATTCCTGGAATTCCTGCACCCTGGGTGAACCTGCTCCATCTCTCTGGGTGCACTCAATTCCCCTCTTCTCCTGGAACCCCGGCATGGAGGACCCTGGCCTCGCTGGCCAGGCACAAGATGCTGGGGAGCTCTGCAGGAGGGGGCAGAGCACAAGGCTGGGCTCAGAGGGTGCTGCCCCTTCCTCCAAACCTGCTGCTGCACCAGGGGATGAGCAGGGCTGACAGGCCTCAGCTCAGCAGCCTGCCAAGGAGGCAACTCCCCACCCCTGGCAATTCCCCATGGCTCAGATGCTAATGCCTGACAGCATGAGCTCTTCCCAGTGGATGCCAGTAAAGGTTACCACAGCAGGGAATCACCCAGCTGTGGAAGCAAAAAGAAAACTCAAGTCACATCTGTAGGTTGTGTCCCTCCTGCCGGCAGTCCCAGGCAGCTCCACGCAGCCGGACCCGGCATTTCAGGAATGCTTCCTGGAGAAATGCTTATTCATGTTAATACCTCACCAGCAGAGCTGACCGGGTTTGCTGCCGGGGCAGCTGGGAGCATCACTCCCTGCCAAGCCAGAAGCAGCTGCAGGTTCAGAAGCTCCCCAGCACAGAGGCTGTTCCCACCTTGCCAGCTTGGACACCCACCCACCAGGCTCTGCTCTGGGATTGGCTTCACCCTCAGAGAGCCCTGACTCCTGAAGGAAGAAGTAGCTGTGACCCCAGCAGCACTGCAGGGAGAAGAGGAGGAAGCTCCACTCCCTGCTGTTAAATGACACCAGGAACACGCCTGAGAGCAAGGGCTCCTGCCTGAAGAACAAGCTTGGGTGACACTAGATTTCCAAAAGCTCTGGGAAAACAGGTCTATTACATAACATCCATGGAGAAGAAGAAACAGGGATGGAGAAGGACACTGAGCATAAACTGTCTGTGTCATTGCGGTGGATGGACCCTCCTGGGGCAGTGTTAAGAGCACAGGGAGAAAAGCCAGGTGCCCCTTCCCCTCCCTGCAAGATCTGTGACAAGATCAACACTGCAGGGAGCTGGGCTGGCACTGCTGGAGCTGGGGGGGTCAGAACGCGGGGCAGCCATCCCCACCAGGAAAAGAAGTTCTTACCCATCCGCCATTCTCCTGGATCCAGGGATCTAGGTGGTCGGTCAGGTAGGTGGTCATCCAGGACACAATGCGTCCCACCAGGACTCGCATCTCCTTGTCGACGCTCTCCACGCACAGGGCTCCCCCGAAGGAGAAGAAGGCCACGATGCGGCCCCAGTTCACCCCATCGCGGAACAGTTCGTTCACCACCTGCTCGAAGCTCTGGTAGGCCGTGCCCAGGGTGATGTGGAGCTGGGAGGTGAGGTCGCTGAAGGCTCGTCGGTACCTCAGCTCAAACTCATCCCCCGCCTCCCGCAGCGCCTGCCTCACGTCGGCTGCTCGGGCCATCTCGCGGACTTCCAGGCTGCTCCGGTGCACGGCGGCTCCGTTCACTACGTGGCTGGGGGGAGGGTGCCAGGAGGGGCTCCCGTTGAGGACACCATCCATCTCGGCCTCCTCTGCCGCAAAGTCAGTCCTGTTCTCATCCTCCTCCTCCAGCTGACTCCAGCTGTATCCCTTCTGCGAGAGCTTGTAGGAAACAAAGTCAATCACTAACTCTCGGTTACTGCTGGACATTTTCACACCTGGGGCACCCTCAATGAGTCCATGGTCCGGAGCACAAGCAGATCAGCACTTAGCAGCTTCCAACTCCGCTTTTCTTCTTCACGACCGATGGAAACATCTGACCTTTGCACAGACAAACACCAGAGGAGAAGAAAGGCAAAGAAACGGTTAATAATAGATGCACATGAACACCGATAGCTTATCGCCAGACTGAGATCATCCCGCAGCTTTATGCCGTGGCTCAGGGCCACCGGATTGAAGCCGCATGGAGAACCGGCTGCAACACCCTCCCCCTCCCGGGAAACCGACCTCGAGCCCCAGGGACCCCCCAGGCTCGCTGCGGGCAGCCTCCAGTCCCGGGGTCTCACCGGGTGTAGGCACAGGCTGAGGGCCAGGCCGGAGCGGAGGCGGCTCCTCGTTCAGCCCGAGCTGCGAACCGGCCCGGCCCGGCCCCGCTCCGCCGGTCCCGGAGCGCAGCGGAGGCGGAGGCGGCACCGCCCCCTGCCCCGCCCGTTAAAGGGCCCGGCTGCCCCCGCCCCCCTCCGCTGGCGTTGCCCAACGGCAGCCACAGAAGCGGGCGGGCAGCGGGGCCCAAGGGTTACGGCAGCCGCTGCGGGGCCCGGTTTGACGGTAACCGCGGGGCAGTTCCCTCCCCCCACCGGAGGTCAGCTCGGCCCGGCCCCCCCGCCCCTCGGGCCACTCCTCCCGAGCCTCCCGCTCCCTGCAGGCGGAGGCGAGCGGGGGGGATAAAACCGGCGAGCCCTCAGAGCAGGCCCGTGCTCGCAGAGCCCGGTCTGCCCGGGGCTGCCGCCGCCCGGCCCTGCCTTCTTACGGGAGCGGTTCCGGTAGCTCGCTGCGGTGAGCAAAGCGCTGTAGCCGCTGGGGTGGCGGGGCGGGAGGGCCGGAGGGGGCGGCCTGCCCCCCGGCCACCGTTCCGCCCCACGCGGCCACCGTACCGGGGCGGGGCGGCGAGCACGGGGCCCGCGCACGAGGCCGACACGGCGCCCGCGCCGCCAGCCAATCCCGCGCCGGGAGAGCCCGGGGGGGCGGGGCCCGGGGCGGGCTCTCCCATTGGCTGAGCCGCACGTCGCTCACGGCCTGCCCGCCCCGCCCCTCACCTCCGCGGCGGGGTCCGCGTCCTCCCGCCCCCGCCCCGCGGGCCCGGCTGGCAGCGGCGCCGGCGTCACCGGGAGCCCCGCCGGGCCTCGGGCCCGCTCAGCAGCACCCGAGCCCCTTCCGCATCGCCCGCCGAGAGCCGCGGCGCTGCCGGGCCCGCCGGGGGGCGCGGCGGGTGGGAGCGGGCGGGGAGGGCGGTGCGCATGCGCACGGAGCCGGAGGGCTGGGAGGGGGCGGTGTCTGCGCGGAGCGGCGCGTGGCAGTGCGCGTGCGCCGTGCGCAGGGCCGGGCTCTGGTGCCCCCTGGCGGCGGCCGCGGGTCCCGCGGGTCCCGGGAACAGCGGCGGGAACGTCCTCCCGCCCATCCCGGGAGCGCGTCCTGCCGCGCCGCGCCGGGCCTGCAGCAGCCGGGCCTGCGGGGAGCTGCCCCAGGCAGGGGGCTTGGAACTAGGTGATACTGTAAGGTCCCTTCCAACCCAAACCTGTGATGCTGTGGCTTTCAGGGCGCAGCTGGACATGGTGTTTGCTGCGCTTTGCGGGCGCCCGGGGGATGGTGGAGCTGCTCCCCCTGCCCAGGTACTCCCGGCCACGCTGGCCCCAGCACCGCCCGTCGGGGCCGGGCCGAGGGGAGGGCCAGGGGCAGCCCCGCCGCTCTCCGGCTTAATCCCTGGTGGCCGCCAGCTCCTCGGCGGGGCAGGCAGGTAGGTAGGTAGGTAGGAAGGTAGGTAGGAAGGTAGGTAGGTAGGAAGAAGCCGGTACCGAAGAGTTGGGTGCCGCTGTGGGGGAACTAGAAGTAACGGGGTGGGAGGAGGGCTGGGCTGTGCTCCTGGGAGGGGCTCACCCGCGGTAGCAGCTCCTTGGCCTGGCCTTGAAGAGTGTGTAGGGCTGGCTGAGACTGCCAGAGCTCTGCTCTGCGCTGGGGATGGAGACAGTCCTCAGGACAGGGAGATGGAGCAGATTTTAAACAACTAGACCAAGCTTCACTTTTTCGGTGAGTGAGAGAAAGGTTGCTGCCAGCAGTGCTCACCTGAATGACTCTCTGGTGGCTCATGATGTGGTTGTGCTCAAGCCTTTCCCTTGGGAAGAGTGTGTGATGGAGCTGGTGTCTTTCCTGGCTTTGCCTGCTGGCTTGTCCAGGAACCAAGGGAGCTCCAGGGCTGCTTGGCCAGGGGCAAAGAGAATGGTCACCTATGAGTACCTGGAAGCTCTTCTGCTGTGGCACCGTAAGGAGGGAGAGCTGTGAAGCCTCTGGTCCCGTGAGTTCCCGGGAGCAGCGTTTGCCCACGGAATTGCCCGGCATCACCGGACCAGCTTCTGGGGATGGGAAGAGCCCGGGGCCGGCGTGTGGGGCTGGGCAGGGCAGCGGAAACGGGTCTGCAAGGGGCAAACATCTGTAGGGGGCTGCATCAGGCTGCTCGGGGGGGGCACTGGAGAAGCAGGAGAGAGACTGAGCACGTCTGGGCTCCCCTCACGCTCTGGGGGCCCTGGCGCGCGGGAAGGAGAAGAAAAACCCCACCGGCGTTTGTCGCGCGTTCCGCGCGGGGCGCGTGGGGGCGGCCGGGCCCCGCCTGCCGGCCGCGGATAGGCCCGTCCGCACGTCACTCCAAGCGCCGGCCCCTCCGATTGGCCAGGCGCGCCCCGCGTAGTGTCTTGTGGGAGCTGTGGTTTGTGTCCCGACCTGCCCGCGGCGCGTTCGCCTCCAGCACTACATTTCCCGTCGGCCCTTGCGGCTGCGCGGGGCGGGGTTTCTCTCATCCGGGTCCCCTGGCGGCGCGCCCAATCAGCACGCGCCGGGGGCGTGCCCTGCGCGTTGATTGGCTGGTTCGGACCGACGGGCTCTGTTTGAAATCCGTTAACGGCGGCGGGAAGAGGCGCCGCGCGAGGCGGCGGCTCCGAGGTGAGCGGGACGGGGGGGGCACCGGGCGCCGCGCGGCCCCCTGCGGCAGGTACCGCCCGGTGGCGGCTCGTGGGCCGGTGGGGTCTCTGGCCGTGGGTCTCCGAGCCCGGGCGCCGGTGACACGGCCCCGGTGCCCGCAGCCCGGGGCGGGAAGCGGCTGCGGGTGCTTGTTCCGTGTCCGGGTGACACGGTAACCGCAGCTCGGGCCGGAATCCCCGGGGGGCGGGCGGGGCCGCGGGGCTGTCGGCCCCGGGGGGGCGGGCAGGGCTGGGACGAGCGTTCGGTGGGTGGCGGGACGGGGGAGCCCCCGGAGCGCGGCTGGGCGCCCGCCGTCCGGTAACGGCCCGTCCGCTGCTCCGAGCCTGGGCCGGCATCGCTGTGGAGCTGAGAAACGGGTGTTGCTTCTCAAACCCTGCTCCCGAGGAGGAGCAGGAGGGAAGCAAACCAGGGGAAACCTGGCGTTAGTGCCCGCTCTGTTAAATCAAGTAGAAGGTGTTAAGAAAAAGTATTAAGTTAGCTGGTTTTATACAGTGTTTTTTTTTAAGCTAGAAGAGCTGCGACTTATCTAAGTCGTAAGTTGAGGTTCTCTTGGCTAAAAATAATTTACTTTTCCTTGAACAGCTATTCTTAGAATGTCCCGTCTTCTAAAACTTCTGGGATCTCATTTATGGAGCATGAGCTGCCAGGGCTGTTGATTTTGGGCTGTGGGAAGGGAGGCAAAAAGCTGCTCGGGAGAAGAGCTGCAGCTCCAGCACCTGGCTCCTCCCTTTGGGAGGGTCGGGGGCTCCTGGTGGGCGGTCGGGGTGGTCTCTGGAACTCTCCCTGCTCGGCTCTTGCCTCTGCCGAGTTCAAGGCTTTGTCTTCCAGTTTGAGTATTGTGCGATGGGACAGCAGCGTTGCCTTTGTTCTTTACCCGGGATGGTAAATTCTACGTGGATTCTGTGCTGTGGAAAAGCACGTTTGAGCTTTGAATGAGGAGCAGCAGAGAGGAAGGAGAAGCTGCCGGTCCAGAATTTGGTGACAGGGGTGTATCTATCGAGAGGCAGCTCCTCGTGATGGTCCAATTCACATGTTAGCCTCTGAAAAGCATCTGGGAACTTTGTGTGAATTATTGTCCCTGTTGGAGGGGATGGAAAGCTTCGGGTTGCAGGGCAATAAAGAAGCTGCCAGACTGAATGAAGCACCTTGCCTGGTTAGCACAGTGTCCCGTGTTGGTGTGGAATGCCCAGCAGAAGGCACTGGAGTGACTGCAGCACGTCTGTGCAGCATCCTGAGTGACCTGCTCTAGACTTGGTCCTGCTCTGGCAGGGAGTTGGACTCCATCTCCTCAGATCCCTTCCAGCCCCTAACATTGTGATTCTCAGCCTTGGGGAAGCTTCTTTTGTTTATTCCTGATTGTCCATCTTAGGTTTTGAAGCATGTGAATCAGGTTTAGTTGCTGATGTACCTTGGAATGTCCTTTTTGTGTGTCGGGTACCGTGTTTTTCCAATCCAGGCAGGGGCTGGAGTAACACCTGTAGCTGCTGAAGCTCCAGTGGTGGATTGTGATAAGCTGGTGTCTCGAGTTGAGCAGGAGCTTCTCTAATTACGTTGCCAGGTGGAAAGAAAGAGCAGATCTCTGCACCCTCCTTATGTCTGTCCCTTGCTGCTCCCCCACACCTCATCTCCTCTGTTCTCTTTCTGACCTCTAGTTTCTCATCCTGGGACTCTGCTCCCTCCCTCCAAAGCTCCTACAGCCAGGAGGGTCCTTTGTCCCAGGCAGTGGGTGATGTTACTGCTTTTCCCCCTGACCATCAGTCTGTGCTGGACTGCCAGCTGGAGAGAAAAAGCTTTTTGTGGTTGGTTCATGACAGTGAAGTGCTCCCTGATGCCCTCACGTTTACACGCTGCAGCTTGGCCAGTGCTGAGTGGCTCTGCTTGGAGTTATTCCTCTCCAGCCTCGATGTTTCTGGCAAGAAATGAACAACTACATTGAGGAAAAAAGACACTGAGCATGTCAGAGGTGGAATCGTGTCAGAATTTTAAAGCTAATTTGGATTAGAGTGAGGTGTGAAGTTATTCCATAATACTTATTGCACTTGCCGTTGGGTCAGTCTTATTCTGGGATAGGAATGCTTGTTCCAATTTAGCTTAATCCTTTTTCTAAGCTAACTAATGTAACCAGGCCAAGGCACTCTTCTGGAACATGCAGCCTGCAATTACTCAAGAGAAACCCGATGTCCAGAGAAACTCATCTGCTCCCTCAGGGCATGGCAGGAGCCCTGGGGTGTTTGGGTGAGGGAGGGGAGCAGACCCAGAAAGAATTAAGATTTGAGTGAGACAGTAGTTTTTACCACAGGAATGTAGGCTATTTTTGAAAATGTGAGGATGGGATCCTCCTGCCTCGCCTGGGGGTGCTGGGAGCTCTGACCAGGTGAAAGCTGATCCTGGGGACGGGGTGAGGGTTCCCCGGCAGGCGGCGAGCACTGGTGTCGACACGGGAGGTGATGGATGTGGGGGGAGCAGAGTGAGGCTTTAAATCCACGCTGTAGCTATGCAGGATGACAGTGTGCCTGTAACCACGGCCAGGTAAATGCATGCAGTGCCTGCTAATTAGGTGAAGTCCCTATCTATGAGGAGAAATTTCTGCCCCTCACTTGTCTCTCTCCACTGTGGCACTCTTCCACCAGAATTTCGCCTCCTGTCTTTGAAGAAGAGGTGGAGACAAGGGTTCTGTTGCCAAAATCACAATGAGGTGTTTTAAAGGAGTTGGCAGTGGGCTTTGGGCCATGCTTGGCTGAGCCCATTTCGATAACAGAAGCTTTGCAGTGGGGATATCAAAGTGATAAATCAACATTCCCAACTGACAGGAGCTGTGTCCCAAATGAAGTCAAGGAATGAGATGCCTTTCAGCTGATACAGACCCTCTGGAGTTCAGTCATGATAAGTTGTACCTCCTCACCTGGAGTATAAAACTGTGGCATTGATGCATTCCCTTTCCATGACTGTTTGCTTCTGTCTAGGGTGGAGGGAGAGAGCAGGGGTCAGTGGCGAGGCTGCTGACACCAGGGAAGAACATGGACCCCAGGCAGTGAAACGCTGGCAACTGCAGCAGGGTAGCCCTGGACACAAGTAGCTGTGAAACATGATTCCCAGAGCTCCAACAGGGTGGGCTGAGTGGGGAGGGGAGAATGCAGATGACGCATTTGATTTTTAAAAAAGTGTCTAGTGTTGACAGAAACTCTATCTTGATGAACGGTGGTAGGAAAGCATTCGATTCCAGCCATGTCTTGAGCTTGGATACTGTTGGTTTTGGCTCCAGTTCTTCTGTTTGCCTTCTTTGGGTCCCACCTCGACATCCTCACAGTCCTGTAGCTGATGCTTCTCTGACAATTCTTCTCTTTAACTCTCAGAGTCTGGAGCTGCAGCTGACCAGTGTGTGCAGGGGGGAGATGATGGCACACAGCCCTGGTGTGATGAACTCCTGGGCATTTTCTTATCTGGGGAGCAAACCATCTGGGTTGAACCATGTGTGGTCTGCCTAGACAGATGGTTCAGGTCAGAGACTTTGTGCATTAAGAATATGCTGCTTTAGAGTTGGTTGGACTCGTAAAAGCAAAGTCCAGGTGGTTTCCCAAGGGAGTGTTTAGTAACCCCCTCATGGGCTTTGCCCTGCAGCTGTGAGAGGTGTCCTGGAAGCATCAAGACACCTTTGCAAAAAGGTTTTATTCTCATTTTAAGAGTTTGTAACTTTGTTGCTGGCTTTGTTCCTGTTCTGTTTGGTTTAATATCACCTGTTGACACAGGGACTCCTCCTGCTGTCAGTGCTCCACTAATTAACTGCAGGGGCTGTTCCTGACAGGGTCACAGGGCTTGGTTTGTTTATAGCCTGGCCAGCGTGGGGCTAGTGCTGTGGAGCATAGGCAAGGAGCCTGTGCTGCCCTTCTGACTGCTTTTTGCCCAGTAACGATACTCTGCGCTACTCTCTTCCTGCTTTGGAAATCAGTTTATTCTGTAAAAGGGGTTTATGGTGTTAATTCTCATCTGCAGCCCTGCAGACAGAGACAGACTGAACTTTGCAGCTCTGGGCTCAGCCTGGTCCTGTCTCATGGTAAGGGCAAGAACTCTTCCTTGCTGTGAGGGAGGCAGGGGGACAAGTCAGTCACTCTGGAAAAGAGTGACTAGCATCTAGGAACAAAGAAAACCTTCAAAAGTTGATCTTTTTGCTAGTTTTGAACCTGCAAATGTCAACAAGGGTAAAATCTTCTTAGCTTTGCCCATTGGCTGCGGAATAAAACACTGCCTTGCTTGTGGGTGTTGTGCCCAAGGGCTGGGGGTTATGAGGCAGGAGAAGGTACCAGAGGCTGTCCTGGCTTCTGTCCCTAAGAACTGCAGAGGGAGAGAGGTGGGGAAGGATTTTGCTGAGTGTGGGTGGGAGTCTGGTACCGGAGGTGACAAGTGGCTGTCCCCAGGACAGGGCGGAGGGCAGGCGGGGACGGCGCGCGGGTCAAGATGTCTCGCCCAGAATCCCGGTATTCCTTTGATGTCCCAAATCCCTGCATCAACTTTGCCACTCTGAGCGATGATGATGTGCACAATGCAGACTCCTGGTTTGGTAAGTTGCTTCCAGCTCCTTGATTTGTTTCCTCTCTGGGTGAGGGCTTGGGGGGATGCTTGTTTAGGGCCTGGCTTCTCTGCCAGTGGATTAAGCACGTTGTTAACTGCATCATTCTTGGGGTTTTTATTTGCTTTTGTGTTTACACTTTAATTCTCATCTGTAACATGACAACTTACTGTGTTAAGATCGTAATAGGATTGAAGTATTGTTAAAAATTCCTAATGTAGGATGTATAATGAAAGTCTCTCTTTCCACACAGACCAAAAAGCCAATCTGGAGAATATCCCTCCTGCAGAAAATCTGGCAAAGGTCTCACAGAACAGCCCTGCATTTTCAAAGCCTGATATTATTCTGTCTTCTGTCTCATCACAAGGAGTAACAAAAAGTAAGCTGGCCTGGTATGGGGGAAGAGAGAATAAATGTTACCTGATTTTCACTGGCAAAAAGAAAAGGCCTCTGCCTGGCTTTTGGAAGACCACCTTCATATACTGTTGTCTAGCAAGGTCTCATGTGGTTTCACTTCAGCATTCTTCTGTGTGTGTGCAAATATGTATTTATATGAGTTGACATTTGTCACTGTTCTCAGGTGAAAGCCTTTATGAAGAGGACAGTACAGCAGAATGTGTCCAGGCCACTGCTGCACCTCCAAATATTGTTGGATCCCTGGCGAGCTGGAGAGCTGCTGCTTCTGATGAAGCCTCTCAAAGGTGAAATTCTTGCATTCGTTTTTCACAAAGATTGATGACAGTGTAACTAAGCAGGCTGCTTGCTGTCAGGATCTGCAGCTCTGCTCTTGGGCTGTCCTATGGCATCTGAAGTTCTCCAGCACAGAGATCGTGAGTCAGGACAGCTGATCTACTTGCTAAGCTGGAGGGACAATCTCTAGGGGTGGAAATGTAATGCAATGGCTCACATACTTGTTAAATGAGACTCGGTAGCACCAGGAGCTTCTGGAATGGGAGGGTATCTGAAACTGAAGTGGCATATCGAGTTTCTTTGTTTATATCTGCCCGGGTTGGGCAGAACTCGTTGGTGATATGAATGCAAGGGGCTCTGTGTGCTTGTGTGTACCAAAGGATATGAAGCTTATGGATTGATACATTTAAATCATGCTGCATTTGAATTGTGTTAAACACACAGTTTGCATTAGAGTGTGTATAAGGGATGCACTGACATAAAAAGTGTTAAACAGATCATGTGTCTTCTCAGACCTCTGGGAAAACTAACATCCATTTTCTGTTCTCCTCTAGGGCGGGAAGGAGACAGGCTCAGAAGCAGAGGAAAGCACAGCCACACAAACAGGCAGCTAGGATCAAAGCAGAGAGAAATGCTGATGCCTTGGTTAACAAGGAAGGGGTTCCACCCCTGAAAAAGATGAGAATGTATGTCAAAGTCCTGCTGTTTGGGGCTGCGAAGGGGATACAACTTTCTTTGGAAAGGTTTTCCACTTGGCTGGGAGGGTTCTCCTCAGAAGGTTAGGAGGAGGTGACTGAAACCTGATTCCTGATGCTGGTTTCATAAACAAGAAGAAATGGCTGTTAGACCTGAAGGAAATGGGTCTATTGCAGGTGGGGATGTGACTGAAATAAGCCTGAGTTCCTTAAGCTTCTGATTCCATACCCAGTGCCTGTCAGTTAGCTTCAAGCTTGGCCTGACTTGCCCATCCAGCAGTCACAAGCCGTGAGAGAGTTGCAGATAAAACATTTTTCAAATTTGCTTAACCACTAAAATATCCTGTGGTGATAAGCTGAGGTCTGGAACTCGAAGTTCTGCTGTAAGGAGGTGACCTGCAGCACACCTGCCCCCTGACAAGCCCAAGTTCCGAAAACCCAGTAACTCATCTTCCCTCCTGCAGCCGCAGAGAAGCCGGGAGAATTAGACGGTCTCTGCCTGGGCCCGTGGTGAGGTAAGGCCAGCTCAGAGCTCCTTACAACCCACCAGGTGCTGGGATATTGTGCACAGTGGTGACAGCCGAGGGTGATCTGTCCTGGAGAGCCAGGTAACTGCAGTGCTTTGCCATAACAATGTGTTACTTTAGCTCTGGCAGCAGAGAGAAGGTGACAGAGGTACCCACGAAGAGAGAGAATCCTGACTGCTCCCCAGGGAGAGGGAAGAGCAAGCTGACCCTGCCCTCCACGCCAGCAATGTTAAAGTATGTTGCTTCCTTGTGACTTGTCTTTGCTAATCACAGTTGATTTAGGTGACAGGCCTGGCTGGATTGTTTTCAGCTTCAACCCAGCATGTGATGGCATCACATTTAGTAAACACCGGATCAGGCAACAATATGAGGGTGAAATGCACTTCACCAACTGAACCTGTGCAAAGGGAAGCTTTGGCTTTTAATTTGAGGAGAAAATTGTTCTTCCTGACAGATGAAGCATAGAGATGAGCAGTTAGCTGCAAGCTTTCTTGGGCAAACAATCCAAACTGGTCTTTTGTAAAGGGTGTACTATTATCATTAGGGGCTCCCCAATGAAGTCAGAGATGAGCAAGGTCCTTGTGCTGACATGTTCATAATCAGTGGAGCAGGAATGCTGATCTCAGCCTTTGATTTACTTCTGCAGGAGGACCAATCTTCCTGGCAAGCTGAAGAGCACAGAGGAGCAGGAGCTGGAAAAGATGCAGCAGCTGCAGAGGGAGGTGATGGAGATGAGGAAGAGGAACGAGGAGTCCCTGAAGGCAGCGATCGCGGGGGCAGGTGGGCTCTGGCTGAGCTGCACATTGAAACTGGGCTTTAAAACCAAACATAAGTATTAGGATTAGGTGGCTTTTCATGTAGATCAGCCCCTAAACTGCCTGGAAACCGATTTGTCTGGGTTTTGTCATGTTTTGAAAGGTTATAGATATTTAAAAACCTGTTAGCATTATTACAAGTTAAATGCTTTTTTCACCCCCAAATCCTCACCCCAAAAGGCTTCCAAACCTTATATTTTCTTTTTCTTTAGGACAACCTGTGAAGAGACCTGTTGGTCAAGTAACAAAGCCAATTGACTTCCACTTCTGCACAGAGAATAGAATTAAACATGTGGAAAGCCAGCCTGGGAATGAGTACAAGGAGCTGGATTTTGCAGCAGCTCTGAGGAAGCATCCTCCCTCTCCGGTGAGCACCAGAGCATTGCCCACTGCCAGCTGACCAGCTCCTGACATCACCTCCTTTCTGCTCTTGCAAACCCCTGCTGCTGGTAACCCCAAAGGGGTCACTGTAGGAGAGGCAGGCGTTGTGTCAATGTCACTAGTGGCTCCCTGTGTGCCTGTGTTGCCACAAGACTCTGAAGGTCCCTTTTGAAAAGGGCACCCTTTAATGTCACATCTTGTCATTACTCTTCCACTTCATACAGTTTCCCAGCAAGACTAACTTGGGCACGTTCAGACTTAAGTCTCATCTTAAGTTTTACTTTCTTTTCAGTAGGGCCAGTGAATCAATGGGGGAAGGAGGTGTCACAGAAGCATCCTGTGCTAACCAGCCATAATGACTGTGGTAATTTTTTGTCTCCAGGGGCGACTGCCAAAGGGACCCACTGTCCCCCAACCCTTCAATCTGTCCCAGGGAAACAAAAGAAAGCTGGAAGAAACAGCCTCAGAATATGTGTCCCTTGCTGAGCAGGTGGAAGCATTCCAGAAACGCACGCCCTCCCGCTACCATCTGAGGAGCAGGAAATCTGATGAAGGTGAGTGGTCCTGGCTCCGTCCAGCCAGAAGCCTGTCCACAGAGAGTATGGCAGGGCAAGGATGGTGTTTTCACTGCTCTGCTGAGCAAACAGTCTGTGTCTGCTGCTGATCTTGCCAGTAACTGCTGCTTCCTGTGCCTTGACAGGCCCCGTTCCTGGGAAGCAGGGGAGGGCACGACTCACACACCCCAAAACCCCCGTGCTCCTCACAAAGCAGCGCCTGAGACCTGTCACCTGCAAAACTGCAGCAGAGTTGGAAGCAGAGGAAATAGAGAAAATTCAACAGTAAGTAAAGATTTAGTCTAGTCCTCCAAGAAATAATTGTACTAGGCTGGAAATATCTTTTAAATGCTAAAACATCACTGCTCAGGAACACCTTTTTTGTGTTAAAGAACAAGTGGCATGAAAACATGGAGATTCTTCTAGCCTATGCATGGTCCTCAGGCTCTGGTTGTAGGGATGTGAAAAGTAGCCAATTCATTTTGAAGAAAATGCTCTTAGGAGAGCTGAGCTGGTGTGAGTACAGTTCCAATTAGTAAAGCAAACCCAGGACAGCCAGAGTGCACTTCAGAAGTCTCCTGTACACAAAGGTTTGGATTCAAGAAAGCAATCCATGAGGTTTGCCTTAACATCTTGTTTCAAGAGAAAAGGAGGAGTTGCTAACTAGAGCTGCACACTGTAACATCTGAGTGTGGCACAACTGCTGCTGTGCCTGAGTGTTGCTCTTCTATGCTGTGAAAGAAGCTATTTGCTAGAAGCTGCATCTTGTCTTGTACAGTATGTGGTGACTATCTCTGTCTTTCCTGCGTAGGTACAAATTCAAAGCACGAGAACTTGATCACAAAATCTTTGAGGGTGGACCACTCCTGCCCAAGAAGCTCCCTGTGAAGGAGCTCACCCAGCCTATTGGCTTCCAATTGGAGGTAGAAAAAAGGATTCAGGAGCGTGAGAGTAAGAAGCAGCAGGAGGAAGAGCACTTTGAATTCCATTCGAGGCCATGTCCAACAAAGATCCTGGAGGATGTTGTGGTAAGAAGTTTAGCAACACCTAGTCCTGGGAGTTAGAACTGATGAAGTAACTGGCTTCAAAACATCTGTAGCTGTGTTGCACTGTGTAGTTAATAACCTTAAGTAAACACTGCCTGATGAGGTGGGAACCGTCAGGAGGACACACTGTGCTGTCTGGTTTGCCTGCAGTGCTCTCTCCTGGCACTGAGACCAGGGTAACTCCCTTCTGGCTCTTCTGAACAGGGTGTTCCAGAGAAGAAACCACTTCCTGTCACAGTCCCCAAGTCTCCAGTCTTCACCTTGAAAAGCAGAACTCGAATGTCTGGCAGAGATGAAGAAAAGGTGAGGGTTGTGAAGGGCTCTAGTCAAACCTTGTCCCTCTGCAGGGACTGCCTTGGCCAGCCTGCCCTTGGGTGTGGTGCTCTGGTGTGTCCCTTCCCTCCTGTCCAGGCATTGCTCTCTGGGCTGTTCCCTTCTAGCCACTTATTTGCTGTGACTCATTTTACAGGAACTGAATTTTCATACAAAATGCAGGAACTTGGTGTAAACACGAGGGCACTGCCCAGGGGTTCTGAGGTTTTGCTGCCATGAGTGAAGAAAGCAAAGTGCTGAGATTTCTGAAGGATGTTCCCTATTCCATGGCTGAGATGGGCAGCTATTGCACATGACCTTTCTTCTCCCCACAAAAGGTCTATATCCCAGGAGGTGGGGAGCAGGATTCAACATGCATCATGTCCTTCTTGCTTTCCCTCTTGTGAAGAGGATGATAAAGAATTAGTCTAATTTGGATGAGTGCTAGAACTGAGAGTGGTTTGGAAAGAGGAAGAACTTGCCTGTGGTTCAGGATGCCTGTGAATTGATACTTGGATTACTATTTTTTGCAGCATCCAGAGCTTTTCTTGACTGTTGTGACCCTTGTTAAAGGAACTCTGGTTGTCATGGCTTTGTTGGGCAGGAGTTGTCATTCTACAAAAATCCGTTGCTGTGTCAGATCCTAACACTAATATCCCTTCAGGAAAAAGAGGTGGTCCCTGTGATCAAAGCTAACCCAATGCCACATTATGGAGTGCCCTTCAAACCCAAAATGCCAGAGCAGAGGCATGTGGAAGTTTGTCCCTTCTCTTTTGATGCCCGTGACAGGGAGAGGCAAATACAAAAAGAGAAGAAAATAGAAGAATTACAGAAGGAAGAGGTAAGAACTAAAAGTACCTCGGATTCTTAAAAGGGGTGGCAGGACTTGCCACTTGCTCTTGGTTGTTGAACTTTCAAAGCTTCATGCCTCTGAGAAAAGGGCAAGGAATATTTCCAGTTGTTTCTTTCAGGTGCCGAAGTTCAAAGCGTTGCCTCTGCCTTACTTTGACCAAGTTAAGCTCCCAGAAAAGAAAGTCAAAAACCCAACCCAGCCTGAGCCCTTCAATCTGCAGGTTGATGAGCGGGGAGCTGCTAAGCTGCAGAGCTGGAAAGAGCAGGTAGGGTGGAAAGGGTAACAGGTACCACCAGCCCAGAAGTGGGGTTAGGATTGGCTTCAGAAAGTGTCCTGCTTGGGTTGAGTCAGGATCTGAGTTTGAGTGATTAATTGTTGTGTCCTTGGCATGAAACTTGTACTGTGAGTTAAGAACTGGTGGAATGTTTTGGGTTTTTTTTTTTCCCCTCCCTTTAAGGTAAGTGATGGGACTTACCACAACTGCATGAACAGCCGTGGGGTGTTTTCTAAGCAGCAGTTGTGCAGCTGGACCCCTTTGACCCTCTCTGCTTGAGGATTTACTGACACATAAATAATACACTGCTTTTCTCATGGGCAATCTGCAGTGGACACCTGAAATTTTCTTCAGGCTGTTTTTGGCAAAAGTAACTGGCAGGTGACAAGTGACAACTTCTTCTTGGCTTTAATATAATTTTCTATGCAAATGATTTGATCTAAGTCAAACTGGCTTTTCCAGTGTTGGGAATGCTGAAGTCTTGGGGGGGGTGGGGAGGTGGTCTCTTCATTATGCCTGGAGCTGGATGGATTCTCTTGTCTTGCAGCTTAAAGAAGACTTGAAGAGGCAGAAAGAGGCAGCATGTTTTAAAGCTCGTCCCAACACGGTGGTGTACCAGGAGCCTTTTGTGCCTAAGAAGGAAAATAAGCTGTTATCAGGTGGAGTTACACGTCCTTGCTGTGCGGGTGTGGCTGATGGCCCAGAGCTGGTGCACTTGGATGATGTTTAGACTGCGGTTGCCTCTTCTGTAGCAGCACAGCCAATAGTGCCCTGCACTTAATGAACTAATTTCCTAACAGCTTGTGTCCCCAGGGAGCAGGGGAGTTTCCTCCCTGCTGCCCTGCACTAACATGGCAGTTGTAATTAACAGCTCTGCTGCAATTGGGAGTGATTGATGCGTGCCAGCTCAGGACGAGGGCAGAGTGTGCCCAGCTCCCTGCAGACAGCTGATGTCCGCAGCAGCTGTCACTGCTCCTCCCATCCCTAACAAGATGAAGGCATCTACAGTGAAGGGAAGACTGCACTTGGTGTAGAACCAGCCCAGCCTTGCTTGTACTAACCATTGTGTGTTTGCTCCTGCTGTGAGAGCCCCTGGCAGGTGGTGCCTGGTTAGCTCAGCTCACCTCTGCCCCGAGGCCTGGAGGCATCTCCTAACTCCCCCTGCAAGGTGATGGTCTCCAGGGGGAGGCTTCCCTTTGACACTAGGACTGCTCTGCTCTACCTGGCTGTCTTTGCACCAATGTTATCTCCTCTATTTCTAAACTTAGAGAGCCTTTCTGGTTCCATAGTTCCTGAAGGCTTCGAGCTGGCGACAGAAAAACGAGCGAAAGAGCGGCAAGAGTTTGAGAAGCACCTGGCAGGTATAGAAGCCATCAGGGAGAGGCACCAGGAGCAGGTCAGGCAGCAGCAAGAGGAGCGTGAGAGGGAAGAAATTGCCAAGCTAAGGCAAGAAATGGTAAGTGAGCTATTCCTGAGCAGGGGCTGTGAAGTAACCCAGAGGGATGTGTGGATACACTAAATGAGACAGTGTTGAGCTGCATTGAGACTTCTCATGTTTTCCTGTTGCAAACTGAGTCCTCAATAACTTTACAAGTGGTCTTAATTTACTTTTTTTTTTAAAGGCAGCTCTGCTGAGATAACTTATGTTTTTGAGCTGTGCACACGTGGGTGTTGGAGCAGGATGATCTTTGCAACACCCACGACACTCCTGTGTGCTCCGAGTGTTCCTGGTGGCTCACTCCAGTGCCCCAGGCTGCGTCAGTCAGGGAGACAGACCCTGCCTTCATCCCACTGATGGCTCAACCAACAAGTTCCGTTTCATCATCGCTGCCACCCTTTGCTTCATTTTGTCCTTGATTTATTTTTTCCAGGTTCACAAGGCGAACCCAATACGCAAGTACCGCAACGTAGAGGTGAAGCCCAGTGAGCAGCCCCTGACCATGCCAAGGTCTCCCAACTTCTCAGATAGATTCCGGTGCTGATTTGCAGCCACGTGATGGCAGAAGAGAGGTCCCATTCCTCTGTGCTCACTTGATAGGCAGAGAGGGAACAGTTGGTTTTCCATGACTGCTTAGCCTCAACTCCTACCTGTGGCTCCACTCTTGTTCTGTTGAGTTGTTTAACCCCACCTGAGGCAGGTGGCTGGGCCATGGCACATGGGCAGTGCCATCTGGTCTCCATGGCCTTGCTTCAGCTAGATGTCTGGTTCTCTAAACCAGGCTTTTATTTTGTATACAAACACTGTGTACCTAAACTAAATAAAAATCCCTAATCTGATCTCTGTCTCTAGCTAGTGGGCTGAATCCCTCCCCTGCAGGAGTGTTTTTGGTACTTGGTGAACACGTTTCAGGGATGTACACATCTGGAAGAGGTGCCTGGTCTTTGTATATCTAAGTATTGTTTTTAAGTGTCTTTTAGGCTTTTAGTCTGTATCAAGCTTGAATTAAGTGATGTTGGGCTCAGCCAGTGTGTTTCAGCTGTGACCTTTCTTGCTGATGTTTAGATGAGAGCTAAAATGAGTCTTGCCCACACTTCTAAAGTGGTTCCCTGTGTATATTGGAGCACTAAACCTTCTGCTGTGTTGTAGCTGAAGTAATTCTATTTGGGGAAGCACTTAACTGGGAAATGACCTGCTGTAAGCTGCCACCCTGGCTCCTGCTGCCCACGTCTCAGCTAAAGACTCATCATCTCCTCACCCAGTGTGGCTGGCAGAACTAAACATAGACCAAGTGCTCTGCTCTGCTGGGGAACAAAACTTTAGCATTGAGGAGAACAAATTTAGATTAAAACATAGTAAGATTTGTTTCTTAACATTGTGGTGTGATTTCTTACCTTAGCATAAGACTGTGTTTGAGGACAAGCCTTGAACTTGTCTTAACAAGAAAGATGCTCTCGGACGCCACTGTTGCCCACTGGCGTGTTGTGCTGCTGTTACCTCTTCTGCTGACACAAGTGATCCTGTGGTGCTGTTTCCTGAGCTGAAAAGGGGCTGGCAAAACAAGGCTGGTGTGGAGGGGACTGGAACTGTGCTTAAAAGCTGTTGGCAGAAAAGAGAGCAAGCTCTGGTTCAGGCTTGGAAATGCATCAAGCTCCTGGGGCTGTCTTGGCTTCTCATGGCTGCAGTGACCCTTGGGGCTTTGCCTTTCTTGTGTTGATGGGTCTCCTACCTCTGTCTCTTGCTGGCACCCAGTGAGCTGGGCTGCTGGCTTGAACAGAGGAACACGTGGGAAACAGAACTGATGTGTCCAGCTAGGTAAAACTTTCTTCTCTGGGCACTGCAGCAAACATTTGGTTTTGTTTCCTCTCAATTTGAACACCATTGGAGAAGATTCTTACAGCATGTGGCCTTTTATTCAGATTTTTGTTTGGGTGGAGAGGAGAGTTCAAACTCATTCTGTGTTGCACCCCAGCTGAGGGGTATGGTAAGAGATGCCATCTCATTGTCCTTGCCAAAGGGTATCAAGCAATTGCCACTGTTTTATTCCTCATCTGAGAAGGATGGTGGAGGCAGGAAGTCCTTAGGTAAGTTCAAAGGGACATTTATTGTACCTGAGGGTGATTTTTTTGCAGGAATTCTCCTAAGGAGTGCAGTGCTTGGGGGATGTTTTTGCAGAACAGCAGCTGTGACCAGCAATGAGCAAGTGTTCTGTACAGGGGTACATCAGGGTCTCAAAGAGCACCAGCCTCAAACTTCTGCTTGGATTAAAAGAGGAAAAGTTACCCATGGAGACATAAGGATTCTTAAAAGTAAAATAAAGATATTGTTCAGTTAGTAGCTGAGGAACTGGAGAGGAAGAAGGGCTGAGGAGTCCTGTTGGTACCAAAGGATGAAGGACCCTGGTGCAGCACAGCCTCAAAGCAGTGAGCTGAGGGACAAGGCTCCTGTTTGCTGAAGGTTCAGCTTTTCCTTCCTCTTGAGGAGCTTTAAGTCAATGTACAGGAATGACTGGGGAGAGAGAAACTGGTGAGCACTTTCTGGAAAATGAAGATTTTTGTGCATCTGGCCAACCAGCTTTTCCCTCAGTTTTCCTTAACCTCATTCCTGTCCCTGGAGCTGCTCTGAACCATCTGCTGGATGGAGACAGGGCAGGATCCTGAACATGCAGCCAAGGAAACCTCTGCTGCAGCCTCCAGCACCAGCTCCTCTGGAGCAGCAGATATTTATGGCAAGTCAAAGGAAAGCCTGAATAATGATGAGCTGGGGAAGAATGTAAAGGCAAGCAAGAAAACCAGCTGCTAAGCTGGAGCAGATATTGATCCCTGAAGCATAGAGCAACTGGATTTCTGTGGCAGCCCTACATGGCCTCTGCTTCAGGCACCAGGAGGGGTTTGTGTGCCTGACAGCTTGTCAGGTTGTTCCCAATGGTATCTTGGGCCTAATTAAAGAGATCACCTCGTGCCCCAGGCACAGGCCCTGCTATCCCCATACACTGCAGGCTTGGTGAAAGGGAGCCTGGAGCTGCCATGCCCTGCAAGGTGGAGGTCTTGAGGTCACCCAGGGGGTTCTCTGGGTGCTGAGTTGTGGGTAATTGGAGTAACCTGCCTCCTTAATTAGAAGGAAAGTAGAAAATACTGGGAAAATGGCTCTAGTGCAGAAAATGCATAAAAGATGAGAATCCTGGAGGAGCTGGATGGGGATTCAGCTCAGGCTTCAGCAGGGAAATGGGCAGGAGATTTTTTTCCAGTCCTAGCAGAGAAGTGGGAGAACAAAGTTACAGGACTGGAGCAGGAGACTGGGACTGAACAGAGTGCTGCTTCAGCACAGATTGAAAATGGATGTAAAATCCTTATTTTCACTGTGCAAGTTTGCAAAAGCATCCTTGTATTCAGGAACTTAAAGCTCATCACATGTGTGAGTGTGCCTTGAGAGGGAGGAGGGTTGATAGAGAAGGCTGGAGCTGGGTGCAAAATCTTCCTCTGATCTATTTCTAGTTGAGTTGTCATCAAAGTAATTTGCTGAACTCAGACTAGAGCTGGAACTAAAAGGCAGCTGGTGTTTTTCTGAGCTTTTCTGTTCAGGGTAGCTGAGAACTGCAAGACCTCGTTAGCTGGTGAATGGAATTCTTAGGAGAAGGCTTGGTGATGCTCTCAAAACTGTAGCTTTGGGTCTCACCACCCTGTCTCCTGGGACACCTGGGTGGCTGGAGCTGGCTGGACAGCCTGTGCAGGGGCAGGCCCTGGGGCTTCGGAGCCCTGCTTGGTGCTGCTTTGTCACTGCTGCCCCCGAGCTGCCGTGCAGCTCTGGAAGCTCGTGTGTTGGTGTTGGGATTTTCCCCTGTCTTTCACCTTGACACGACACGATGGCAGCTCATCTGGGGAAGCCCTGGGTGCTGATGGCAGCAGTGAAGCCCTGCCCGGGCCGGTGGCCCCGGGGGGCTGTGTGAGCAGCGCGGCCGCTCCGGGCTGTTCTGGGCGCTCGATTTAGCCGGTGTCGGGTGTCCCGGAGCACGGGCCGGGCTCCGCGGCGGAGCCTCCCCTGCCCGGGGAAAGCAGAAAGGTTAAAGTGTGCTGCGAGTTGTGACAACGGCGTCGCTAGGGAACGGGCGTGCTTGATGCTTCGCCAGATATCCCCGGGACAGGCTGTTTTCCAGCTGCAGCCAACGTAGACTCTGGCTTAAGTTCCTGAATGGGGAGGGAAAATAAAAACCACCCCAGCCTGAGAACCTGTGGTGGTTGGTTTGCTTTCCTACTGCTCCATGGACTGTGGGATTTTGGACCCATGCACCTGAAAACCTGGTGTGCAGCAGCTATTGCCCTTCAGCACTACAAATCTGTCTTGTGAGGGGACTGTTCTCTGTTTATTTCCCTTTGCCCAGAAATGAATTTTGTCTTGTCGTGGTGCCAAGCCTTGGACACTCATCCTTACCCTAGCCCTCCTTTGGAGAACCGTTCCTGTGGCTCCCCAGCTCCTCAGTCCCCACTTTCTGCTTCTTCACCTTGTCCCAAGGCTTCACTCCTGGACACCAGCATGAGCATGTAAGATCCCAGGAACCCTAGGAAGCCTGGCTGCTTTCCTGGCAGGTGCCCCTGCTCTCCTAGAATAATTTTATCCCAGCTTTCTCTGCCCAAACTGGCCCAGGGGGGCCGTGGGACACAGCTGCAGGGTGTGGGCTCCTGCACCCTGCCCAGTGAGTGGCTGTGCTGCTTCTTCCCCCCGGTCTTGCCAGGAGGGTGCAGAGCCGGAGGCTGGCGGAGCAGTGGCAGAACGTGCCTGAAGTGACATCGGTGGCCTCCAGGTGCCTGGCAGCCCGCGGCCAGAGGGGGGAGAGGCGATTCTAAACGACGCTGGCGATGACAGTGGGCGGGCAGTGGCCCTGCTGCCCCAGGCACGCAAGGTATTCCCGCCGGCGTGTCCAGGGAGGGCGAGGTGGGGGATCTCCCGCTCGCCACGGGAGCGGTGGCTGCGCTGGGGCGGGTGCCACCGTCCCTGAGAGCCAAGGATGCTGGTGATGCTCCAGCATCTGCCCTTGTGACTGCACAGATGCTGCCCTTCGGAGCCGTGTGCCTGCTCCTGCGAGACCCCTCTTGCTTCCCATCACATCCCAGGTCCTGTGCCTGATCCCAGGGAAGAGGGAGGCTCTCCAGCAGAGAGCTGGACTTGTTGAAGCTGTGACTCTGAGCTGTGAGGGCTCCTGTGGCAGGGGAAGGCTTTGAGGGACACTTTTTTTTCCTCCTTTCACTGTGCTGGCTGATCTGCTCTGCAGTCTTGTCCCCCCCACACCTGTGTGATGTCCCAGGGGCCTTGTGCTCCCCCTGGTTGGGGGGGGAAGGCAGAAGCACCTCTGGGGTGGAGGGAGAGCCACTTCCCTGGCTTGTTTTGCTCTCAATGCCACATGTTAAACATGGCTCTTCAGGCACAACCTGACCCCAGCCCACAGCCAGGCTTTGGGAGCTGGGATTTGGCAGCTTAGAACAGCACTGTCCCTTCCCCTGCCTGATCCATCTTCTTGGGAATTGCAGCTGAGCACTGCTCCTGGGCTGCTGCTGCTGCCTGCAGTGCTGACCTGGGCTCAGCCACGTGTGGGCCTCTGCCACCTCTTCTCCTGTTGCAAGCTACTCTTGCTCCTTTATCTCCTGTCACTGAGCCTGCCCCCACCAAAGGACCCTGAGCTGCAGGCATTCCTGCTGCCCTGACAATGACAAATGGATGTTCTGGGTTTTTAATAGTTGGTATTATTGGAGTGCTTTTGCCTGGCAGTGCTGGCAGGGGAGGGCTGGCTCCAGTTACGGGGGGTTCCTCCTGTAAACCCCTCCTGCTCACAGCAGCACCCTGAGCAGCTGCAGGCCCTTGGTCACCAAGGCTTTCCTCACCTTGGGCTTCAAAGGGGGCTCTGCTGGGGGGTGGGAAATTAAGCAGAAACCTGGTCTAGGCCTTAGGGGTCCATTGGCTTTAGCCCCTCCACCAAACCCCCTGTGTGCCACCCCCTGTGTCCCTGCCTAGCTCCACTCATGGTCTATGCCTAATGCCCTGCCTGGTCCCCCAGGCTATGCCCTCGGGTGCTGCATCTTCAGCAAGGCCAGGCAATGCTCATGCCCAGCCTGACCCCTCTGGGAGCCCCCAGCCCCTTTGGTTCTCTCCCTGATCCTCAAAGTCCTTAATTCTGGAGGAAGCTGGAGTCTCTTAACTGGTTCCTGGGAGAGGCTGCAGCCACAGGCCAGCGTTTTTCCTTTGGGGACCAGCAGCAGTGGCCAAAGCTGACAGTGCCCCTGGGTGCCACATCATGCTCACAAACCACAGGGTCCTTCAGAGCTGCTGTCCCCAAAGGCTGGTGTCAGTGGGCAGAGCCAGCCACAGCTCAGTGCCACGGGAGGCTGGTGCTGTCGCTGGCTGCTCCTGGCCACCATCTCCATCCAGTGGCCACCTCGTGTCACCTGTAGGCAGCTTGGAAGTTCTTGGCCATCTGGACCATGTCCAGCTCAGCTGAGCTGTCCCCATGGGATGTTTTTGGGGTGCTGTGGTGCCCAGTGCCAGCCCTCCCTGCAGTGTCACGCCAGTCCCCTGCGCTGTGTCTACGCGTCCCCAGCCCGCAGGGGACAGGAAAGAAGAGTGGCGTGTCCTTTGAACAGGCTCCAGCAGTGACAGGTGCTGGGAAAGGCAAAGCAGGACGGCTCCCACTGCTGTAAAGGACCCTCCTCTCCCTGCACTAATCCGGCTCCGTTACACCCGGGATAGAAGAGGCTGCTCGTCCGGGCGCTGCCCCAGTGCGGATGCTGCCCTCCTGACTGCCCTCTGCTCCGGACCCAGGTAAAGGGGTTGGAGGGCCCCCAGGGCCATCTGCTGGGGCCTGGCGGTGGGGGGCACTGGGGAGAGCAGAGCCCCGAGCCCCGGCAGGAGCGGCTCTGTCCCTGCAGGCTCCCTGTGCTGGGCTGTGGGACCGGGACTGCTCAGAAAGGGTTTGCAGCTCCTGCTCTAGTAAGTGACTCCCGTGTTACTGGGATGGTCATTGGTGGGATTATTCTGGGCTGTCCTGGTCTCTGGATGGTTGCACAGACTGTGCAGGGGGGACTGTTTTGGGACAGAATGAGGGGACAGGGATGGGCAGTGGAGACTGGGGCAGAGCAGAGATTTGGGGGTGGGCTAGAGGGGTGTGGTGGCAGCTCGTGCTGGCAGTCTGTGCAGGCACATGGTCACCAATGGGTGCCCTCAATGGGGGCTGCCCAGGCAGGAGCGTTGGTGCCCACTGGGCAGGGAGATGGGCAGTGCTGGGGGCCTGGGGTCTGCGCACCCCAAGCAGATGGCAGCGGTGGGGCCATGTGGGGATGCTCACCTCACCTGATCCCCAGCCCGCCAGCCTGGGGCTGGAGCTGTCATCTCCTGCCCTGCCATGGGGCGACGTGGCCTTAAAACTGTCACCCTGGCCGCGCCGGGCCGGCTGTTTGTGCGCCGAAGGCCCCGTGGCAGCGACAGGTGCAGGTGTCCAACTGTCCATCAGTCACCCCAGCGGATACCGGGGCACAATGGGATGGTGCAAGAGACCGGAGCCACGTGGGGCCCCTGGCTTGGCGCCACCAGCTGGGTGACAGCAGCTCTGCTCCTTTCCTGCAGGAGCAGAACCACTGCCACATTCCTCCGTGCCCCTCTGTGGGGTGTCGGGTCTAGGGGACCCCTCAGCTCCTGTTCTTTCCTCCCACAGGAGCCTCGCTGGACCGGGAGCACCGTGGGGCAGCTGCCTCCTGCCCAGAGAGTCCCCATGGAGCAGGGCAGTGGGGTGGGCAGCATGCTGGGCACTGGGGGGGCTGGTGGCACCAGCCCCCCTGAAGCAGAGGGCAGTGCAGCCCCACATGCAGCAGCTGTGGAGGGGACAGTGCCGGCTGCCACTGCTGCAGAGGATGGAGGGAAGGATGAGCCAGGGCAGAAGAAGGCTCTGACTGCTGGCATGGCTCAGGATGGGGGACAGGCAGAGCCAGGGAAGGAGAAGGCAGAACCAGTGAGAATGACAGCCCTGACTGCTCCAGAGCCCCAAGATGGAGGGAAGGAGAATGCTCCAGCTGCAGGAGAGCCCAAAGGAGGGAAGGATGAGCCTGTGGAGGTGCAAGATCCAGCTGCTACTGAGGCTCAGGGTGGAGGGAAGGAAGAGTCCATGGAGGAGAAGGGTCCAGCTGTGGGAGAACCTGAAGGAGAGAAGGCAAAGTCCATCATGGAAGGGAAGGGCCCAGCTGCTGCCAAGGCTCAGGATGGAGGGAAAGATGAGCCCACAAAGGGGAAAACCCCTGGTGGGTCCAAGATGGAGAGCAGTGGGAAAGCAGAGCCCATGGAGGAGAAAGCTCCAGCTGCAGAAGAGGCTGAAGGACAGAAGGCAAAACCCACCAAGGGGACAGCCTTGGCTGCAGCACAGGCTCAGGATGGAGGCAAAGAAGAGCCTGCAAAGGAGAAACTCACAGTACCTGCCAAGGAGAAGGGCCCGGCGGCTGCGAAGGCTCAGGATGGAGAGAAGAAAGCTGCAAAGGCAGAGAAAACCTCAGCTGATACAAAACCTGCAAAGGAGAAGGCTCCAGCTCCAGTAAAGGCTCAGGATGGAGGTAATAAAGTGGCAAAGGCAGAAAAAGCCCCAGCTGCAAAAAAACCTCAAGGGAGAGGCAAAGTGGAGCCTGCAACGGAGAAACCTGCAGCTCCCCCAAAGGAGAAACCTGCAGCTCCCCCAAAGGAGAAGGCCCCGGCAGTTGCAAAGGCTCAGGATGGAGGGAAGGCAGTGGCAAAGGCAGAGAAAACCCCAGCTGCAAAGAAACCTCAAGATGGAAGCAAAGGAGAGCCTGCAAAGGAGAAAACCTCAGCTCCTGCAATGGAGAAGGCCCTGGCTGCTGCAGCAGTGCAGGATGGAGGGAAGAAAACTGCCAAGGCTGGGAATGGAGGCCAGGAGCCCACGGCTGCCGAGGCGGCTCAGGGTGAAGGGGAGAAGGCGGCAAAGGTGGAGGGGACGGAGGAGCCGCAGCCGCCGAGGGGCTCGGAGCCCCCGCGCCCGGTGCTGCAGCTGAGCCTGAGCTGCCCGGCCGCCTGCCAGAGGTACTCGCAGCCTCAGGAGGGGGTCTCCGGCCCCGGCTGCTCCCGCGGAGCCCGGGGGGCTCCTTCCCGGGCTTTGCTCACCCCCTGCTCCTTCTTCCAGGGAAGAGCAGCCCTGGGAGGAGGTGGCGGTGATGGAGATGATACCGGAGGAGACCGCGGCGGCGGAGCCCAGAGAGGGTTCGGCAGAGCCTGGCCCCGCCCCGCCAGCCCTGGGGGACCTCCCGGAGTCTCCGGTCCCCGCAGAGACCGCTGGCACATCACCGGAGAGGACATTGCCCCGTGCGGGGGGACAGCCCCCGCATCCTCCTGGGGCCGCGGAGCAGCCTGGCCCTGGGGGACAACCCTCCTCGGGGGTGGCAGAACCCCCTCCCAGCCCCTACCTCACCCCCGATTTTGGGAAGGAAGACCCCTTCGAGATCCTGGGTGAGGCTGCGCGGCGCCGGCCTGATCCTCACACCCCGGGACCCTCCGCGGGGTGGCAGCCGGGGGTCCCCATGCCCTGCCTGCTGCCTGCCCGGCGTGCCCCCTGGCCCTGCCCACGCTGCCAGCTCATGTTCTTGGCTCGTCTCCTGCCCGGTGTGGCCTTCGGGCTCCTCTTTCACTGTAAACAGGGCTAAATCCGGCGTGTCCCCTCCCTGGGCTCCTCCTGCACAGCCTGGCACGGGCCCCGCGGCCGGGGCTGCCCGGGAGAGAGAGGAGCCCGCGGAGTGACATCCAGCGTCTGGCCGGTGGCAGGGGACAGCGTGTCCCTGTGTCCTGCACTGCTGTCCCTGTGGGAATGGCAGCGGGTGCTGCAGGGGCTCCCTGCCTGGCCAGCTCCGAGGAGGGAGGGAGGGAGGTGGCTCAGGGCCGGGTGCGTG
The DNA here is from genome assembly GCF_020740795.1 of Apus apus. Classification (NCBI taxonomy): domain Eukaryota; kingdom Metazoa; phylum Chordata; class Aves; order Apodiformes; family Apodidae; genus Apus; species Apus apus. The sequence goes on from NC_067296.1 coordinate 14,827,383, forward strand.
GGCAGCAGCTGCGTGGGTCCATCCTGGGAGGGTGAGCAAGGTGTGGTGGCACGGAGGGGTGGTGGGACAGGGACACACAGAGAGGGTGGGTGTGGCATGGGTGCAGTGCAGCGGGGCGGTGCTGCGGGTGGTGGTGAGGGACCTGCCCGGGAAGCTGTGTCCCCTGGGGGGGCAGGCAGCCAGGGCACCCTGACCTCAGCCAGCTGCTCGGCACCTGGCCTCATCCTGCATCCACGGGCTCGGCCGGGCTGTGGTGCTGGGTGCCTGCCTTCACCCTGTGCTGGGGCACGCTAGGGTGCCTAGCAGAGGGGTCCCCCAGCCAGGCAGCCCCCCGTCTTACCCCAGCCCCTCTCTCTGGGCAGATGATGTCCCTCCACCTCCAGCACCCTTCGCACACCGCATTGTCACCCTGCGCTCAGACAGTGTCAGCTCCCAGTTCAACCTCAGCTCCAAGGAGATCCTGGGGGGGTAAGGAGGGGTCCCAGGAGGGTGGAGCAGCTCAGCTGTCTCCTGGTGCTGCCCTGAGCAACTGTCCAGCCTTGGGCAATGGTCCTGAGCCGACAGGACTTTTTTGGCCATGAGGGGCTGGTGCCTCGGGCAGGATGGGTGCGGAGGGAGTGGTGGGCAGCACCTCAGAGCAATGTGTGGGTCCCTGGCAGCCTGGGTGGCTGGTGGCATTGGCACCTCTTCCTCCCCAGGGGGAAGTTTGGTGAAGTTCACACGTGCACAGAGAAGCAGACGGGGCTCAAGCTGGCGGCCAAAGTCATCCGGAAGCAGGGTGCCAAGGACAAGGTCTGAGCCCTGCTGGGGCAGGGGCTCCTCCTGGCCACAATGCCACCACCAAGTGGCATGGCCAAGGTCGTGGGGGGCAGTGTCATCCCCTGGTGGCTGGTGGCTCGGTCAGGGCTGACACTCTCTGCTGCCATGGGGCTGGTTCTGCAGGAGATGGTGCTGCTGGAGATCGATGTGATGAACCAGCTGAACCACCGCAACCTCATCCAGCTCTACGATGCCATCGAGACGCCGCGGGAGATCATCCTCTTCATGGAGTTGTGAGTGCCAGGGCAACACTGAGGGAGGCTTGACACCTGGGAGAGGGGCACCATCACCTGGGGGGCTTTGGAGATGGAGTAGATGTGATGGCCCTTTGTCTAGCAGAAGGAAGTGGCTCCAGAGAATGTCCCCCACTTTGCCTGTCCCAGCTCTCCTGGGGCTCAGAGGCAGCCTCAGGCTCTACCTGGCCAGGGCAACAGCTCCTTCCATCATGGCTGTGTTGAGGATGGAGATGACCAAAGTCCTTCCTACACAGCTCCTTCTCCCCCTTTGCTCCAGGGGGGCTGGTCTGCTCTACAATTCCTGGGGGAGTTGGGGTGTTTTGAGATAAACCCCCTATGTCTGTCTTGGAGGGGTGTTGGTCCCAGTACACACACATCCCACCGTGGTTCTTCTCAGCCTCTATAGCAGCAGCTTGGGTGGGGCTGGGCTGGAGGTCCCCTGAGGGGGACAGGGGGCTGTGCAGAGGGGTGGCACGGGGCAGGGGGCTGCAGGTGACCCTGCAGTCTGTCCCTGCACAGCGTGGAGGGCGGTGAGCTCTTCGAGCGGATCATTGATGACGACTACCAGCTGACAGAGGTGGATTGCATGGTGTTCGTCCGGCAGATCTGCGAGGGCATCCGCTTCATGCACCACATGCATGTCCTCCACCTCGACCTCAAGGTGTGGGGACAGGGGTGGCAGCAGGGGATGGAGGTGGTGGCAGGGGACAGGGGTGGTGGCAGGGGCTGGGGGTAGTGGCAAATTGTGGGGCTGGAGCAAAATGTTGCATGGGGGGACAAGTGGGTGTTTGTGGCCACCAGTGCAGGGAGTGCTGTGTGCTGGCCCAAGCCCTGCCCCAAGGGCAACCTGTCCCCAGGGGCAATGTGTCCCCAACACCAGCCAGTCATAGGAGGGATGCCTGAGAGCTGGTATTGCTCTGGCAGGGGTTGGAGACCCTCACTGTCCTGGAGACCCTCACTGTCCTGCCCTTCAGCCACAGACCTGCGCTTTGGGGACATCCCCTCCTGGCAGTGGGTGGGTCTGTGACCTCTCTTCCCTGGCAGCTGGGATCTGGGCAGGCTCTGACAGGGCTCCTTGTCCCCGCAGCCTGAGAACATCCTCTGTGTTGCTGCCACTGGACACATGGTGAAAATCATCGACTTTGGGCTGGCTCGAAGGTGCCCTCTTTCCCTCTCAGCTCCCTTTCCTCCTTCCTGTCCCTCTTCCACTGCCCTCAGTGTGCTGGGAGCCCCTGGACCTGCTCTGAGCTACGGTTTTGGCTGCAGCTCCAGCCCCAGCTCTCCCTGGCTGACACAGGAGGGCTAGGGATGGCAGTGCTTGTGAGGAGAGGGACAGCGGTTTGGAGGAGAAGCTTGTCCCCTCCTGCTGAATGTCCCCATCCCATCTGCAGGTACAACCCCCAGGAGAAGCTGAAAGTGAACTTTGGCACCCCTGAGTTCCTCTCCCCGGAGGTGGTCAACTATGAGCAGGTCTCCTACTCCACGGACATGTGGAGCATGGGGGTCATCACCTACATGCTGTACGTGGGGGCTGTGCGGGGGCACCAAGCTGTCCCCAAGCTGTGCCAACACCCAACTGCCTCGTGGAGGGTTCTGGATGGGAAGATGGGCAGGGGGGCCAGGGACAGGCAGAGATTGGGGCAGGGGAGTAATCTCAGCCCAGTTGCAGGCAGGATCACAGCACCTCCCTCCCTTTGTGAGGCTGCCCTGGGTTGCTCCCTGGGCCATCCAGCCATGTTTGCTCCATTCTGGGGGTGTTTGGAGGTGCCACAGCCCAAGAGCAGCCAGCTCCTCACCCCCCTGCACCTCCAGGCTCAGCGGCCTCTCCCCCTTCTTGGGTGACAACGACACCGAGACGCTCAACAACGTCCTGGCTGCCAACTGGTACTTTGATGAGGAGACCTTCGAGAGCGTCTCTGAGGAGGCCAAGGACTTCGTCTCAAACCTCATCATCAAGGAGAAGAGGTGCGAGGCTGGCAGCAGCCCCGAGGGTCCTGGGGTGGGCATCCCCAGAGCCATGTGCCCAGCCCCGGGCTACCATGGGACCAGCAGCAACCCCTGATGTCCCCCTGTGCCAAATGAGCCTTGTGTGTCCCTGCCCTGGTGGCTGGCTGTCCCCAGCAGAGCCCCGTATCCCTGCAGAGTCACCTGCTCCAAGTAGGAGGTGCTGGATCCCTCGGGGTCCTGCCCACCCCACTGGTTCCTGGGCACATCCCTCCAGTGGGTTCCTTCCTGCAAGTTTCCAAGGTTTTTGGGGCTCTTGGGCAGCTGGAGAAGGGGGTGGCTGGGCTAGAAGGGCTGGAGCAGGAGTGACCCAGGGCTCCTCTCACCCCCAGCGCCCGGATGAGCGCCGGGCAGTGCCTGCAGCACCCCTGGCTCAACAACCTGGCAGAAAAGGCCAAACGCTGCAACCGCCGGCTCAAGTCCCAGGTGCTGCTCAAGAAATACGTCATGAGGCGGCGCTGGAAGGTGCGGGGCTGGTGTGGGAGGGGGGTCAGTGTCACTGGGGGGGCTGCAAGAGGGTCAGCATCAGCTGGGGGGATGGCATCTGGAACACAGAGATGTCTCGCTGTGCTGCTGGCAGCTGAGAACCCTTGAGCCTGGGCAACCCCACCATGGTCCTCACATGGGTGGCCTCAGGGTGGGACCCCTCTCAGGCATTGCTTCCTTCATGGTTGTCTCCCCTGATCTGATCCCAAGCACAGCTTATAGGGGCAGGGGTGCTGTGGAGGCAGAGCAGGGGATCATCCCCAGTGCCACCTCTGACTCCCTCCCATGCAGCCTGGCTGAGCAGTTGCCTGGGGATTGCCCCCCTCCCCAGCCCAACTCCTCCCCAGACCCAGGACCTGCAGCCCTCACCATGGCATGAGCATCTCTCCCCTTCCTCCTTTACAGAAAAACTTCATCGGGGTGTGTGCTGCCAACCGCTTCAAGAAGATCACCAGCTCGGGGTCGCTGACGGCACTGGGCGTCTGAGTGCGGTCTCTGGGGGAGCCAGAGCCACGAGGGAGTCAAGGCCAGAGGGGGTCCCTCCTCCATCCTGCAGTGAGACCCCTCTGGGGCCAAGGGCTGGAGCCCCACAGCCCCCTCCCCACCCATACTGCTGCCACATGGTTGCTCTGGACCCCACGCTGCTGCACCCCTGCTCTGTGCCACTGCCACCACTGGTCCTGCAGCGTCCCCTGGGGCTGCTGTGCCCTCCCTGGGCACCCAGGGGCTGCTCAGGGGATGGAACCCCACTGGGCTCCTCACCCAGAGCTGCTCTGTTGAACTCATTGCATCCCTGTGCCCATCCAGCCAAAGCTCCTGGCTGGGTCTCTCGGACTATGAGGCCGCTTCTGAGCGGTGGTTCCTGATCTCATCCTTGATCCACAGCACCTCTGCTCCCGCTCCCTTCCCATGGCCTTGGAGAAGAAGGGTCAGCCCGGTGTGGTCTCAGCTGCCCGGGCCACCCTGCGTGCTTGCTGCTATCTTGGCCCCGGCCTCATGCTCTGCCTGTAAATGCCGCAGCCCTGCCCTGCCTTTTGCTGCCGCTGGCCCCTGACCTGCCCCACCTCCTGTCCCGACCCCGTGGGGATGCCGCAGGGCAGGCGTGGACCCTCGCCCTGGTGCTTTGGCACCGGAGCCGGGGACAAAGCGTCTCCTCCCTGGCCGGCCGGGCGTGCGGGAGCGGAGCTGGCCCGAAGCTGCGGCTCGCACAGGAAGGGAGGAAGCGATGAGCGCGCTTCCAGCAGCATCCCCAGCTGGGAGCCAGCGGGGGAAGAAGGAGGCTTTGTGTTCCTCCTGCCCTCCCTGCCCTTCGGCTCTGCCAGCGGGGGAAAAACACAACCTCTGCTTCCCGCGGCCCCGCCAGCCCGAGCTGAGCGGTGCGTCCTGCTGCGGAGCAGCTGGGCCGTGCTCCCCAGCCCCGCTCCAGCCCGACCACCAACACACAGGAACTGCCGGTGGGCGGCTGCAGCAGCCAGCTCCCCCCACACCGTGCGCGGGGGCTCCCCGGGACCGGCAGGACTGGGGGAGGCGGGTGCTGCCCCCAGTGCACCACGACCCGCTTCCCCTCTGCCTGGCTCCCCAGTGCTGCTGGAAGGCGGGCATCCCACGGGCTCTGCAGCTTCCAGCCTTGCCCGCTGTGAGGGAATCTGGGGGGCTGGCAAGCCCTCTGGCTTTGCCTTTTGCTGTGGCTGAGCCTCTCCAAGCCAAAGCCCTGCGTTTGCTTCCCTCTGTGCCTGCTGGAAAATCCCAGGGAAGAGCCATGGGGAGGCACTGGGCCCCCCAACCCCACCAGCTGCAGCAGGGGAAGGGGCTTTGGACTTGTTCCCAGTGGGCAGGGGACATGGCTCACAGGCCCCTGCCCCGTGCTGATGTCCTGTCTCTTGCCTTCTTGTAAATAAATGTACAGGTCTGCCCACAGCCTGTGCCTGTCCTGCAGCCCCGGGGGGATGTTCCCCTTCCCCACCCTGGGCCTCTGCAGTCGGGGGGCTGCAAGTAAGGGAGGAGAGGATGGGAAGCAGTGGTGTGTCTCTGGCGTGGAGGGAACGGAGCTCATGGTGCCAGGGAGGGGTCGGGTCTGTGCACCCCATGAATAGCTCTGAGCACCCCAGGGTGCTGGGGGGGCAGGGGATGGATGGGTGGATGGATGGAGACGGATGGATTCATGCATGTTTTGTTAGAGGTGTTCTCATGGCTCCAGCATCTGCCCAGAGGGGCGGGCTGCCCAGGCAAGGGCTGGTGGGAGGCTGGTGCCCTCCTCCTCGGTGGATCTGCCGCCGGCTCCGAAGCGGTTAATGCTGCCAAGGCCCGGACACGGCTCCGCCGCGGGCGTCCCCCCCAGCCGCTTCCTGCCGCAGCCTATGACCGGTTCTCGTTGGTGACCACCCTGCGGGCCTGGACGCCAGCGCGGCCCCATCTGGTTTGAGTTACGCTCCGCGGCGGTGACGTCTCCTTCCTGCCTGGCCCCAGGAGCCGCGCGCTGCCCCGGCCTCGGCCACGGGGGCTGCGTGGCCCTGCCGTGGGGTGGGTCCCGCTGTTCCCAGCCGGGCTGTCACCCCCGGATGCTCCCGGCCCCCCCAAGCTGCTCTGGGCAATGTTTCCCCCTGTGTGCATCGCTGTAGCACGGGGGATGCACAGGCAGTGGCACCCCAAGCCCAGGGTGGGGGACTCTAAGCCCAAGGTGACACCCCCAGCCCTGCCCTTTCTCACCCGGGGACCCCACGGGGGCACTCACTGGGCCTGGAAGAGTGGGGCTGAGGGGTCAGCACCCGTGGGAGCAACCATGTCCCCATCCCACACTCCCAGCTGAGGGGCAGGACAGAGCTTAAGAGCCTCCGGGAGGGAACCTGTCCTGCCTGGACCGATGGTGACAGGGCCGTATCAGCAGGAACCATCCCTCGTGTCACGGGTCTTTGTCACCTCCACGGACACGTGATACAATCTGGGGGTGTGTGCACAGCATCTGTCCCCCAAGCAGCACCTGTCCCTCCATCTCTGCCTGCCCCCGTCCCCACAGCACCCACGCTGTCTGAACGGGCAGGGCAGGAAGGGGAGCAGGCAGACCTCCGGCAGCGGGAGGATCCCCCGGGACAGGGTGCAGCCTGGACCCCGGACACGGCTCGGCCCATGCTGGGAGCGGGCAAGCGGGCGGGGGGCCAGGCCACCCACCACGAGTGGGAGAGGAGGAAGGGCAGGGAAGCAGCGGGGCCATGGCCGGGATCTGGGAGCAGAGAAGGGAGCACCGGGAGGGCACTGACCTTGCTCTGCACCCCCAAGAGGGGCAGAGGCAGGACGGGGGTCCCCACCTCCGGGGGCTGCAGTTTGGGGGGGCAGTGAGATGTGCCACGCTGTGTCCGCACCGTGCCACCCTGCTCCCAGCACAGGGACCCCAGCATTCCGAGGCGTTGGCGGGGGCCGGGATGGGCGATGGAGCCGGGGTGGGCGATGGTCCCGGCCGCGCTGCGTGGGAACCAGACGGCCCCTGGGCACGGCTGCGGCGCTCGCTTCCTCCCGCGCCCCCGGGGACCGGCGCAGGAGGGGGCTGAGGTCAGCCGCGCTCGCCGCCGGCCGCGCCGGAGACGCCAGCATGATGTAGGCGCTCAAATATTGTTTTTCACTGGGGAGGGGAAAAAAAAAAAAAGAAAAGAAAAGAAGGGGGAAAGAAAGCGAAGCCTGGGGCTGAGTGGCCGTCCTTGCTGTCCCCGCTCCGCAGATGACGAAGGGAGGCCCCCCCGCCCTGCCCGGGACTGGGACATGCTCATGGCCCCGCGGTGGCGGTCCAGGGGCTGATAAGGGGGTGACGTGGCTGCGGTGCTCCCCGTCCCCGAGTGACGCCAACGCCTTCCCTCGGTGCCAACGCGACCCCCGCAGAGCCCCCCGGGACTGGACAAACTGGGGTCTCGCTGGAATTCGTGTGGGGGGGGGGAGCGGTGAGAGGGGCTGCGCCGCAAACCCACTGCCCAGCTCGGTTTCTTGTGCCCGGCTGTGCCGCCGGGTCCGGGCGTTGCTGCTCTTGGGGTCTCCCCGCTCCCAGCCTGGGGTGGGCAGGACGGGAGCTCCGGGACGTCCCCCCACTTTCCTGGCGTCGCTCTGGCCCCGCTCCAGCGCTGCAGAGGCGCTGGCCCTGCTGTCCTGGCTGTGCGTGGGAAGAGGCTGGCGGTCAGATCCCAGCCCGGAGCTGTGTGGGGACCCCCGCCCGCCCCAGTGCCCCCCAGCCTGGCCGGCGGGGGCTGTCCCAGTGCCCAGCCCGGTGCCAGCAGCGGTGACTCAGCCGGTGCCTCCTCACCGGCAGCCGCCCGGCGTGATTCAGGTCGGAAAAATCGGCTGTCCACAGGCGGCTCGCGGCACAGTCCGGCCCTGGGGGTTGTCCTGGCCCCGGGGGGGCTGCAGGCCCATGCCACATGTGGCCTCTGGGGCAAAGCCGGGTACTTCGAGCAGTCCCAGGCGCGGGGAGGTGGCAGCAGGGCTCTGCAGGGCTCTGCTCCTGCCCCAGCGTGTCGCCCTGCCCCTCATGGACAAGGAACTCTTCTGCTACTCTGAGATGGAGCTTCAGGGGCTCCAGCAGGACCTTATCCCCAGCGTCTCCCAGGGTTGCAGGACCTGGATGGAGGTATCCTGACCCAGGCTGTGTCATATCCCTCTGTGGCCTCACCATCCAGCCAGTGATTACTGATGGAGGGGCCAGCAGGGCTAATAGCTGGGTGGTCTACGGCTCATGTGTTCCCCAGTCAGTGCCCAGTAGAGGAGTAGAGGATCCCCAGTTTGCCCCTGCCCACCCTGACTGGGTGCAGAGACCACAGAGGCAGCATTGGGGAAAGTGCTTTATTCGGTGCTGGGGGAGTCTGGAGGGGGCCAGTCCCTCACTCGAAGAAGAACATGCCGGGGGTCCTATAGAGGCAGGGGGGCAGCCCCAGGGTGTAGCCGTTGCCCCCTTGCAGGTGCGGGATGGCACCCCCCGGCCCCCACGGCTCCTTTGGCTCACCTGCCAGTGGCCCCACAGCCCCGAAGGGGGTCTGGCGGGGGGCGGCAGGGGCCGGGGGGGCCGTGGCCAGGAGATGCTCCAGCGCCGCGCCACACGGCCGCTCCTTCACGCAGAAGCTCAGCGCCTGCACCCGGCACTGGTAGCTGCTGCCCAGCGCCTCGGGCGCCGACCGGCCGAAGGACCCAAACACAGGTAGGGGGGGCTGCGCGTAGCCCTCCCCCTCCAGGAAACAGGACGGGGGGGGTTTGCCCGTGGCCAGGAGAGTGCTGGGGAATGTAGCAGGCACCTGCCCAAAGGACTGGCCTGACCCCAGCCCGGGGTTGACAGGCTCCTCGCCCTCCAGCGGTGCTGTGGGGGTGCCTGGCGGGGCTGGGGAGTCCTGTGGGGGGTCCCTGGGCTGGCTGGGCAGCAGGGTGGGCAGCAGGGCAGGGCGTGGTGCTGGGCGCTCACCGGACAGCGGGTACTGACCTGGCCGGGGCAGCTGCAGCGCGGCCGGGAGCCCCCCGAAGACAGTCTCCTTGGGTGGGCGGCTCTCCGGGGGGTCCAGGAACAGCCCCTTGGGCTGCAGCGTGTCTGGCATGTACAGGCAGGGCTGCCTGTCCTTGGGTGGCTGCCGCCGGGAGCAGGGCTGGGTGCACCCTGGCACTCCAGCATCCTCTGGCAGTGCAGTGGGACTTGGTGGGCACCCCACGGCGTAGCTCCCCTCTGCCTTGCCCTCCTCAGGTGGTGGTCCCCGCACCCGGTGCTTGGGGGGCTTCCGGTGTCCCTCATCCCCCTCATCCTCCTGGAGGCCCCTCTTCCTGGTGAAACGACGGCGGCGTCGCAAGAAGCTGCCGTTCTCAAACATGTTGTAGCAGTCGGGGTCGAGGGTCCAGTAGTTGCCCTTGCCGGGCTTCTGGTGGTCGCGGGGCACCTTGACGAAGCACTCGTTGAGGGAGAGGTTGTGGCGGATGCTGTTCTGCCAGCCCTGCTTGTTGTCCCGGTAGAAGGTGAAGCGGCCCATGATGTAGCGGTAGATGCCGCTGAGGGTGATGCGCTGCTCGGGCGCGCTCTGGATGGCCATGGCGATGAGGGCGATGTAGCTGTAGGGTGGTTTGGTGGCCTCGGGGCTGGGGAGGGGGCCACCGGCCGGCTCGGGGGCCGGGGGGCTGCGCAGCGCCGTGTCGCCGTCGGGAAGGTCTGTTTGCATCCTCCTGGTCGGCCGGAGCCTTCCCGCTCTGCCGGGCGGCCCCGGCACGGCCCATTAAAACCCGCCGGCAGCCGGCGAGGGGGCGGCGGCCCCTCCTCTCCCAGGGCGGAGCGGTGCTGCACCGTCCAGCGCTGCTCCCTGCGGACGGACGGACAGACGTGCCGCCAGGGCTTGCGGCCAGCGGCCCCGGGGCTGGCACAGCAGCGCTGGCCTTGGCCCCACGGCCCCAAGCGCCCCTGGCCCCTCCTTCCCACGAGAGGTTCCCACGACCTGGAGCTCATCCTGCTCACAGTGGGCAGCCAGGCCCCATCTGGGGGCTGAGTAGGGGCTGCTGCCAGTCCTCAGCTTCCCCCTGCCTACCCCAGTGCCTCAGTTCCCACACCCAGCCTGGGTTTGTGCTGGATCCTGTGCGCTGTGCTGGATCCCTGCTCCGTGCTGTGTCCCAGCACCCTTCACCCCCACATTGCCTCCACCTCCTAGGAGCCCCCTCACCAGGAGAATCTGAGGCACAGGCAGCAAGTGCCTTTAGAATGGCTCCTGCGTTGCCAGGTTGGCAGAGCCACTGCCTGCACCCCTGCCAAGGGGCTGGGGACTGGGGCAGGGTGGCACTGGAACTGGCTTTGCCCACAGTATGAGTCTCTGCCCAGGCCCCTGCTGGCCTGGCACCAGCCCCTCACACTGGAGCCAGTGGTACCAAAGACCTTTATTTCTAGGGTTGGTGAGTGGTGAGTCCCAGCGGCACCAGAACTGTGCTGGCTGTGCCCAGCTCACCAAACCAGCACACAGCAAATCCCACCCAGCTGACTTTGGGGAATAAATACAGGAACAGGTGCCAGGGCAGCAGTGTCACCTCCCAGCACACGCTGTGTCTGTCCCCACTGAGCACCCTGTCCACACCGGCTCTGGACCCACATCCAGAGTGGGGCCATGGTGTGGCAGAGCATCCTGCTCCGGGGCTTCTGGGCTCTCCTCCCTCCCGCCAGGCTCAGGGCTGGCAGAGCTGCTGGAGGACATGGATGATGTGGCTGGAGGTGCCAGGGGCGCAGGGCTGGGGACAGCTGTGGAGCAGGTTTGGCCCCATGCGCTGGGCATGATGGAAGAGCTCCCGTGCAAACACTGGCTCCACCTGCAGAGACACAGACCTGGTGGAGGACAAGCAAGGGACCCTGGGCCCCCATGGCTACAACCCCCCACTTGGCTTGGTGTCCCCCACACAGCTCATTGAGGGACTGCAGAATGTCCAAATTCTTTGGACAACCAAGCTGGGGAGGGGTTTGGAGCACAAGGGAGGAGCAGCTGAGGGAACCAGGGGTGTTTTGTCTGGAGAACATGAGGCTTAGGGGAGACCTTCTTGCTCTCTGCAGCTGCCTGAGAGGAGGTTGGTGCAAGGTGTGGGGGGTCAGCCTCTGCTCCCAAGGAACAAGTGACAGAACAAGAGGAAATGGCCTCAAGTTGTGCCAGGGGAGGTTTAGATTGGATATTAGGAACAATTCCTTCCCCAAAAGGGTTGTCAGGCCCTGGCACAGGCTGCTCAGGGTAGTGGGGGAGTCCCCATCCCTGGAGGGATTTAAAAGCCATGTAGATGTGGTGCTGAGGGACATGGGTTAGTAGTGACCTTGGCAGTGCTGGGGGAATGGTTGGGCTTGATGATCTTAAAGGTCTTTTCCAACTAGAACCATTCTCTGATCCTGTACTCACGTGGGCCATGATGAGCTTCTGGAAGTGGTGCCTGCTGCTGGTGGGGTACTCCTCCCCGAAGCAGAGGTGGATCTGGTACTGTGGTGTGGGCTGCCCCTGGCTCAGGTATCCCCGCAGCTCTGCAAGACACCGGCCCTGTCAGGGGACAGCTGGGTCCCCACAGCCCAGAGCAGGATGTGCCCCTGTTCCCAAGGGACTGGGGTCTCCCAGGGCAGGGGTAGGCAGTGCCCAGGCGAGCACTTACGCTGCAGGAACTGCTGAGTGTCCAACAGCTTGTAGGTCTTCTCCCTCTCCAGCTTGTTGGGCCAGTCCCTGTGCGGGGCCAGTGGCCCGTTCCAGTACACCCTGCCCTGGCACTGGCGCTTCATGAAGACCCCCTCGGGCGCCACCCAGAGCAGGACCCCGCGCTCCAGGTGGGGCAGGAGCCGCTCCAGCACGTCGGTCATGCCGGCCACCCGGCCAGCACCGCCCAGCGCCCGCGGCGGGGGAAACTCGATCTGCTCCATGCAGGAGGGGCCGTAGAGGCTCTGGCTGTCGGGCACGGCGCGGGAGGCGATGCGGCAGCCCTCGGCCGTGCGGGTGGTCACCTCCTTCACCAGCACGTCGCAGTAGTAGAGGCGGACGTGGAGCCAGCAGTCTGGGGAGAGTGGAGGGGCAACTCGTGCTTAGCCCGGGCTGGGGGGCCATCCAGGGCACTGCCCTGACAGCACGGCTCCTACCTGAGTGATTGACGTCCTCCACGGGGAGGTAGGACAGGGGTCCGGGGAGGAGGTGGCCATGGGTTGGGTTCCAGCCATAGAAGACCCCCCTCACGTGGTACCCTGGACCAAGGCAGAGACAAAGTGGCAAAGGGATGTGGGCAGCTCTCCTCGAGGGCCCTCGGGTGCTGTCCTGGCCCCAGCCCTTGGGCCAGGAGGGCAGCAGGGTCCTTCCCACCCACTGCTGCCTGTTACTGGGCCATCTTTAAAGCCCGTGAGCACACAGGCGCCATCCCCACAGCCATTCCCAGCACAAAGGCTGCAGAAAGTAGGGCTGGTCCTGCCGGGCAGCATGTGCTGCTGCTGTCCCTGGCCCCATCCCGCTGCCAGGGACTTTCCTCACCTCGCTCAGCCGGGTGGGCAGAGGGCAGGGGCAGTGGAGACCCGTGGCACGTCTCCGTGGTGCCCTTCAGGCTCTGCTCCACCGGACTCCCCGCGGCGCTGCCCTGGGGAGGAGAGCGGCTGCGGTGAGGGTGGGCCGGCAGTGGGGGACCCTGAGCCACCTCCTGCCCCCATCACGGCCCCGGTGCAGGCGCCCGGCAAGGTGCAGGCAGGGGAGCCGCCGGAGGAGGAGAGAGGATTCAGGGTCCCACCTTCTCCAGCCCGCAGGCAGCTCCCGCACGGGGTGGGGGGATGGCTTACCTGCTGATTCTCACCGGCTGAGGGCCCCGTGTCACCATCCTTCTCTGCGGAGAGCAAGGAAAAACCCCATGAGCCCCTGGCTAAGGGCAGGAACAGCCCCCGGAAAAGCGCCTGGCTGCCGGGGACAACCGCGGAGGAAGAGGAGTGGGGAGGAAGGTGATGCCTGCGGAAGACGGGGCTCGTACAGGCGCGGTGCAGGCATCAGCCCCAAGACTGGCACAGGAGGGGGAACGGCAGGGACGTACCCGCGTCCCGGGCGCCGTCGGACAGGATCTGGTACACCTTGTAGGGCTCGGAGATGTCCAGTTGGCTCCTCTCGGGCACCTCCTGGAAGTCGGTGCTCTTGTTGAGGGCGCAGCGGAGACGCGTCTTCCAGGTGGAGGGGTCCGCCTTGTCTGTCCCCTCCTGGTACTTCCCCTTGTACACGGCCCAAGCCTGCGGGGCAGAGGGTGCCCTGAGCTGGGGGGGGGGGCTGCCTGCGCCCCGCCCCCCCGCTCCGTTGTCTGGGGGCCCGTCGGGGTACGAGTCCCCTGGGGGGCCAGGGCTGTGTGTCCTCGGGTAATGCGGGGAGCTGGGGGGAGGCGGGGTGGGGGCGGGTCCTAAGGAAGCACATGGAGCCGAGCAATGAGGACCCCCGGGGGTGTGCACCGAGCTGGGTAAGGGGTCCTGGGAGTGCACATGGACCCGGGGATTCACAAGGAGCCGGGGGGGGGGGGGCGGTCCCAGGGCGGGGAGGTGCACAGGGCCGGGCAATGGCGAGCTTCAGGGATGTGTATGGTGCTGGGTGGGGGTCCCGGGAGTGTGGATGGAGCCAAGTCGGGGGTCCTAGGGCTGCACATGGAGCTGGGCAGCTGGGAGCCCTGGGAGTGCGCTCAGAGCCGAGCGGGGTGCCCCGGGGATGCACAAAGGGCTGGGCGGGGGATCTCAGGGATGCTCCTGGAGCCAGGCGAGGTTCCCGGGGGTGCTCAGGGAGCCGGGGCAGTGGTCCGGGGGTCCCTATACCTTGAAGAGCGCGGCGTCCTGCTGCTGCCGGTAATCCTGCTTGGCCGCGTGTTTCCAGGGGATGCGGAAGAGCGTCCGGTGCCGGTTCTCCCAGCGCAGCCCCGGGTACCGGCCGCTGTCGATCTGGGCGATCAGCCACTCCTTGAGCCGCATGGGACCCCCTGGCTCCGCCATCGCGACCCCGCGTCCCGCGGGAACGTGCCCGGGCGGCGAAAGCGAAACTGGGGCCCCGACTTTCACTTTCTCTTTCCCGCCCCACGCGCTGGCAGCCCGGTGGGGGGGGTGGGAATAGGACACGAGGCAGTCACTGGAGAGGGGACAGGGCCACCCACGAGAGAGGGGGGCGGGCAATCAGCAGGAGACGGGACAGGGGCACCCATGGGAGAGGGGTCAGGGACCTCGCACTCACAGGAGAAGGGACAGGGCAGCCTATTGGACAGGGGAAAGGGACAGCAGCTGGAGGAGTGAACAGGACAGCCCATGGGACAGGGGACAAGGCACTAGGAAGCACAGGGGATGCCTCTGCACCCCCCTGATGTGACACTGGTGACAGCTCCTCCATCACTGCTGCAGAGCGGGAAACCCAGCTCCTCGCCTGGCTCCTCACCCATTTCGTCACCCCCTGGCTCTCCTTTCTCAGCCCACTGGGTTTCCTTTCCAGCTCTGACTCAGAGCAACTCACCTCTTGTGGGGAGGAGAGAAGAGAGCCAGGGAGATGCTGGGGCTGCAATGCCTCAAAATGAATAATCAGCAGCACAGAGCCCAGCCCTGGGCTTCCCCGCAGGGCACAGGAACAGGGGCACAGCCACATGGCACAGAGGGCACATGGAGCCCTACAGGGGTGGAGGAGGCAGCCACACTGGCAGGGGCTCGTGCTCCTTACTGGTCTGCCCTTGGCCTCTTCACCCAGAGCAAAGCCTGCCCACCCTGCCTGCTCCTGCCTGTACCTGCCCACCCTGCCCGCTCCTGCCTGTACCTGCCCACCCTGCCTGCTCCTGCCTGTACCTGCCCACCCTGCCTGCTCCTGCCTGTACCTGCCCACCCTGCCCGCTCCTGCCCACCCGGGGTGCAGGGCTGCCAGTACCTGGGGTCTAACCTCGGAGGAGACAGTGGTACCAGCACTGACACTGGGAGCTGGGGGAGTCGCAGTCAGGGGAGGGGGAGTGGGTTAGGACCCCCCAGGCCCAGTTCCCATCGGGCTGTGCTAACACCTAACCATGCTCAGGAGTGCACAGGCAGCTGCTCTGCCCTCTGCCAGCGAGGAGGGGATTTCCAGAAGCTGCGGCTCTGCCCTGGTCCTGTCCTTGTCCTGTCCTTGTCCCTCATCCTGGACACTGTTCTGGGAAAAGAGCCTGGGAGTGACCTAGGGAGGATCCACATCTCCCTGCTCTGCCATGGGCAGGGTGATGGTGAGGGGGCTCAGCACAACAGCGCCCACAGATCACACCCCAGGCTGGGAGATAATCATAGTCACCATCTCATTAGTCGGCCCCAGCCAGACGGGATGAACCTTTATCCACCGGGGATTTCACCCCGTGTGGCAGCCACATGGTGACACACAGGACCTGTGGGGTCTAATTACCCCGGCACCAGTGTAGCTGCTCAGCTGCTGGTTCCCCACCGTGCTGCTCTCCGTACAGGGAAGGCCATTACAGGCTTCCAAAGGAGTCAAACATTAACTGCCAGCTCACCCTGCCCTTACTGGGGTTTTTCCAGTTGCACAAACCACATCTGCCAAAATAAACACATTTTGCTGCCTGGGGCAGCTGGGCTGGAGGTGCTGTTGCTGCGGGTACAACCCCGCTGTGCATTTGCAGGGTGAGCAGGGAAACCCGGGGTGTGAGCACCTCAGCACAGTGTGTCCCACCGTGGGCTGGCAGAGGGTGCAGGGGAGGTTCAGGGTGCCAGAAGGCAGAGTGTGGCACCAGCTCAGGGCAGTGGGTACAAAGCTGTCCCAGACACCGGCCCCACCTGCCCCTGCTGCTCCATGCACCCCTTGCAGCACCCATGTAACCAGCACAGTGGGTACCAAGGGACCCTGGGACACCCCCCAGCTGCTATCCTTCAACTACAGCCACCACGCAGGGGTAAACAAGCTATTATTAATTACTTATTAATTACTGGCCCATGCTGATGTGCCCTGCAGTAGCCAGGGCAGGGCCAGTCCCTGCTCCCCAGGAAGATCCCTCATTTTGGGACCCCTGTGCATGGCACCCCATCAAATGCAGAGCTGGAAACCTCTCTGCAGGTGCCTGTCTCTCACTGGCTCCTGGGGGACACTGTCCCCTGTGGGAGATGGGTGGCAGGGTCAAGGGGACCCCAGAAACACACTCTGGCTTCCAGCAGGTGTGATGCTGATGGCCCAGGTGGGCATCCCAAACATCTTCCCACCTGGGACTCTGCCCCAGGGAAAGGTATAAATAGGATGGGGCTGGGAAGTAGCTGGGTTTTGTGGTGCTCAGCTGTGCCCAGCTCCCAGTGCTCCCAACTGCCAGATCCAGCAGGCTGCTTGTCTCAGTGCTCCCAGATCTGGAGAAGCTGCAGTGAACCAGGCTCCAGGTAAGCACCTACCTGCTGCTGCCTGACCTCCTAGGACAGGTTCTTGTGGTGGCACCCATGTTTTTGGCCTCTCTGGTAAATGTCCTGCAAGGCAGGAGGCTGGTGCCCTGTCCCAGTGTCCCCAGCCTGTTCCTTCCCTACTCCTCCCTGGGCTGCAGCCAGCAGCAGCCTCTAGACCTGCCCCATGTCAGGACCCTCCTGCCCAGTGTCCCCCTCCTGACCTGGCCACCACAGGGGAGTCAGGCTGTACCCAGGCAGAGTGTGGAGAATTGGTGTTTAATACTGAAGGGAGACACAAAGTCTTTGAGCAAAATAACTTAAGGCTCTGCTTTAGTGAGGTCTGGCCCAGGCTAAACACTGAGTTCCCACCTTTTAAAGATTGTGCCCTGGTATGGGTGGGAATGGGATGCAACGGACTCCTAAAGCTGCGGTGCTTGCTCAGGGCTGGTGCTTGGCCTTGGAGCTGGAGTGCTGTGTGGTGGCATTACCTGCTAATGCACCCAGCCTGTCCCTGCTCTGCAGCTGCCTTGGCTCTGGGAGCTTGTGCTGCTGGTGGGAAAACTGCTCTGAGGTCCCTGTGCACCCCCAGGCCCGTGCAGTGGGTACCCAAGTGCTAAAGCTGCTGCTGGCATCCCCTGGGTGCTGGCCCCTGTGCCTGCAGTGACCTGGGGGCAGAGACCTACACCTGTCACCAGGTACCCCCAATGTGCCAGGGACAAAGAGTCTGAGCCCTCCAGGTGCCAAAGAGCCTGGCAGTGCGTATGAGTAGTCCACCCTGACAGCTGCCAGGACAGAGGCTGGCAAGTTCCCACCCCAGAAGAGAAGGAGCAAGGATTGGTGTGGCTGCCCAGCACAGTGCTCCCCCGAACCCCCTTCTGCAGCTCCTTCATCCCTCCCAGCCTGTTGGGTGACTCCTGCTTTTCCCTAGGCTGGGGTCACTTCAGACAAGCTGGGATGCAGGAGAATGTCCTCTTCACCCGCAGCAGGAAGGGAGTTGTGCTCCTGATGTCTCTGCCTCTTGGGACCAGTCCTTGCACAGCTCCCTCTGTCCTGGATGTTCCTCCTCTCCCTGCTGGCAGCAAAGCTTTCATTTCTTCTTCATCATTGAAAGGGGACGTCCCATACCTCTGCTTCAGGTGCCTGTGGACCTGGGAGAAGCGGGGAGAAACAAACTAAGGTGCCTGTTTCCAAGGGCAGGTCCAAGCCTGCCAGGAAGGAGAGTGGAGTAGTGACCCATTTCCCCCAGAAGGTCTGAGATTGATGGGCAGGCTGGGCTGGGGAGCAGGGCACGGGTGCCAGAGGCTGGTCCCACCTTGCGGGCCGCGCTGCCGTTGAACTCAGCCAGCTGCTGCCTGAAGCCAGGGTTGGGGTTGGCGACGGGCCGGATGGTCCTGATGGCCTCCAGCACCTCCTGGGAGCTCAGCTCTGTGACAGCCATCACATAGGCAACCACCACGGTGGTGCTGCGGGAGATGCCAGCGAGGCTGGGGAGGGAGAGGGTGGAAGGGCTGCGGTCAGGGCACACCCTGAGCCCCCGCTCATCCCTTCCTCCACCCCTGTGCTTCAGCTATTTCGGTTCCTCTTCTCCAAGAACTTGCTCTCCAGGAGGCCTGAGCCCTTCCAAGCTCCTCTCCACTGGTGCCTGTGAACACCTGCTCCTCCCCAGGGACACGAGCTGTGCCCGCTGTCTGGTCACCTGCCCCGACCCTGCTCTGCCCTTGCCCAGCTCAGCTGTGGGGCTGCCTGGATCCTACCGGCTTGGAGGGGAAGGCACAAGCCACAGCTGGGGTGGAACCCAGTGGATCCCTGGGCAGGGAGCCCTCTGGCTCAGATCAGGGGTCTGCAGCCCAAGCTGGGAGCTGGGCTTTTGTCTGCAGTGCTCTGGGCACACAGCATCGGGCACGGAGAAAGGAGTTACCAGTGGACGAGGCAGTTCCCTCCGCGCAGGCGACACTGGTGGATAAAGCTGATGCATTCCTTGAAGTGCCTCTTGCTGGCAGGAAAAATAAACCAGAGTAAGAAGGAAAAATAAACCAGAGGTCACTGGCTCGCTGAAGGGGGCTTGGGGTGCTGTGAGACCTCACCCCAAATTGCCCCACAGAGCCTCCCATGGCCCCACACCTCCCGGGTACTCACATGTTGGCCTCAGGGGTGTCAGGCAGGGGGATGCGGAGGTAGGTAATGTCCTGGGAGACACAAGAGGAAGAAGAGAAACTGGGGTGGGTGCTCACAGCCCGTTGGGCAGCACCTTCACCCCATGCCCCAGCGCCTGGCTGCCTGGCACAGCTTCCCCTACACTGGGACCGGGAGGGCAGGGAGGGACGGGCAGATCATGGGAAACAAGATGAGGCTGGAGGGCTGGAAATAGTTTCCCATTCATGTTCAAGGCCAGGTTGTAGTCACTAGACAGCCAGTTTCCCAGAGTGGGACCATTGCCCAGCTCCTCTGGGGAACGCTGGTGGGAAGAGGGGAGAGGTGTACACGCTGGGGGTGCTCAGAGGGGGTTGAAAGATGCTGTAGCATGGAAGGAGCTGCCGAGAGCCATGTGGTGGGTGCAGGATCCTACCTGCAGCAAGGGCTGGGGAGATTCATGGATGGAGACAATGTGGGTGATCTTGTTCCGACTTAGCTGTTCCAGATCTTTGGCATCTAAAGGATAAAACTAGATATTAGCATATATTCATTTCTTATCCTTCTCTTCCCACAGGCTCATGGGGGTGTTCCTGCAGAAAGCCCAGCACAGAGCCTTGCTCCCAAGGATCAGCAGCATCTCCCCCACGTGCACCAGTGCAGGCACAGGCAAACACACAAACCCACCCTGAAATCTGGAACACAGACCCTGCCATGCCAAACCAGAGGCCTTGCTGCAGTCTCAGGGTTTTGATGGATCTTGTGAGCTGCAGAAGTGGAGCTGCAGCTGCTCACATCAACTCTAAGCTTGGCTCAGGCTGCCTGAGCTCCCCTCTACCATCTGAGCAATCTGCAGGAAACAACTTGCAGTGCTCTGTGTGTCCTCTCTGCAGCTGCACACACAGAAATCAAGTATCCTCCATTTTCTAGGGCAATGACCTGCTTCTCACTAGTGCTCCAGCATCCCTGGCTCTAATCCTGCTCCCTGCTCCAGCACTGCAGTGCTTAGGCTGGGAGGGAAGCATGGCTGTGGCTGAGCAGCTTGGTAGCCATCCCCTGGCATGAACAGTTGATGCAGCCAGAGAGGAATAACGTGTTCCCAGCTCTTCACTTTGGGTTTCTGGGCTTTCATGTGGTGTAAAACCTTGACGCGGGAGTCCAGGCCCTGTTGTGCTAACAGCACAAGGTGAATTTTAACAGGACTGAGCCTCCAGAGAGGCACCCCATGGGGTGTGGACTCACACAGCACCCTCCACTGTCCCACCCGCCGCAGGCAGTGATGGCAGTTAGTGACACTGGTGTTGTGGCTCATAGGGGCTGGAAAAGGTTTCAGGTGGAGAAAAGGTCTCTAGGAGCTGCTAGAGCTGAATTTAGCAGGTCTGAAGTCTCCCTTGTCACCCTGGGATGCTGAGTAGAGTGATGCTTGGGGGGCATGAGGCCAAGCCCCCTGTCAGTGGATCCTTGCAGGAACTGCTGGAGTGATCCTGGGAGTGGGTGCCCTTGCACCTCAGAATTGTGTGCTGAGACCTGAGAGAGCCCCCAGGCCCTTCTGCTGCTGGCTCCCAACACAGCCCACCCCAGGGCAGAAGGCACCAGGAGGGCAGGGAGCTCCAAGTCATGGGCCAGGACAAGCCAGCTCCACGGCTGGAGGATGTCTCCATGGCAGCTAGGCTCTGCTTACCGATGAAATTCCCAAGGTAGAGGCCAGGGAGGATCTGTGGGACACAAGGAGAAGTGGCAGTGTGAGTGGCACCCCATCCTGCTGCACCAGGACCCCCCCCCGTGGGAAGCAGCAGTTAGAAAGGCAAAAGTTGTGCTGTCAGTGCGAGTGTCCCTGGTCCTGGTGCAGGATCAGTGCTGGTGCAGCAGAGGGTGGGTGCTCCTGGGGCTGCTGCTCCTCTTGGCAGCCAGCCCTGGCACCTCGACCCCCGCAACCTCCCACCTGGGGCTCGGCTGAGGCTCTTTTATTTTTCCTCTTGCTTATTATCAATCAGTTCTTTGTTGGGGCTTTTTCCCTCAGCTCAGCACCCGCCTCCACACAGCCCTGGGCTCTGCCCCAGTCCTGCTGCCCATGGGACGGGGAAATGCCAGGCCTGGGGGGGATGTGGTGGTGTCCCCCAGGCTCTGCCCCCTCACTCTGTGCTGCAAGGAACCCATTTCCAACAGCCTGGGGACAGATGCTCCGGGCACTGTGTCCTCACCTGATTTTCCTTGTGAGATTCTACTTTTCATTATTAGAAGAAAACGAGTTACTTGCCAACGCCTCTGCTGGTGGCACTGCGGAAGCAGCAGCAGGACACCCTGCAACCCTTTGGACCCGGGATTTTCTGTTTTTCCCTTCTCCCAGCCTGTCCAACCCTGTGTCCTGCTGGATCCCCTCCAGCTTCTCCCTGCTGCACCGCCGGGCACACGGGACCAGGGCAAGCAGAGGTGACTCCTGCCAGCCCAGCTGGGCTTGCACTTCTCTCCCTGCCCGCATTTGGAAACGTGTCTCTTAGTCAAGAGACTTAAAAGTTGGGCTTGTTTGATGTTGTTGTTTTTTTTGTTTCGTTGGGGTTTTTTAAATTTGTTTTGGTTTTGTTGCTGTTTTTTTTTTGGGGGGGGGGTTGTTTTTTTGTTGATTTTGTTTTGGTTTTTTGTTTCCTAAAATTTTAGATCATTTTCTAGTGTCAGGGTGCCTTTAACTTGCAGCAGCAGCTCTGAAATGTACTGGTAGGAGAGCGTGGGTTAGCAAGGGCAGCTCCCAAGGGCAGGACGCCGAGGCACGAGTAAGGGCACATTCCTGTCCCCAGCACCCTCCTGACCTGCTCCTCACTGGGGGAACTGGGCAGCACTGGGCACCTCCCCCGATAACGGGTGCTGCTGGCGCTGGGGAGGAGGGATTAATACTCCGGAGCTGGAGGCTTTGCAGGAAGAAGGTGTCTCTGGGACAAGGGGAAGCTCAAACCTCCCTAAAATAGCTCTGTTCCCTCTTCCCGGTGACACTGAGCCCCGCGCACAGCCCGGCCCCGCCGGGCTCGGGGTGTCCTGGGACCCGCTGCCTTGGTTTTCCAGGCGTCGGGAAAGGTGCCCCCGTGGCGGGGCGGGGGGCTGGGCTGTCACCCCTGCCCTCGGCAGCTCGGGGCTGCGTCCCTGCCCGCTGCTCCTCCGCCCCCACCGCCCGGTAAACAAGGTGCGTGCGGGCCGGGCCGGGAGAGGGGCTCCCGCGCCAGCCCCGGGCCCGGCAGCCCCGCCGCGCAGCCCCCTGCCCCCGTTACCTGGCTCATGCCGTTCCCCATGGCCGGCAGCGGGTGCCGCGGGGGGACGGGGCGCGGGTGTCCTTGTCCCCAGTGCTGTCGTCCTCTCGGGCTCCGGGCGCAGCCGCCGTTCCCGCTCCGCACTTTTCCCGGTCACGTTTCCGTCAGGAAGAGCTCGGCTCCCGCCCCCGGGATGGCGGCCGGTGACGGCGGGATCGTGCCCGCGGCAGCCAGGCCAGGCGGTGGCGGCTGTACCGGGGCAAAGGGACCTCGCCCCCCGTCCTCCTGCCCGGGGCTGTCCCCGGCTGCTCCGGCGGGCGCTGCCGCCGGCACCGGGAGCAGACAAAGGAGAAACTCCCCCTCTGCGCCGGGCGCGGGAGCCCAGAGCCCGCGTTGGCAGCTGCCTGTCCCGCTGCCTGTCCCCGCTGCCTGTCCCGCTGCCTGTCCCCGCTGCCTGTCCCGCTGCCTGTCCCCAGTGCCTGTCCCCAGTGCCTGTCCCCGCTGCCTGTCCCCAGTGCCTGTCCCCAGTGCCTGTCCCCGCTGCCCACGCGGCCGCACAAGGCTGCGCTGTTGCGAGAAGAACAAAACCTTTGTTCCGCGGCGCAGCGGGCGCCATGCCCGCCATGCCCGCCGTGCCTTGCCCGCCCCTGCCCGTGCTGTGCCCACCCCCGCCCCGTGTCCTGCGGGACCTGGGGTGCTGGCGTTAGGGAGGCACGGGGGGCTTGCACAGGCTTAACCCCCGGGGGCACAGGGCGGGTGCAGACGAGCTGTGGGGCAGAGCCCAGTGCGGGGCCGCGGGGGCAGCGGGGGGGTGAGGGGCACCGGGACGTGGCGGGGGACACACCGGGGGGGCCAGGCCCGGGGGCGGTGTCAGCCTCGCGGTTCCGGCCCGCCAGGCCGCGCCCGTCGCCATGGCAACGGGGCCGCGCCCGAGAGCGCCCAAGCGCCGCCTGCCGCCCAGCGGGCACGTTGCCATGGCGACGGGCGCGGCCTGGCGGGCGCAGGCGCAGGCCCAAGCGCAGGCCCAGCCCTGGCTGCTGTGTCCCCCTACCCCTTAAAAGGAGCTTTTCCCTTCCAACCAGCCGAGGCTGGTAAGTGGCGATGAAGGCTGTGAAGTGGCCGCGTCTGTATCCGTGGGAAGATATTGTGACAAGCCCAGCCCTGCAACCCAGAGGCCTGTGCTGGCCTGTCCCTGCTGCTGGCAAGGGGACATGGCAGAGCATGGCTTCCTGTAGAGGTACAGAAAATTGAAAACCCCCCCGGAAAAAAAAAGTAGCTCTCCTTGTTACCCCTATTTGTTTTTTTTCCCCTTCAGAGTATGTGGTGCTGTTGAGCCTCAGAAACTTACCTGGGGCAATTAAAGTGAGTCAAACTGTGGGAGCATTTGTTGTGGTGAGCTTTATACCTCTCTTTCTACCCACCTGAGTCAGAAGAACTGCTTAGTGAAGAGCCTGAAGAGGTTTTGGAAGCAGTTAGAAAGAGAAGGCAGAAAGTTTGAGGTGACAAAATATGCCTTTAATCCGAAGACTTTCAGAGTCCTGTTTGTGGAGGAATTTTGCAAGAATCCTGGCATGGCTTGGATTATGAAACTGGTAAGTCTGCTCTTTCCCAAGGAAAGTGAAACAGAGATGAAGGGATGCCTTCATTTTGTGGAGGGAGAGGAAAATGTGGGAAATCCACAGGAAAAGCTGGGCAGAACAAGGTGGCTCAGCGTAGCAGTGCTCCTGGTCACTGTCCTAGTCAATACACAGTACCAGAACACTTCTTTTGTAACAGTTAAAAGACAGCTCAGTTTGTTTCCAGAGCCAAAGTTAACTCAGCAGTGAAGGGATAAAGTGCAGAGTTCTTGTGTGGTGGAAAAAATTGTGCTCCCAGGGCTTCTCGCTGGGGAGTTATGTCCAAGTTCATGCTCTGGAATCTTCCAGCTGGGCTGCAGGTGTGCCAGGTGGTGGGGTGTGTGGGGCAGGTTCTAACTGGGCTTCTGGTGAAGCAGCTTTCCAGGGCAGCCCCTAAAGGTGAAGCTATGGAAACATCTGTGTGGCTTTAGGGAAATCCCACTGTGTTGGGTACCAGCCAGTGTAAGTCCCGGCAACTTCCTGTGGGGAATTCCATCCTGGGAATGCAAAGAGATTAGAGGAGGGTCCCTGGGCAGCCTGGAGTGCATTTTGGGGGGATTTGGTTGGCATTAGCTTCCCTCTGCTCAACAGTTAGAGACTTGAGGGGTAGTCTTAGGCTCTGAATCCTATTTGTCCCCCCAAACCTGTAGCTCCCTGCTGCTGAAAGCAGCAACTTCCACTCCAGCCAGTGTCCTGGGGACCAAACAAACTGTGTTTCCTTTAGAAATTGCAACAACACAATGTGATGCTGGGAAATGGCCTCACTTCTGCTGGCTGATCCAAGCCATTCCACCTCAGGAGCATGGAGCTGTGGTGTGGAACTAAGGCTACAGCCACCTGAGACAGGAGGACTCACCCTGGTCAGTCCCATCGGTAAGGACACAATTGTAGGAAGTGTCTGGGAGGTAATTATGCAAACTAACCTTTGAATTGGAGCCAGGAGGGTAGCAGTTAGTGGTTATCTCACTCTACAAATGGGAATGTGTTAATTGGCAACAGAAAAACCTTATATTAAGCTGATTTTATGCCCAACAACCTCAATTAACATGGTAAATAAGGAGAACACAGTAAACAAGGATCTATGAAAAGCCTGTGATTAAACCAACAACTTAAATTAAATAGGATGTGGCTGGCCTCAGAACTCACAGCCAAGTAAAAATAAACGGGTGTTACTCCTCCTGTCGGTCTGTGCTCTTGAGCAGCCCCATGTTGTGACATCTCAGGGTGCCTGTTCCCACCCTTGGATGTGGGAGTTAGTTGGGATGTGCTCAGTGCCACATCCTGGGGCTGCAGGAGCCTGGACCTCCTTGGGAAGGGGCCCTGGGGAGCCAGTTCTCAGGCAGTTTAGCTGAGCCACCCCACTTTTAGCACATTGCCCAGCCTGGGCTGTCTTCAGGGTTGCTCTGCTCCTGCTTGCTGTAGTTCTCTGACATCTTTCATGACTTTGCTGGTTAATTAAGTTCCTCTATAAGGTACACAAATTGAAAATGTGACTTAACAAAATCCCCAACAACATATGTTGCGTTACTTATGTTTCTGGGAGCATGTGACAGTTTGTTTATTTGGTGCTGTGGAACTTCCCTGTCGGCTGCCTGCTCTGCCCTTTCCTCCAGGAATCCTCCTGACACCTACGGGCTGGGGTGTGTTTGCACTAGGGAGCTGTTGCTGGATTCTCTTCCAGCCCGTAACCTGAAGTGGCGGGTCTTGCGCACCAGCAGGTGGTGAGCCAGGCTGGGCAGGGCTGCTGCACTGACACCCTGGGAAAGAGCAACGGGAAAGCCGGTGACTCTGCTCTTCCGTCTGTGTCCTGGCAGGTCACCAGGTGAGGGAATGTTCCTGTTTGGAAAACTGAAGGATATTATTCATTGAAGAAGGGCAGAACATCTGTCTCCTCCTTGAGGGACACCCAACAGGAGCTTTGGTTTTTTGCTCTTATTTCACCCTCTCCTGCCAGTGACTTTCCCGTTCTCCTGTATCCATGCAAGGCTCCTTCACCATTCCCAGGGCAAGGTTTCTTGCCATGTCTTTTCTCAGGTGGCCAAGCACTTCACTGAGGATCTGACTTCTTACACTTTGCAAGCCTGCTCTTAAAGGTGATCTTGGGTGGGTCTGACACAAGGCAGAGGTATCAGCCACTGGGTCATATGGAAAATTTCTCTGTGAGGAACAGGCTGAAAGTTTGACTCGGGAGTTTGTTGTAGTGGCATCTGTAAGTGCAAACACCCCTCGTTATTCCAGAAGGGGATTTCCTTGCCTTAACACCCTGTTGTTCCTTTCCTCTTCTCCCAGTGCCTCCCACTGAAGGCCTGGTTGTACAGAGGTGAGTTTCCTCCCTTTTCTCATCCAGCATTTACTCTGGAGCATGGAGGTGGCTGAATCCTGTCTATGTGTGCCATGAAGCAGGGCAAGAAAAGGTCTGTGCAGCTCTGGTGTTGAGTTCCATGATCAGCTCAGTCTGGTCACATCTGACTCCAGAAACACCTGCAGGACTTGGCTCTTCTGCCACTGCCACCCCATCTCTCTCCTGTCTTTTTTTTATTGGAAAACTGGTGTCACCAGATCGCTGGAAATGTCACTTTGACAACTCATCTAGGACTGAAGGCGAAATGTCAGTCCTGGTTTTATTGTTAGTGGTTGGGTGTTGGCAGCCTTTCCTCTTCCTCAGCCCCACGGAATGCCAGGACAGGGTGATTCATGGCAGGGAGCAATTTGATTTCCTGCCTGCCACCCTTGCTGCTGGATGGAGCCTGATGGCTTTCATTTGATTAACACATCTCCCCAAAGACATCACATCAGTCTGATGGCTTAGGAGGCAGGAAGATCCATCACTTCCCTCCGTGAAGGTTCAGCAGAGCTCATGCCTGCTCTGAATGATCAAAACCCTTCCCAGAGCCAGGGTACAGCCCTGGGTGTCCAGCTGAGGCTTGGAGACATGCTGGAGTGAAGAGCTCTGTGCCAGCTGTGAGGGATGGCACAGGCTCAGGCCAGTCCCTCTTTCATTTTCCAGATACCACTCTTGATTGCTTCTGAATTTTAATTTTTTCCCTGCAATTTTTAGTAAGGTTTCATCATTCAGGGTTGCATTTAAGCTCAGGTGGCTGAAGCCTGTCATCACAGGGAAGGTTAATTACTGGCACTGGAGCAGAAGAGGATTGCTTAGAGTGGGAATTCCCTGTCTGCTTGCTCAGTGTCTGCCTTTGATCCTCATCTACATCGTTCCAGATGTTCCTCTCACACATGTGGCAGCCCAAGAGGGGGCACCTGAGACTGATCCTGGGAAGGAAGGGTGTGTGCTGCCTGCAGCTCTGCCCGCCCCCTCCCCCGCCTCTGCCTGCAGCTCTGCCCCCCCCTGCCGATCTGCCCCCTCCTGCTGCCGCAGCCGCTCAGCTGCGCTGCCTTCTTTCCTGACACCCATCAATGTCATTTCTCTGACAGCAGCTTTAGGAGAGAGGCTGGGCGTGCCTTCTGCCCTCATGGGTTTTTTGCAGCACTCTGTGCATCCGTGAGGCTGATCTTTTCTACTTCAAACCTAAAAGCTTTCGGGTTAGTGCTCTGCTGAGAGGTGGGTGTCTCACAGCTCAGCCCTTCGCTTGCGAGCCCCCCAGCGGTGCAGCAGGGCTGACTTCGCTGCACACAACTGACACTGTTCAGCTTCCTCTCTCAAAAGGTGACAGCTGAGAGAAAGAGAGGACTCTGCAGGAATTGAGGGTATTTAAAATAAACCCCTTTGACTCCAGATTTTTTTAAAATACATCTTCTCTCACTGGCTAAGTGAAAAATAGGTATCAGTAAAGTTCAGCTGAAGTTCTCAGAATTTTATCAGCTATGCACACAACCCAAGTGTTGCAACAGCAGGAGCCTGAGAGAGGAACTGTCTTGTCATTGCAGGAGCTGAGAAAAACAGAAACAGCAAATGGTACTTCAGAAATTACATGTCAGTGGGATTATTGTTCTTTCAGCTTTAATAATGGAAAGCACAAGCAGCACCATGGGGAAGGAAACTTCCCTCAGAGGTGATTTATGCTGATGCTGCTGTCCTACCAAGTGTCTTCTCTAATTTGTTTTGGTTTTTTAACTTCCCTCTGACAAGACACAGTAGCTGATGGACCTGTTGCAGCCTTTTCTCCTGTCAGCTTCATTCCAATACTCCAGGTGGTGCCCCTGGGGACAGTGTTACTACAAATGAGCCAATATATGCAGCTCAGCCGGGCTCCTGGGCAGCTCTGATTTGCACAATCTAATCGGTTCTGTTGCCTCAAACCAAATTCCTGCTGAGGCAGCCTGCACGTCAAGAGCAGGAGTACCTTCTGCTGGTCAGGAAAGAAATGAATGGGAGGGAAAGTCCTGGGTGTCCTCACAGTGTCACTGTGCTCGGGTATCACTGTGCTTGGAGGAGAGATCTGAACCCTGCTGTGCTGGGAAACCACTCTGGGAGACTGCACTAAAAATCCAGCTCATTCTGTGATTTTTTCCTCAGCATTGCCTGCTTCAGCTGAACTGTGGGTTTCACTTGCCTGTCCTTCTGGAAGCCAGAGGGATTTTTATTTTTTTTTTCTTTAGTAACACCAAGAACATCTTCATCGGAGAAGATAGTGAAAGGCCAAAGGGTAATGGTTTTAAACTGAGAGAGGAGAGATTTAGGTCAGATATTAGTTAGAAATTCTTCACTCTAAGGGTGGTGAGGAACTGGGATGGGTTGCCCAGGGAGGCTGTTGATGTCCCATCCCTGGAGGTTTTTAAGGCCAGGCTGGACGAGGTTTTGTGCAACCTGATCTAGTGGTTGGGTTCCCTGCTCATGGCAGGGGGGTTGGAAATTGATGATATTTAAGGCCCCTTCCAACCTTTATGATTCTGTGATTCCATTATTCTAGGAATAGAAACTTTGGAATAAGCTCAGAATGTTCCTTGGCTCAGTGCATGGGAAAGAGATTTAGGGTTGGATCTCTGATTGCGTCACACCGACTGCTGCCTGCTCACAGGGGGTCCTTCTGTGGAGGGAAAAGTATTGGAAAACTGCCTGTTTTCTCCCTAATTTACTATTGTTGTATTGCCTCAGCTGGAGGGAAGTGCTCCACCTTCCCACACCCCAGTAGCTTGGAAGACTGAAATCAAG
The DNA here is from genome assembly GCF_020740795.1 of Apus apus. NCBI lineage: Eukaryota > Metazoa > Chordata > Aves > Apodiformes > Apodidae > Apus > Apus apus. The sequence goes on from NC_067296.1 coordinate 14,855,849, forward strand.
TGTCACCTACACAGGACAGGGAGATGTTTCTTTCCTTCTAAAGGGTTTTGTTAAGATGTTTGGAATGGAAGCTCTGGTTCCATGCCTTTCTTAGCAACTGCTCCAGACACTTCCCTCTGCACAGAAAAGAATCAAATTCATTGTAGTTAATTAATAATGATGATTAATTTAAAGGAAAATCTTCTTTTGGTCTTAACCCAGTTGTGCTGGGGTAGCAGGCTCATGGAAGAAACAATGACTGGTTCAATCAATTGTCCTTTTACCAGGAGACAGGCTCAGGGACTGTTCCTGCTCAGCCCTCTTCAGGCAGCTTTTTAAAAAATTAGGTTTTACCCCTTCATCTTGTTTTGAAAGCCTTATTTCTATGTTCTCTTGCTGTGCAACTTCACAGATGTTTTCCCAGCAAGGCTAAAGGGACACTGCCCCCCTGTCCCTCCCTGCACGTCTCAAGAGATTCCTGACGTGCTTCAGATGTAAACTTGTCTTTGTTTGGATACCCCACAACTCCTCCTCTGTGCTTTGGGTGTGCTGTGGATTCCCCATTCCTCCCACTCCTGTTCCTGGTGGGACAAGGCACTGGCTCTGAAGCCAAACTCCAGAAGCACTTGCATAAACCCCCTCCCCAAGGAATGCAGACACAGAGTCAGGAATGCCTGGCTGCTCTGATTTTAATAATCCCACTTCCACCCCAGCCTTGGATGTCCCAGCAGGGCTGTGCAGCAAGGAGCAGGGAAGGGTTTGTGATCCAGGGAAGCTGCAGTGCTGTAGCTGAAGAGCCAAATGCTTCCCAGGGAGCTCACCCAGGTGGGCTCTGGGCAGGCCTGTCTCCTGCAAACCTCAAAGGCTGTGGCTGTTGCAGGGTGAGCTCTGGGGATGACAGAGTCCAGATGGTGGCTCAGCCACCTCAGCCCTCCAGGATGCGATTGATGAGCTTCATTTCCTCAGCGCTCATGGGGTTCAGGTTAAATCCCTTCAGCTCGGGTTTACCTGAGAGAACACACTGAAAAATCAGGATTTTGTACAAAACCAGCAAAGCCATCACAGGAAACTCTGGAGGGGTTGCAGGGAGGGCAGGGACACCCCTGAGAGCTGATGGGGGGTCATCCAGTGTGGTGTGGGAGCCATTTAGGGTGACAGTTCCACACTGGGAGCTCTATGATCCTGCTGGAGCAGGGAAGGGATGGCAAGGTTGCTGGGAAACCGGCTGCAGGGACACACAGAGCTCAGGAGCTTCTGGACCTCCACATCTGCTCCCAGGAGACTCCAGATCGGGAGCATTTACCTTGAGCCTCAAAGAGGCGATTGACCTTCACACGCAGCTCTTTCCGGAGGTTGTTTATCTCCTCATCCAGATGTTCCTGGTCTGAGACAAGTGGAGCAGGAGTGAGGGCTGCAGGCAGAACCCCCCACTGGACCCTCAGCATGCAAGCCCAGCCCCGGGGGCAAGAGAGGACTTATCCTGAGCCACCAGGAGGCCCCTTGGGGCTGAGCCCTGGGTGCTCCATGCCCGACGGTGCTCCCCGGGCGCTGCCACAGCCGCAGGCTGCCCCGGCAGATTTTGGAAACTTGTTTTTTTTCTAAAAATCTTACTCCTTCCTAGGCCAAGTGTGCCCAGCGCCTGCCCCACAGGCTGCCTCACCCTTCTGCAGCATCTCCCGGGTCTGTGCCTTTGGCAGCTCGATGAACATCTCCCCGAAGCAGACCACGGCCAGGTCTGCAGAGAGAGGAAAGAAAGGAAGAGGATTTAACGGAGAAGCCGCTCCCGGGGCTCAGGGTGGACGTGGCTGGCCGGGCCCGGGCCTCACCATCAGGCTCTGGGTCCTTCTGCAGTGCCCGCAGGGCCTCGCGGTTCCGGTTCCGCTTCAAGTCCAGGTCCACAATCTGCAGCGGGAGAGAAACAGCGGGAACTTCAGGCTGCCGGCGGCGGCGGGACGGGGGAGGCCGCCGCGATGTACCTGCTGCCGCGCCGCCAGCACGTCCTCGGCCAGCTCCTCCACCTCGGCCAGGTAACGCAGCACGAAGGCCGGGTCCCGCGCCATCGCGCTGCCGGGGCCGGCGGGGCCGTCCCGGTCCGTCCGGGGCCGCTCCGGGCGCAGCCGCAGCCGCGCGGGCGGGTTCCGCGGCGGGAGGGGCCGCGTGCGAGGGCTCCCTCTGGCGGCCGCTCCGGGCGCTGCTCGCGGACCCACCGGCAGGGTCCGGAGACCCCCGGGGCCGCCGCCGCCGAGCCCTGCCGCCCCCCGGTACCGATGTGCGGGACACCGGCCCGGGGCTCTGCGCCCTCGGGCTGCCCAGGCCGCCCTGAGGGACCCTCAAGGTGGCAGAGCCGGCCGGGGCTGCGCCCTGGCTGTGACCTCCAGCCGCTCCCTGCCGCGGCACAGGGGCCACGCCATCCCTGCCTCCCCGGCCCTGCCCCTCCGTGCGGTGTGATGATGGTGATGCCGTGGTTTCCCGGCTGATGGTGAAGGGATCCTCAGTCTGTCTTTTGTCGGTGCTTTGAGAGAACCCCAGTGACAGCCCCGAGGCACCGAGTGTGGGCTGGGGGAGAGGAGAAGCATTGGGATGGGGAGTATATGTGCCTCTGGATTGTGCCACGCGGGACATCTTGGCAAGTGTGCAGTGACCCCTGGTGCTGTGGCACCTGCAGGCTACTGGAAGCGGGTGGCCACACTGGGACCCCAGGGGACAGGGATGGAAGGAGCAAGGCAGTGACTGGCCCATGCTCACCACACTTCCCTGGGCCAATAATCCCTTAAGGGGGATTACCCGGATGGGTAGATTACTGGCCCTAATCCCATAAGGTCATTTGTTCCAGTTAACCAGGAAGAGCCCCTCTGGCTTCCACAGCCTTGCTGGAACCAGGCGGCTTCCAGGACATGAGTGCTGCTGCATCCCAGGCAGGCTGGGAGTGATTCACACACCAGCTGGATCCTGACATCCACCAAAAGGGGCAGCAGGATTGGAGTGTGAGGTCAGTGCTGGAAAATGCTCCTTTAATGGTGTGGTCAGATGGCTGGAGATCCATAGGCTAGATGGGGGGAACTGTTTTCCATCCACCATCTCAGGGTTGGGTCCTGCAGGACATGGGCACTGAATGGGGTCAGCTGCAGAGTGGGATGCAGGGCATGGGACAGGAGATGGGATGCAGGATGTGAGTCTGTGTCTTTCCTGCAGCCTCCACCACAGAGAGATCAGTTTCTGCTTTCTGCCGGGCGTGGTGGCAGCATTTGATCCATATTGCTTTGATGGGATCAGAAGGGGAAGAGCCCCTGATTCCCATGGAGCATTTTTGTGCTCCCCCTGGGAATCAGACAGTGAGAGGGACCAGATGCCCACCCACTGCCGGGGGCTGCTCTGCTATGGTGGGTGTTTTGTTGTGGAAAGAGCAGGGTTTGGTTTTGGCACGTGCCTTTTTCTTCCTCACAGCACTTTAATGTATGCAGCTAGAACCCCTCCCACCTGCCTTCTGACAGCTGCACGGGGAGGCCTGAGGGATGTTTATAGGGTGTTTTATCCTCTCATTTTCCCCTGTGGCTGCTGGGGCCTGTCGTTACGATAAATCAAATGTCAAACTATTGTCCCCATGTTGTCAGGCTGTGGATATTTAATTCTGCTTTTGGAGGGGGTGTTTCAGGATCTGTGAAGGAGGATGGGTCCATCTCTCCTTGGTCTCCAGGTCCTCTCTCACTGGTGCTGTGCCCACCATCATGGTGGCACTGACTCTGCTCCACTGGCCAGCCAGGACAGAGACTCTGCAGGGACTGAGCCCAAATGAGGCTGGGGCTGGCCAGGCCTCAAAGGGGGCTATGGTACACAGTGCCCATCCCTCAAAGGGGCCCAGTGGTGGATGAAAGGCTCCTTTCTTTGAGCTCTGGGATGCTGGGAGCATCCCTTCCCCCAGGCAGGCATTTGTTGAGGGGATCTGTCAGGAGCATCTCAAGGTTAGGTGTGTAAGTTGCATTACCCATGCTAATACATGCAGCACTGGGAGAGCCTCGCCGAGGGCCTGACTCCGCTCCCATGTGCTGACTAACAGCTTCCCACCCCGGTTTGTTGCCTCGGTTTTGTGCTCCAGGATCCCAGACTCTCTGTGGGTTTGTGCTGATCTCCCTTTGTTGCCCTGCAAGGCAGAGTTTGGAAGCTGGCCATGTTTCCTGGGATAAAACACTCTCCCTCTCTCATCCTGTCGTGGCAGGGTCCCCTGGGCCAGCCTCCAGCCGTGCATGGGGCCCTTCCATGGGAGGACACGTCTGGCTAAGCCTTGGAGGCTGGAGCCTCCATCCCTCTGGGCTGGAGCTGAAGCTGCCTTCTCAAGGCAGCTGTCTGCATGTGATCACCTTCCCTGGAGATGTGCTGCAAAGGAGCAAAAAGCCTTTTCCCTCCCAGCAGAGCCAGGGATGCCAGCACAGGGCTGCTCCTCCTGCCAGCCCGTGTCCCAGGGGGGTCCCAGCCCCTGCCAGCCCTGGGCAGCCTGGCTCTGCTGGACACATGGCATCCAGACTCTGGTGGGACAGAGCAAAGATGATGAGGCAGAATCTGGACACATGGGGACCCAAAATCCAGGGCCCCAGGGGGGTGAAGTCCACCCTGGCACCTCACCCCGTTGGGACTCTCTCTCCAAAGAGGGGCTCAACAGGTTCCTGGTGGGTGTCCCTCAGGCTGCCTGTTGCCCTGCCCTGGCCCTAGGGGAGCAGAGGCACCTGTGGCATCTTCATCGTCCATGTCTGGGGGGCTCACACTGTCCTGGCCTGCTCTGGGGCAGGACCCATGGGCAGGGTGGTGCTGAGACGAGACTTGGGGCCGCGAGCGCCCAAGGCAGGCGGCCTTGGGAGCAGCTGCCCAGGGAGCTCTGGCTCTTGAACTGGGTGAGGGGTGTCGGACACCGTGGCCACTGCCCCAGTGGGGTCTAACGGCACCGGAGCGGGATTCGGGGAGGCACCCGCTGGCACCGGGCGGGATCCAAGTGGCCCTTGCCGGCGGGTAGCCCGGGGGGTCGGGACAGACCGTCGGGAGCCGGTCGCTCTCCCGGAGGGGCGCAGGGTGGAGGCCGCCGGCACCGTACGGTCCTCCGGGACTCCCCGGTGGCGGCGGGCGAGGCGGCTGCCCTTTCCGGAGGGGGAGTGACAGGGGCGGGGCGGGGGCCGCCGGGGCCGCCGGGGGGTGGGTCTCGGGTCTCGGCGGGGCCGGGCCGGGCCGGGCGGCGGGCGAGGCGAGGCCGGCGGGGGCGGGCGCTGCCGGGGCGGGCTCGGCGGCTCCGTCCTCCCTCCGGAAGTCTCTCCCGCTCCCTCCTTTCTCCTCCTCTCCCCCGACAACATGGCCGCGAAGTCGGACGGCGGCGGCGGCCCGGCCGTGCTGCTGGAGAGCCCGGAGGGCGGCGGCGGGAAGCGGGGGGGCGGCGCGGTCCCCCCGACGCGGCGGTACCGGCTGCGGGACGGTTGCTGGGTGCTCTGCGCCCTCCTGGTTTGTTTCGCGGACGGTGCCTCGGACCTGTGGCTGGCGGCCCACTACTACATGGAGGGGCAGCCGTGGTGGTTCGGGCTGACGCTGCTCTTCGTGCTGCTGCCCTCGCTGGTGGTGCAGCTGCTCAGCTTCAGGTGGTTCGTCTACGACTTCGCCATCAGCACCAAGGACAGCGCCGGCAGCACCAAGGACAGCGCCGGCAGCACCGCGGGCAGCGCCCGCAGCACCACGGACACCGCCCGCGGGCCCCGCGGCTGCTGCCGCCTCTGCGTCTGGCTGCTGCAGGGCCTGATCCACCTGCTGCAGCTGGGGCAGGTCTGGAGGTACGGGGGGCGGCTGGGAAAGAGGGGTGCGGGGGGGGGCAGGGGTGCGGATGGGGCTGCTGCAAGGGCTGATCCACCTGCTGCAGCTGGGGCAGGGCTGGAGGTATGGGGTACGAGGGTAGAAGGGGGTCATGGAGCCAGGCTGGGGCTGAGGAAGGGGCAGGGTGCAGCAGGGATGTGGATGGGGATAACAGGGTGCAGCACATAGGGTACAGGTGTTGATGGCTGGACATGGGGGGGAAGTGGGTGTGCATGGTGAAGGGGACATGGGGATCAATCTCTCTGCAGCCCTGGCAGGATGGGGGCAGGGGAGGGAGCCCCCAACAGAGCTCAGATGAGGGTGCAGGTGGGTGTGGGCAGGAGCTGTGGGTGCGGATGGGTGTGGGCAGGAGCTGTGGGTGCAGGCAGGAGCTGTCAATGTGGGCAGGAGCTGGCATGAGGAGCCTGCAGCCTGGCTGGGTGGTACTGGGCCTGCTGGGGCCCCTGCCAGCCACAGCAGTGGGGTTCAGGGGGGTGAGGAGTGCTTTTGCCTGGCACCCAACACCTCAGGGCTGGATGCCCCTCCCAGGTGCTCCCTGTGCCCCAGCTCAGAGCTCACTGTTGTCTGTGGGGTCTCAGAAGTGCTGTTTGTCCCCAGCCTGGCCAGGCTCTGCTGCCTGCCCCTTCCCAGGCCTGGGGCAGGCAGGGTGGGCAGGCAGGGCGTGTGGCAGCCTGGCAGGCTCAGACAGGCTCAGGGCCCTTTCCCTGTGTCTCTGCAGATGCTCCAAAGCTGGAGCTGACGGTTTATTGGCACCATCCTCCCCTTTGCCATGGAGCCGGCCCTGCTCCCTCCCAGCTCTGCTGAGCTCCATCCTCGGAATGGCTCTGGCACCGAGCTGCTTCCCGGGGAGGCTGGTGCTGGGAGGGGAGCAGAGACAATGGTAAATTCCCGGAACAAGGCTGGGAGCAGGCAGTGCTCCCAGCTCGGGTTTCCGTGCTGTTTCCCTTCCTGAGCTCCAGCAGCACAGCAGCTCCTCTGCTCCCTGCTGTTGTCTTCGCGGTTCCTTCGTCTGCTGCTCTTCCTGGGATGCTCCTGGGATGCTCTAACTTTGTTTCACAGTGCAGTGTGCACTCTGCTAGAGGTGTCTCTGCCTGTGGCAGTGAGGCTGGAGCTAAATTATTTTAAAGTCCCTTTCAACCCAAACCATTCTATGATTTCCTCCCCAGCACAGTCTCTGCCTGCCCCTCCCTAGTCCCCCTCCATCCTCTCGGCATGCTGGTTGCAGGACAGGTACCAACCCTGCCTTCGTGTGCTGGAGGAGCTGGTAAAGCAGAGGATGGGAGCTGTGTAGCCACTGAGCCCACCTACAGCCAGGCCAGGCTGCACTGCCCCCTGGACAATGCTCTGGTCCTGGCTGGAGCTGGAGCCAGGGCTGGGCTGCAGGAGGGGGTTTTGCTCCCGGGGGTGTCAGCCATGCTCTCCTGATCTGCTGCACCACAGAGGCTCTTAAGCCAATTAAAGCGGGAACTCTCTGCACTGACCCTCCAGGACATGTTAGTCTGAAGCTGCAGCTGAGGCTCTTTCTAATCTCAAGATTTGGGATTAGCTTGGTTGACCAGTTAAATGCAGTTTGCTAAACCCATTAGTGAGGTTGGATCCGGTGCAGGTGGATGTGGCAGTTAAAGAAGTGTGGAATAAATGTTCCTGTGAAAACAAGGCTGTTCCCTGGACAGAGAAGCATCCCTTCCCTCCCTGATTTATCCACCTCCCCCCTGCCTTGGCCCCTACCACATCCATGGCTGCAGATGGGGTACACAGCCCCCAGCCCCTAAACAGCACCCCTTGATGCAGCTGCTCCACAAGACAGCTCTGAGCCACAACTCTGAGATCAGTCCCAGGTAAAGCTGCTGAAATCAGTTGTCATCAGCACATGCAGATGCCCCAGCATGGGCACCGCCAGTTGCACGACCCTGAGCTGGTGCAAGCAGCAGCCATTGCTGTTAGGTGAGTTTTGCTGCTCAGGAATTGTTTTCCATGCTGCTTTGTCACCAGGTCTTTCACCAAAGAAACACCAGAGGAGGGGATGCTGTCCATGCTGTGCCTGCCTCCTCCCCGGGGTCCCCTGCCACCTCTGTGGCACCTGGTGTGTCTCTGCAGGTCCCTTCTAGGGAAATCGTGCTCCGTATTGTTCCCTCTTAGACCAGGGAGTCTCTTGTTCTCTTCCATCTGAGGACAACGATAGTGGATTTGGTTATAACCAGGGCTGGTGTTTTCTCCACGTGCTTCTTTTTTCCCAACACTTGTAAGCTGGGATCAGTACCTGGGAGCTGGGGGCAAACAGTGACACTGGTGACAAACCTGGCCAGGACAGCGCTCTGGCCAGTCCCTCCGTGGTGACACTTCGGTAAATTCATTGCCTGCCCGAGCCCCCCACCTTCCTGCTGCAGGGGTTTCATTGCATTGCTCTTTGTAATACAAAGGACAGAGCAATTAGCCTGGAAAGCTGTCGCGGTCGGTTTCTGCCTCATCATCAGATTTTTGAAAATGAAATGTTTTTTTTCCCGGTGATTGATCTGGTGTTTGTGGCGCGGGGCTGGTGAGCGCTGTCAGCACCGGGGTGATTCTCTGGGCTGAAACACGGCGGGATGATCCAGTGCATAACAAATCCGAACCAGCCTTTCATCCCAGTGACTCGATGGGAGATGAAATCTGGTTTTAATGAGATCTATGGAGCTGAGGTGGAGATGGGAGAGTAATTGTGCCCTCGCTGAAAGCTGGGGGAGGCCGCGGGTCACTTGTTGAGTGGTTGAGGAGCTGGGGATGGCACGTGGCAGCTCCTGGCTGTGCTGTGGGGATGGCGTGATCATGGTGTTGATGAGGCCAATTAGCGAGGCTGATTACAGGGAGAGGGTGAGGTTGCTGGTGCCTGAGTCTTGCTCATGCGTGGGTGCTCTGGGACCAGCCTTGTGGCATCCCAGGCTCTGCCCTGCTTCTCTGATTGCTTTTTCCCATTATGTGTTCTCTGTCCCCAGGCTGTCCCCTGGTTTGTCCCCTACCAGCACAGGGGGTCCAACATTGGGCCCTTCTGTGGGGATGGGAGCAGTGGCTGGTGGAAAGAGGGGCAGGGGGACAATGGCTGTGGTGGTGCCACCCTGGCACCCCCTGCCATCTGCCCCTGGTGGCCTCCACTGTGGTGTCAGTGCTGTGTAGCCCGAGGGTAGGAGCACCTACCTGGCTGTCCCTGCAGCAGGAGCAGAGGAGCAGGGCCCGCTCCTGCCCAGCCCCCTGAGGAATGAGTTGAAAGTGCCAGGATCAGGGTTTCTCCGGCGCTCTGGGCTGATGGAGTCACCTGGCAGCAGTTCCTGAAGCTGGTAGAGAGGCCGTGGTTCTGCCAGAGGGTTCAGCTCAGCTGCTGGAGGCTTCGCAGCCCTGGTCCTCCTGCTTCATCCTTCATCCTTCTGCACGGTGCCCGGATCTGGTCCCACGCTGTGGGGAGGGGTCCCCGGTGCCGGTGACTCAGCCGGCACACGCGGCGGTGCCGCGCACACCCCGGCTGACCCCGGCCCACAAGCAGATGGCCGAGGCCAGCGTGTGTCTGCGCCTGCAGCCCTGCCAAGAGCCAGGGCAGCGCCGGCACCAGCGGCCGGGTGCTCCCTGCGGGCACCGCGGCACGACCAGCTGGTGCCTCCCTGCAGGCCGGGCAGGGGGAGGAGGGTGGGCTCCGCACCAGGGACAAAAATATCTCCTTGGAGAAGCAGCCGGATGTGGTGCTGGGTGAGGGCCAGGGCACCCCAAAGCCATGGGAGGCAGGAGAGCGGGGCTGGGGGGGGATCCCCAGCTGGTGGATGGGGACAGACTGAGTGGGAAGCACAGGGGCAGCATGGGGGGAGTGGGGTGATGGCTGGAGGGCACTGTGATGATGGGTGGGCCAAGTGGTTGCTGTGATGCCAGGTGAGCCCTGGGGCAAGGGGGTGCTGAGCTGGCTTTGCCCAAGCTGCCCCTTCTTGGCACATCAGGGCCATGGGGTGGGGACAGAGATGTGCTCAGCATTACCACTGCCCTGCAGCCCCCAGCCCCTCTGGCCTGGGTGGGGTTCCATGGTCTCGGACAGAGGGAAAGCGCTGGCTGGATCAGGCTGGCAGTAGTGATGGGGAAGGCCTGGCATGGGCAGGGGGAGAGGAGCTTGGGGGGCCCCTCTGACCCTGCTGCCCCCCATCCAGGTACCTGCGGGCGCTGTACCTGGGGCTGCAGAGCCGCTGGCAGGCTGAGCATCGCCGCCGCCACTTCTACTGGCGGATGATGTTTGAGAGCGCGGACATCAGCATGCTGAGGCTGCTGGAGACCTTCCTGAAGAGCGCACCCCAGCTGGTGCTGCAGCTCAGCATCATGGTGCAGCAGAACAAGGTTGAACCGCTGCAGGGTAAGGGACGGTGCCCCCACCACGGGGCACGGGGGGGCGGGGAGGGCTGGGAGGGACCCCAGCCCGCCAAAGGTTCTCACTGCCCTTCCCCACGCTGCACCTGCAGGGTTCTCAGCCTCGGCCTCGCTGGTCTCCCTGGCGTGGATGATCGCCTCCTACCAGAAGGTGCTGCGGGACTCGCGGGAGGACAAGATGCCCATGTCCTACAAGGGGGCCGTGGTGCAGATCCTGTGGCACCTCTTCACCATTGCTGCCCGCGCCATCGCCTTTGCCCTCTTTGCCTCCGTGTTCCAGCTCTACTTCGGCATCTTCATTGTCACCCACTGGTGCATCATGACCTTCTGGATCATCCAGGGCGAGACGGACTTCTGCATGTCCAAGTGGGAGGAGATCATCTACAACATGGTGGTGGGCATCATCTACATCTTTTGCTGGTTCAACGTCAAGGAGGGACGGAGCCGCTACCGTATGTGCATCTACTACCTGATCACGCTGTCAGAGAACGCCGCCCTCACCGTCCTCTGGTTCCTCTACTACGACCGCAAGACCACCTCTGACTTTGACGCCTTAATCCGTGTCTGCGTGGTCAGCTCCAGCTTCGCCCTTGGCATCTTCTTCATGTTCATCTACTACTGCCTCTTGCACCCCAACGGCCCCATGTTCGGCCCCCAGACTGGGGGCTGCATTTTCCGGCAGCCACCAGCCCCGGCACCGGGGTCCCCGGTGGACGCCGTCACCAGCCCCCCCCGCTCGCTGCCGCGGACTACAGGGGGGGAGCGGGAGGGGGTCCCGGGGGAGCGGGACAGCTGTGTCCCTGTCTTCCAGGTGCGTCCCTGCGCCCCCCCGGCGCCCGCCGCCCGCGCCCCGCGGACCGAGGGGCCCGTCATCCGCATTGACCTGCCCAGGAAGAAGTACCCAGCCTGGGACGCCCACTTCATCGACCGACGCCTGCGGAAAACCATCCTGGCGCTGGAGTACGCGTCCCCCACCACCCCCCGCCTGCAGTACCGCACCCCCGGCGCCCCCCATGAGGTGCTGGAGTATGAGACCACCGTGTAGGGAGGTTGGGGATGGGGGGACACGTGGCAGGGGCCTCTTGGTGCCACCCTGTGGCTTTGCAGCCATTTGCCTTTCTGTTGGGTTCGCCGGTGCTGCTGTGCTGCTACACCGAGTGCCCCATGGGGGGTGGCCAGGGGGGTCTCTTGGTGCTATCCCCACCCTGCGCCACTCACCTGCAGCCAAGACCCCTCCCATCCCACCCCACAGCAGCCAACTTGGTCCTCCCCCCCGACTTGTCCTTGCCAAAATACCTCACCGGTGCCTGAGCCCAGGGCAGTGGGTGCTGCCTCCCCAGCACTTGGGTGGGCTGGGGGGGAGCAGGATGGCGACTGGGGGGTCCCCTGGGCAAGGGACTGGGAGGGGAGAGCGGTGTGCTGGAGCCCAGGGACATGGGTGCCAGGACTGCCCTATGCCTGTGGGGCAGGAGCACAGGGGCACCAGGGGATTCTGTCACCCCCAGGGAGCTGGGATAGGGGGACCGCCAGGGTCCAGCCAGCCCCCCCATGTCTCCTGCCTCTCCCCTGCCCTGCAGTGTCAGCCAGGGGGAACCCATCACCTCTATCCTTGATTCCCCAGGCTCAGGGTCAGGCCGTGCCCCCACTCCATGGCATCTCCACTGCCCTGTGGGGTGCAGACCCTAGGCCAGGGACCCCCAACCCTATCATCCCCCTGTCCCCATGGGAACCCCTTCATCTCATTTGGTTTGTTTTCACCTGAATGGTGATATTTTGTGTGACATTTTCTACCTCCACTGAAGCCAGGGGTGGGGCAGGGCCCGGCTGGTGTGGCTGGGGGGATGCAGGACTGCTGGCATTCCCAGGGCTCCCCAAAGCAGGGTTCACCTCCCTGCTGTTCCTCCCTCCTAGGGTTGTCATCTCGTCCAACCCAGGAGTGTTTCCATCCATCCCCCTATCAGCATCAGCCCCTTCCAGCTCCCCAGTGAACCAGGATTCTGCCTGTCCCTGCCCATCCCTGCCCATCCCTGCCTGTCCCTGCCTGCCCAGAGGAGTGGGGCTGCCCTGGGCTCCATATTTGAATGTGTCCCACAATCCTGTCCAGATCTGTTGGCACATCCCCCCACAAAGGGCTGTGCTGAATGTACCCCATGCCCTGGGGCCAGGCGTGTCCCAGGTGGATGTCTTCATGCATGTGTGTGTTCGTGTGTGTGTGTGCCAGGGGCTGGCAGAGGTTTGCAGGGTGGGGGGGCTGCCAGACCCCTTGGCTGTGCACCCCCTCACCCCCTTGCACCCACAGCCCCTGTGCCTTCCCTGCAACCCCACACCAGTCCAGCAGCATCCCAGCTGCCCTGAGCCACAGTGCCACCCCTGCCCCATGCTGTGGTGTCATCCCTGCCCCTTGCCATGGTGCCAAGCCCCACCATCCCATGAGGCACACAACGGGGCACCGTGCCAGCCACAGGGAGAGCTGGTGGGGGGACCCTGTCCCTGGGCATGTCTGGCTGCCACCCATGGCGTCCCCGAGGGTGAGTGCCCAGCTTGGTGGCACAGCCAGCTTCACAGTGTTGGTGGCATCGTGTCGTTTTTGTTTCCCATTTCTCTGTAGCTAGGGTGACAGTGGGCTGGGGCAGGCTGTTGCTGGGATCACTGGTGCTAACTGGTGCTAACTGGAAGCCTTGGAAACCCTTTGGAAAGAGGGTGCAGAGTGTGGCTGGGGCTGGGCAGGGGGCTGTGCCCCCTGCGACCCCCCACCTCTCCTTCAGCATCAGTAATGGGCAGACACCACTGGTGGGTGCTGAGATGGGGGGCTGCTCTGGGGGGAGTCTCTTTTCCTAAGAGAAGGTCGGGGGCAGTGGCTGGGGGCACCAGGCTGGGGTCACCCTGGCAGGCATCAAGTGACAACCTTGCAGCCCCCACCTGGTGCCCAGGTGGTGGTGGCTCTTCAGCAGGTCTTGCTCATGAAGCTGGGAAGCCACCAGGAATGGGCCACATGGGGACGGGGGACCTTCCCCTAGCCCCCCCACCCTGAGATCCGTGAGGAGCAGGGCAACTTGCAACCCCCTCCATGCCCCTCACCCCCGGGGACCCTGGGGCCATGCCGGCAGGACAGAGGAACACTTTTCTATGCACTCAAGCCACGGTTCCCTCAGCTCTGGGCTGCTCCAGGCTGGGGTCTCTGCAGCAGCCGGCACTGCACCCCAACCCGCGCGGGGCTGCCCAGCTCGGCCCAGGGGTCTGGCCGTGTGGGGGGCAGGGGGCAGACACAGGCCCTGTGCCCAGCTCTGGGGCTCGGCCACCCCCCGTGCTACAGGGGAGGCCAAACCTGGTGCTCCGGTGCCAGGGCAGCACCGGGATGACAGCACCTGCCCACCAGGACCACAGCGAGGGGACCCGGGGCAGAGCCAGGTGCTGCAGGATGGGGGCAGCTCCAGTCCCCGGGGGGTGTCACCCTCGGGGGTGGCAGCAGGGCCACTAGGGCTTCAGGGAGTGGGGAGAGGTTTGGGCCAGCGTGTTGGTTTCTGGCAGGGGCTGCCGGGGGGCAGCGTCCTGGCAGGTCTCAGCCAGGTTCCTGGTTGTCCCCCCGCCCCGGTGCCGAGACCTGGCGGCTGCTGTCACGTACTGTAAATACTCTGTGTGCCACCTTCTCCGCTGGGACCCTCGGCGCGGGCGGGGGGCGAGCGGGAGGCTGGGTTCCGTACCGAGACTTTTTTGTATACCACAAACTTTTTGTATATTTTTAATTTTGCTGCAACATGAGATATTAAATTCATTTCAATAAGCTCTGCCTTGGGAACCTGTCCTTGTCAGCTCAGGCCCTGGGCTCTGCAGTGGGGCAGGACTCTGCCCCTCTGTGCTGGGGTGCTTGGGGATGCTGGGGATGATGCTGCCCATCTGGTGCTGGTGGCCCTGGCACAGTGACCGGCAGGGAAGGGGTGCACGGGCAGGATGCAGCGTGTGGGGAGGAAGGACATGGCCACTACCGGGCCAACCTCCGCCCTGCCGAGCCCAGCCAACCCCCAAGACCTGTGGGGTCTCCAGGCCCATCCCAGCTGAGCGCAGCCCCCACTCTGCCCAAATCCCAGCCCAGCCCCAGCCCAGGGACCACCCTGAGCCCCAGTGCTAGTCCCAGCCCCAGTCCCAGCCCCAGCCTTGTACTGGTCCCAGTCCTAACGCCGGTCCTAGCCCCAGTCCCAGTCCAAGTCCCAGTCCTGTCCTGATACTGGTCCCACATCCAGTTCCAGTCCCAGTCCCAGTCCTGTCCCTCTCCTGGTCTCAGTCCCAGCCCAGTCCCAGCACGCCCCAGGAGGGGCAGGAACTCACATCCCAGCCGTCCTGGTGGAGTTTCCGACACAGGAAAAGGCCGCGGCGCCGAGCGGGGCGGTGGGGGCGGCTGTGCCGGAGGCAGCACCGCGGCCCTGCCATGGACTGCGAGGCCAAGAAGGGCAAGAAGGTGCGTGAGGCTGAGGCTGGGGGTCCTGGGGGGCTGGCAGGAGGGTGGCAGCGGGTGAGACGTATGGGGACACCAGGATGAGGGTGGGATGGTGAACATTGCAGCAGGAAGAGATGGGGTCTCCACCCACCCCCACAACTGCCCAAATGGTGCAAATTTGGGGTCAGGGAGCAGAGAGGTGCCCAGCCCCTCCTGGGGCACTGGGCACCCATGGACCCTGGGGTCGGGTGCTCAGTGCTGACGTCCCTGTGCCCACTGTCCCTGCCAGGGCTTCGTGTCGCCCATCAAGCGGCTGGTGTTCCCCAAGGCTGCCCGCAGGCCCGTGCCCCGCAGCAGCGTGTACCGCCGCCCGCTGCACTCCGTGCCCCTCTACCCCCCCGACTACCTGATCGACCCCCAGATCCTGCTACATGATTATGTGGAGAAGGAGGTGAAGGTAAGGGTGTGGGGAGGGTCCCCAGGGATGTCTGGGGTCCCTGCCTGGGCATGGTGCGGGGATGAGGCCACCAACCAGGCAGAGGGCCACCACCTGCGGTGTCCTGGAGGGTCCTGGTCCCCTCGTTGGCCAGATAACACGCAGGGAGGGGGAGGGGGGACTGGGGGAGCAGGGAAGACCCCCTATTTCAGGGTCCCCTGCACACCAAGGAGATGCATGCAGGATATGGGTGCTCTAGGGAGACTGTGGGCCATAGGGTGGAGAGGATGCACATGTCCAGCTCCCCCAAATGCTTTGAGTTTTGTGCCCCCCTCCAGTTTTTAGGTCACCTGACATGGGTAACAGCGTCTCTGAACCCCTCCAGCCGGGATGAGGTGTTGCAGCTGCTGGACACGGCCAGGGTAAGAGGGGTCCTGACTCCCCCCGTGTGTCCCCCACCTCCGGGTGTCCCCCACCCCTAGCATGGCTGTGCCCCCGCAGCAGCTGCAGGAGCTGCCGCTGCAGACGACGCCGGCGCAGGACAGCATCCTCAGCCTCTCGGCCCGCTGCCTCCTGCTCACCTGGCGCGACAACGAGGAGCTGATCCTGCGCATCCCCACCCACGAGATCGCCGCCGCCTCCTACCTGCGCGACGACGCCCTGCACCTCCTCATCCTCAAAACCGGTGCGGGGCGGGAGGCACCGGCCCCGGCGCAGCCGGTCCCGAGCGCCCGCCGTCCCAAGGGCACGGGGGGACGGAGCCCGGGCGGTGACGGGAGAGTGGGGTTCGATCCGAGGCGGCAACACAGGTCCTTGGAGAGGGGTCGGCAGAGGTTTGCTGCCCTGGGGCTGGAGAGGGGGCACTGCCTCAGCCCCACTCTAGCCCTCCTGTCCCCAGCTCATTGGGGTCCCCATCCTGTCCCCTGCAGCACATTCCTCCACATCCTGCCCAGCCGGTGGGACGGGGCCGGCGGGGCAGGGCTCGGGAGAGGCGGGCAGGGTGGGCAGTGCAGACCCTTGCTCTGATGCCCCGTCTCTCGTCGCTGCCTCAGGTCTGGGAGTGGACCCAGTCCCCGCTGGAGCACACCCCGAGGCAGCCCCGGCCGGCGTGCCCGAGGCCTTCCCCACGGAGAAGCGTGCGGGGGGCTCGTGGCCGGCGGGGGGCCGGCTGGGGGGCCCGATGGAGCGGCGACACACCATCTGCAGCCTGGACTGGCGGGCGGCGCGGGGCGGGCAGGAGGGCCGGCAGGGCGGCAGCCTGGAGAGGCGGCGGGGCGGTAGCTGGGAGCGGCGGCAGCGCGGGCGGCCCTCGGGCAGCTGGGAGCGGCGGCAGCCCGGTGGCGGCAGCTGGGAGCGGCGGCAGCCCGGTGGCGGCAGCTGGGAGCGGCGGAGAGCCGGCACCGCCGGCGGCAGCTGGGAGCGCGGGGCCGGCTTTGGCAGCTGGGAGCGGCGGCACGCTGGCAGCAACCCCCTGGATCCCCAGGAGCCCTGTCCCGATGCCTACTCCAACCTAGTCATCCTCGCCGTGCCCAACAGGGTGAGTGGCCCCGGCAAGCGGCCACCCACCGGCACATGGCCACCTGCTGGCACAAGGCCACTCTCCATCAGCCACCCGTGCTCCTTCCCTCCCTCCTTCTCTCCCTCCCTGCACTCCAGGATGCCGGCGAGGAGTCCTGCGCCCTCATCTGCCAGGTCTTCCAGATCATCTACGGGGACCAGAGCATCGAGTGCGTGGACCGTGCCGGGTACCACTACACCTCCACGCCCACGCGGCCTTGGCTCTCCAGCAGGAGTGAGTGGCCAGGGATGGGCAGGGGGACACCAAGCAGGGTGACAGGGAGCTGGTGAGCAGGGGTGTGTAGACACAGCACGAGGGGGGGGTCTGCTGCCATGGCAGAGGCTTGGCCCTGCTCTCAGACCTCAGCTGCCCCTCTCCAGGTGAGAGCTGCCGCACCGACGGGACGTACGGGTACGACGCCGACTTCAGCTGCTGCAGCTCCTTGTGAGTCTGGCTCCCCGCACTGTGCCCCTGCACGGGGTGGGTGCATGTCCCATCCGCGGAGATGCCTCAGCACCTACTAGGGGTGCCGGGATGCCCTGACCCCCGTCCTTCCACAGCAATGGTTCCCACGAGACCTTTGAGGCATATTACAGCGGCGGCTCCTCGCCCTCCTTCCACCGCTCGCACCACAGCCTGGCCACCGCCTGCAGCAGCAGCGACCAGAGCAGCGCAGGGCTGGAGCAGCTCCAGGACTACATGGTGACGGTGAGGGGACAGGGATGGGCCAGGGACCCTGCTCGGTGCTGGTGGCCGGGATGGGGGGGGCAGCGGGCAGGTCTGAGCAACCTGCATCGGGGAGCAGCCGGTTGGGTACAGAGGGGGAGAGCTGGGGGTGTGCACTGCCGGTGTGTCCTGGTTGTGTCAGTGAGTCAACCCCGACCTGTCCCCGTGTCCCCGCAGCTGCGCAACAAGCTGTCACCACAGGAGATCCAGCAGTTCGCCGTCCTGCTCCGCGAGTACCGCCTGGGCGCGCCGGTGCGGGAGTACTGCGGGGAGCTCCTGCGCCTCTACGGGGACCGCAGGAAATTCCTCCTCCTGGGTGAGTCCGGGCTCCCACCGCAGCCACCTCGTGTCACCCTAGGAATGTGCGGGTGCTCCGAGGGGTGGTGGGGGCTTGGCTGCTTGTGGGGGGATGCCCACCCAGGAAGGTCACCCCGAGGTGATGCCCATGGCAGGAATGAGGCCCTTCATCCCCGACCAAGACATCGGATACTTCGAGACGTTCCTGGAGAGCATCGGGATCCGGGAGGGCGGGATCCTCACCGACAGCTTCGGCCGCATCAAGCGCAGCATGAGCAACACGTCGGCCTCGGCCGTGCGCAGCTACGACAGCTGCTCCCTGCGCTCCGAGGCCGAGTCCTTCAACCGCATCATCACCGACATCACCCATGACATCGAGGCGCTGGCGCGGGATGAGGAAGAGGAGGACCAGGAAGAGGACAACTACCTGTGAGGGTGTGCTGGCACCCCACCATCCCCTCCCTGTTGCCAGCTGTGGTGCTGCACCCCCCAAGCCCAGACCTGCCAGGTGCCCAGCTCTGCCCTGGGGATGTTGTCCCTCTCTTTGTCACCGCTGGAGGACACAGGGGCTCTGTGCTGTCCTGGCAGCCCTCAGCAGTGCTGATGAAATCGCAGGGCAGCCACGGGGGAGCCCCCCGGTCTGCAATGCCATGTGCTGTAATTTCTGCAGATCACAATTAAAGGCCAGGGCTGGGAGAGGAGCAGGTTCTTCCCTGGGGCCATGCTGGGGAAGGGAGCAAGCTGCTGCAGCTGGGGATGAGCCAGGGCTGGGGGGCTGCTCACAGGTGCCACTGCCCAGCTGGACACCCTGAAACCCCCAGTGCCACATACAAGTCACTCTCAGAGTCAGGGAACTCCCAGCCATGCCAGACTGATCCCAGGGAATGCTCCTGACAATGTGGAGGCCAGTGAGGCTGTGCTGGTATGGGGGGTCTGATGGCCATGGCTGGCACCCAGGTAGCTGTGGGGCCACGGGTGTTGCACAAAGGGAAATTCCTGCCCTGGGATCCAAATCCCTCTGGTGGAGCCCAGCAGCCCTCTGGAGCCAAGGGGTAGGGTCACACTCCTCACTGGCCGATGACCAATAGCCCACGGCCAGTGTTCCATGGCTGGTGTCCCTTGGCCACAGTTCCTTGGAAGGGGCTGCTGGTGGGCTACAGGGGGGTCCTGTCCGGTGTGTGATCGGGTCCTGACTCCCATCCCGCTTTGGGCCTCCCAGAGGTATCACGGCCGCTCTCGCCCCATCAGGCAGCACCAGCAGAGTCGGGGCGCCCCGAGGCCGCGGAACGGCTCCGGGGCGGCGGGGGCCTTACCGGGGAGAGGCGGGGGCCCTACCGGGGAGAGGCGGGGCCCTACGGCTGAGGGCGGAGCCTTCATAGGGCGGGGCGGGGGGCGCACAGCCCGGCAGAGCGCACCGCGGCAGCAGCAGCAGCCCCTGCTCCGGGACCGGGACGTGCCCTGGGAGAGCCCCGGAGGTGAGAGCCCCGGAGGTGAGAGCCGAGCCGAGCCGAGCCGAGTAGAGCCTAGCCGAGCCGAGCCCGGCCATCACCGGAGCCCCGAGGGCTGCAGGACCGGGCGGGGGGCGCCCGGGTGCATGTCTCGGTACCGGTGCGGGATAGCCCGGTCGGTCCAGTCCTACCCCTGGTTCGGCCCCTCTTGGTGCGGCGGCCCCTGCGTGCCCGAGGGAGATGATACCCGGGGGTGGCAGGAGACGATGCTGAGGTGTCCTGGGGATTCCTTATCCCACCTGTTCCCCGTGGCTGGGGACAGCCAGGCAGGCTGTGGGACACGGCTCTCCAGGGTGGGACGCACCAGGACCGGCTGCCCCAGCTGGTGTTCCCTGCGCCACAGGAGCCAGCAGGAAAGCCACGGCCAGCCGGTCACTGCGTGTGGTGATGGGCCGGGATGCCGTGGGGCTGCTTGGACCCTCCGGGGGGATTGTGCTTTGTGGAGCCGAATGCTCCAGCCTAGTGCAGGACGGGCTGATCACTCACCTGTGTGATGCCGAAACGGGCCATGGCTCTGTGGGTTTGCCAGCATGGATTTGGCTCTGGGCTTTGCTAGTGGACGGTCCCCGGGGTGTCCCTGGTGAGGGGGACACACTGTCTGGGGCCGCCACTGCCGCTCATGCTCAGCCCCTGGGAGCGGGGCTGGCCGAGGCAGCGCGCTGGGAAGGATGAGGAGTGACCATGGGATGGGAGGTGACAGCGAAGTCCCTCGAGGGCAGCAGGAGCTGGGCAGTGCCGCGGGTGCCCTGCTGCTCCCCCAGCGAGGCCGGTGTTGCCGTGCATGTCGCTCAGCCCAGAGCTTCCTCCTCTGCTATCACCGGCAGCACCTTCTCCTTTCTCTGTGCCGAGGTTTCCACGGACAAGGGAAGTGCCCCTGCGGCGGTTTTCCCCCTGCTTGCTACTTCTTGCAGCACATTTTGCTTCTGCTGTTTCTTGGGGAGTTGGAGAAAACTGAGCATTTGCATTTGCCCCGGGCCAGGGCTGTTGGAGGCAGCTCCACCCTAGTAGAGAGTGGTAGAAAGCGGTGACCCACGGCCACACCGAGGGACTGGGGGGACACGGGCTCTGCTGGGGGAGCAGAGCCCTCTCTGCAGTGCACGGGTGAGCACCACGGCCCCCTGCCATGCACCAGCACCGTGCCGGGTGGGAACAGGGCTGGAACGGGGCTTTCACCTTGTTGCAACGTCTTCACTTCCCCTCCCTTGGCTGCAGGATGGGTTGTGTGAAGTCGAAGGAAGATGGTGTTCAAGAGAAGATAAAAATCGACCCTGACCCCCACCCTTTCCTCCAGAAGTGCCATTATGTGAGGGACCCCACAGCCACCAGCAGGAGGGTGAGCAGCAGCCACCGGCCAAGCCATCGTGGGGGTCTCGCCCCTCTCCTCTCCAGAACTGCCAGCAGGGCTGGCTGTGGGTGCTGGCAGTGCTTGTGCCCAAGGGCAGGGGGCTTGCCCAGTCTGTGCTGGGGCAAAGCACAGAGCAAACCTGATGAGAATCAAGGAATTACGGAAAAAAAGGAGAGAAAAGTGAAAGTGTTGGGTGGGGCAGAGGTGCTGGTGCTGGGCAGTCAGATCCCCGCCTGCTGCTGCTGCAGGGGACTGGGGCCATGGTGGGGCTGAGGGCCCAAGGGGGTGCCAGTCTCTGCCATCCATGTTGTCACTCTTTGGTTTCTGTCCTGTTTTCCAGAGTGATAATGTCCCTGATGTGGCCATGTCCCCACCCGAGGATGGTAGGTACACGATGGGCTGCAAGCAGGTGCACAGGGTGGGAGTTTGTGGGGGGAACGTGGCTGGGTCCTCCATGCCTGGGTCTGACGCTGCTGACCCCAGAGGGACAGGAGCTCTGGGCTTCCATGAAGGGCAGTGGTGGCAATGGCAAGATAGAAATGGAGGTGCTGGGGGCCCTGCCTGGTGTCCTGGCTGCCCAAGCCAGGGGTGGCCAGGTGCCCTGTCCCAGCACAGTGGGGTGCCCAGGGAGGTCCCTTTCTGCAGGCTTGGAGGACACTGTGGTGCTGGCACTCTACGACTACGAGGCAATGCACACCGGGGACCTGAGCTTCCAGAAAGGGGAGCAGCTGAAGGTGCTGGAGGAGTAAGTGCTGCTGGTGTCCCTGCACCCCGGGCTCTCCTGAAGGCTTGTCTGGCCCTGTTGGGGTTTTTTTCTGGAATTTTCCCCTGGAGGAGCCAGCAGTGCCCAGGGTGAAGTGCTGACCTGGCACCGTGTTGCAGGCTGGGGGAGTGGTGGCGAGCGCGGTCGCTGCTGACGGGGCACGAAGGCTTCATCCCCAGCAACTACGTCGCCCAACTTGACTCGCTGGAGGCTGAGGAGTGAGTCTGTTCCTCGATGGCACATCCCAGGCCCGCACCATGGCTGTCCCCATGTCCTGTCCCCAGCCCTGCCCCACGCCAGCCCTGCCCGTTGGTTCATGTTTCTGCTGCAGGTGGTTTTTCAAGGGCATCAGCCGCAAGGATGCGGAGCGGCAGCTCCTTGGCCCTGGGAACATGGTCGGGTCCTTCATGATACGGGAGAGTGAGACAACAAAAGGTCTGGGGGGTGCCTGTGGTGGTGGGGGGGCTGCAGTGGTGGCTCTGCCAGGCGATGGGCACAGTGGGGACATGCCCCCCACGGGGGGCTGGCAGCTCACCCCTCCCCAAACAGGCTGCTACTCGCTGTCGGTGCGGGACGGGGACAGCGGCACCGTGAAGCATTACAAGATCCGGATGCTGGACAGTGGCGGCTTCTACATCTCCCCCCGCAGCAGCTTTGAGACGCTGCAGGAGCTGGTCCAGCACTACAGGGGTGAGCCTGGGGCCACCTCAGCTGTGGGGGCGGGTGTCCCTGAGTGGCCAGGACTCCCTCTCCACGGTGTCCTGTGTGGTGCAGTAATGCCCAGCAGGGCAGGGCAGTGCTGGCAGGGCTGGGCTGCCATGTCCTGTGTTCAACATCTCCCCGGTGTTGTCAGAGGACCCAGGACGTGTCCCTCAGCCACCCAGGCTGCCATGGGCTCTCCTTTAAAGCACGAAGTGTCCAGTGAGACAGGTCAGCTGATGGTTCTTGGTACTCCCTGGCAGGGCAGAGCGACGGGCTGTGCCAGAAGCTCACCTATCCCTGCTACACACCCAAACCCCAGAAGCCCTGGGAGAAAGATGCCTGGGAGATTCCTCGGGAGTCATTGAGGCTGGAGAGGAAGCTGGGAGCTGGGCAGTTCGGAGAAGTGTGGATGGGTGAGAGAAAAGGGGAGGCAGCTGGGAGGAAGATGAAGGGGATGGTGGAGGAGGAAGGGTGAGGGGTGGAAGAGGAGGTGGAAGAAGTAGGGATGGAACAACCTGCAGGAGAGGAGCAAGGTGTAGTGGCCCTGCCTCAATGTAGGGACTGCCCAGGGCTGAGCATGTTCTCCAGCTCTTGTGCAGAGGCTCCATCTGAAGAACCAGGTGTTTTAGCCCCAAAATCCATTGCTCCCGGTGCCTGGGTGCTGGGCAGCCTGGAACACTCTGCTGTGCTGCCCTGCAGCTACCTACAATGAGCACACCACGGTGGCAGTGAAGACCATGAAGCCAGGCAGCATGTCTGTGGGTGCCTTCCTGCAGGAGGCCAACCTGATGAAGACACTGCAGCATGACAAGCTGGTGAAGCTGTACGCTGTGGTCACCAAGGAGGAGCCCATCTACATCATCACTGAGTTCATGGAGAAAGGTGACATCTGAGTCCCTGCATGGTCACCACGGGCCAGGCCAGGCAGTGGGAGCTGGGTGCTGCAGGGATGGTGCAGGATCAGTCCCTCCTGTATCCCTGGCATTGGCCGTGGGCTCTTCACTGGCTGCTGGGGTACTGGGATTGGGGATGGTTC
Source organism: Apus apus (assembly GCF_020740795.1). Lineage (NCBI taxonomy): Eukaryota > Metazoa > Chordata > Aves > Apodiformes > Apodidae > Apus > Apus apus. Next base: position 14,878,846 of record NC_067296.1, read on the forward strand.
ATGCCACTCTGCATCCCAGGGTGCTGGGCAGGGGGATGCAGTGACAGCCCCAGAGGGGGAGGGGTGGAGAGGGGGGCAGATGAGGGGGGCTCACTCCTCCACCCAACCTCTGGGAGCAGGGTGGGGTTCAAGTGTGTGTCCTCACAGAGTCCCTGCATCCTCCTTGGCTCCCCTGGCCCCTGTGCCACCCACAGGACCCGTGTCACCCTGAGGGTGGGCACAGGCTCCGGCTGAGGCACCAGCTCTGCCCCCTTCCCTGTCCACAGGCAGCTTGCTGGATTTTCTGAAGAGTGAGGAGGGGAACAAGCAGCCGCTCCCGAAACTGATTGACTTCTGTGCCCAGGTGAGGAGGGAGCAGAGCTGAGAAGACCCTGAGGAGGCTGAACAGGAACATGGAGGAGCCTGAGAGTTTACCTGGGACAAATATTGGGAGGGTGGGAAAGCAGGAAAGGAGCCAGGGCTGTGCTCCTGGGCAGGACCCACCTGTGGCTGTGGCAGCTCTTTCCATTCCTGGGAGCGGGGGCATTGGGGGGGGGGGGCTGTGTTATTTCTAACAGCCTCTTTGCATGTTTCTCTTTCCCCTTTTGGCAGATTGCAGAAGGGATGGCTTTTATCGAGAAGAGGAACTACATCCACAGAGACCTGAGGGCTGCCAACATCCTGCTGTCGGCGCTGTTGGTGTGCAAGATCGCAGACTTCGGGCTGGCCAGGGTCATTGAGGATGATGAGTACACGGCCCGGGAAGGTGTGGGAGCTGCTGGGGGGGTCTGGCTGCTTTCCGAGGTGGTGAAGGGTTGTGAGGGTCCCTTAGAGCCACTTACCAACATGTAACTTCGGTGGCCACAGCCTCAGGAGGACGTGCTGTGTGAGGAGGGAAGTTCCTCTCATTTGCATGGCTTCACATCTTCCTCTTCTATTTGTTTTTCTCCTCTTCCCCATATTTCACCACTAGTTTCTCAGCATTTGGGTTTCATGTTTCTCATGTTTTTTTGTCGGATCTCTTTGTCCAGGTGCCAAGTTTCCCATCAAATGGACTGCACCAGAAGCCATCTACTATGGATCTTTCACTATAAAATCAGATGTCTGGTCCTTTGGGATCCTCCTGACTGAGATCGTTACCTATGGGCGCATCCCATACCCAGGTGAGGCACCTCCTTCGCTCTGGGTTGTAAAGACATGTTGCCCTCCTGGGCCCTACCCATGGGATCTGTTTCTCCATCAAGTTACATCACTGAAAACAAGAGGGAATGGTGAGAAATCTGAATTTCACACAGGGAGCAGAGCTCCACAGTCTCAAGATGGCAGCTTTATGGAGAGGAGCCCAGAGCAGGCAGTTTGATTCCCTCGTTTAGGCACATCTACTGTTCAGACAAGAGCTCTTCTAGGATGGATAATAAGGAGGGTTTTCTCCCTGGGAGTCCTCAGTGGACACCAGGTGTTCTCATGGACCTGAAATCTTTGCTGAAGTGACATGGGACTCCTCTTCCCAGTCTCCACAAAGCAAAGCTGGGACATCTCTGGAGAGCCCAGAAACAGGTCCAGGTAGTGATGACTTTGGGGTGCCCACCTCCTGGGGGAGGGCAGCTGCTCTATGTATTGCCTCAGGGCTGATCCTGCAGGAGGTCCTGAGCTCCTGCAGCTTCCTGGGAGACCAGCAGCAGCCAGGATCTCTAAAAGACCTGCTTTCCCTGTTTGTAATAGAGAAGATCATGTTTCTAATGTAACAGGACAACTGGCCCTCCCCAGGCTGCACTGCCTGGTCCTGGCAGAGGAGGAATTGCACCCCCAGAGGTGCAGCTGGCAGCTGTGCCAGACACTTTTGGGAAGGCTCGAACTATTCCTAAATCATCATCAGTAGAAGCTGTCCTGCATTTTATACTGATTGCTTCTTTGCTTCCTGGTTTTTCCCTGGGAAATTATTTCTGTATGATAGAAGTGTAAGTTGCCACAAACGAACCCTGGAGGTGGAGCAGGACAGATTCTGCCATCACACTAACTCACCTTCACAGGTGATACTGGAAGGAAAGGCTCATTAAAGACTCAGCAGATGAAAAAGTGCGGCCTTTATTTTGTGGAAATCGATACAAAACAATTATAATTCCCATCTGATCTGCTCAACTGGAGCACAGCTAGCTCAGCCTCCTGGTTGTTTGCATGTTTCCTTGACCAGGGGTGGGAATTCCCTCTTCCCAGCCCCTCTGACCAGTCTTTTTCTGCCTGGTGACGTTGCCCAAAGCGTGGGTAGTTTTGCGGTCGGGTGTGGGGCTTTTTTTACCTTTTGTAAAGGAATTGGTGATGCACCCTCCCCCCGTCCTGCCCTGTCCCCCCAGGGATGTCGAGCGCCGAGGTGGTCAGGGCGCTGGAGCACGGGTACCGGATGCCGCGCCCCGAGGGCTGCCCCGAGGAGCTGTACCAGCTGCTGACCCGCTGCTGGCACAGCCGGCGGGAGGACCGGCCCACCTTCGAGTACGTGCAGAGCTTCCTGGAGGATTTCTTCACGGCAGCAGAGAGCCAGTATCAGCAGCAGCCGTGACCCAGGAGCTCGGTGCAGACAGTGGGTACCTGGAGCTTTTCACTCACACCCGTGGGGCCAGCGCTGGCTGGACGCTGGTTGCCCACGTTGGCATCACGAGGAGGGACGCGGCCAGGCCTCTTTCAGCGACAAAAGAAAACAACCCCAACAATCCAGATTATTTTTTTACACCCTTCTGAGCCCCGCGCTGCTCTGCAGGGCAGGGGTTTCGCCGCCGCGGCCGCGGTGCGGTGCTGTGCGGTGCTGTGCGGTGCGGTGCGGTGCTCCCCGTCCCTGCGGCTCGGGGAGTTCCCAGGGGCTTCGCATCCAGACACGCTGCTCTGCAGCCCCTCGGCTGGTCCTGGCGGTGGGATGTGGGTGTCACAGGGCACGTCTCCCTCCTCGCCCGCCGGGGGGGCGGTGGGTCGGTGCGGTGCCAGGCGGTGCGGACGGGTCTCCTGCCCCCGGGGAGGGTCTCCTGCCCCCGGGAGGGTCTCCTGCCCCCGGGAGGGTCTCCGCCAGGGCCTCCTGCCCGGCCCAGCCGCGCTGTCCGTGCGGGGACCGCGCTGCTCCCTCGCGGGCTGGTTCAGCGCCTGCGGGGAGGTCCCGGGAGCCCCGGAGCCCGCTCTTCCTTGCGCGCTCATTTGATGTTTGTTTTCAGTTTTAAGCAACGGGTTACGTGGGAGAAACGAGGATTCATTGTGGGTTGTTTTTTTTTTTCTTTATTTATGTGGGGATTTGGGGCTTGCTTGTTCGGGGTTACTTTTCAGACGAGCCGGCTCCCGGCAGCGCTGCGGGGCTTGTTCCGTTCTCCCCGTACCAGGAGGTATCCCCTGGTTTCTATCTTTTCTCTCGGCTTCTTTTGCAACCAATAAAGCGTTTACGAGCCACGCGCGGTTCGGCCTTTCCTGACCGCGGGGCAGGGGGGGCGGGAGGCGGGCGGGACGCGCCCCGGGCCCCCCGGAGCGGGTCACCGAGCCGTTCCAGGCCGCGCTGCCCGCACCAAACGTGGCGCCCGCGGCGTCGCTCCCGCCCTCCGCGCCAAGGCCGCTGCCCTCAGCAAAGATGGCGGCGCGGGCCGCCCCTTCCCTGACCGGCCCCACGAGGCCGAGCACCCGCTGAGGCGGGCGGCGGCGGCCCCCGGCTGGCCCCGCAGAGCCGCCGGGCTGGGCTCGCCCCCGCCCGCAGCCCCGAGCCCGGCCGGGCCGCCCCGCCGCGGTCGCCATGGCGACGGACCCGCAGCCAACCGGGAGCCGCTTCCGCTGCCGTCAGCCCCGACACGTGGATCCAAGATGGCGGCGGCGACGGTGAGTGCGGCGGCCCCGGGCGGCCCGAGCCCCGGGCGAGCCCCCGCTGCGGCCTCGCGCCTCGCCCGCCTCCTGCGGGGGCTCGGGCCGCCCCGGCTGGGGGGGGCTCCGGGCCGGGCCTGCAGCGTCGGGCCCCGGCGCCCCCTCGGCCGCCAAACCGGCTCCGTAGCCGGGATTCAGGGTGTTACGCGGGCAGGCGGGACGCCGGGCCCGGGGGGCACCGAGGAGCACCGAGGAGCACCGGGCACCCGCGCCTTCCTCTGCGCGGGGGGGTCGGCGGCCTCAGCCCGGGCAGCGGGGCGGCTGCGCCCGGTGGCACCGGGCAGCGGGGCGCGCCGGGGGCGGCAGCTGCGGGACCCCCCTGCCTCGGGGCTGCTCGTGTCGGTCCCTGCGGAGCCGAACGTGCTCCTGGCGGGGTCGTGCCCGGGGAGCGGGGTGTCGGTGCCGCTTCACGGAGGAGGACAAGAGCGGCCGGGGCGTTCAGTCCGCCTGAGGCTGGGAGTGGCGAGGTGATTTCCCACCTCTTTCCCAGGGTAGATCCTCGGTGGGAACGGGTGGATGGAGGGAGGGATGGAGGGATGGATGGATGGATGGATGGGTGGATGGGTGGATGGGTGATGTGGGACACAAAGGTCGCTGCTGGCCGGGCGGGGGATGAGGTGCCTCACGGCGTGGAAGGGCTGGTGCAGCCTGGGCAGGGGGTCAGAGCAGCAGGGGGTTGTGTCTGTTGGGCTTCAAGCACCCCAATACTCTGCAGGGCTTTCTCCCTGGTGGGAGGAGGGGGTGTCTGAGCCAGAGACGGTCCTACTGGGAATTTCTTTGCAGCCTCTGGTGAGGAGCAGAGCAGGCTGCCAGCAGCTCTCCCGGTGGCAAAGCAGCTCTGAAATCGGTGTGAATGCAACTCTTGTCTGCTCTCCAAGGCCTCCAGTGCCTCCTCCGAGGGTCAGCTGGGCAGGACACTATAAGGATGAGCTTGTCAAGACCTTGGGAGCCTGGAGAAAGGGCTGAGGGTCAGGCTGGCACCTGACACGGGGTGAGGAGCAGGTGCCCTCGGTGCTGTGCTGTGCCTGAGGGGAGAGTAGATGTTAGGCACAGGAGAGAGCTTCTGATTGCTCTGTTACATGTGGATGATCATTTATTCCCACAAATGAGCAGGTTGTGCCTTTCTCCCCTCTCTGTCACCCTATTTAAAAGCGTTGGTGGATGGACCAGGGTATCAGAGCTGGACAAACAGCTCTGCAGAGGTTGGGCTTTCTCTGGTTTTCTTTGGAGGTGTTTGTGAAAGTTAAAAGCTCTTGGTTATGGCACTTGGATGTCCCTCTTGTCCTTCTCCATGGAACAGAAATGGGAACATGTCCATCATCTCATTATTATGATCCCCATCTTTGTCCCTTCTTTTTCCTCCCTGTGAGCAAATACCCTGTTGCGTTTCTAAGTTCAGATGTGGATTATGAAACCAGTGAGACCTGAACTAGCCCTGACACAGTCCAAGCCCTGTTGAAACACTTGAAATTGCTGGTGCTAGAAGGTTTCCTCAGGTTGTCAGTCTGTAGAAAACGCTTGCAGGTAACCTGGGCAGGGATGTCCTGGACATGAACGGCCCAGCCATGGGCCCTCTGGGTCCTTTTGCAGTGTATTGGCACAGGGAAAAGCTGCTTTTTGGTTTCTCTTTCCCTTTCCCCTAAATAGGCTGGAGTTCAGGCTCTGCCAGTGGTCACTTCAGGGCCCATGAGCCGTTGGGGAGCACCTGGTGTGTGTGGAAATGGTTAAATGCAGGTTGTGGGGGCTCCTCGGGGGCTTGGTCAGGCTGGGACTGAGCAGAACCCTTCCTCTGCCTTGGCAGCCTGTTTGTGAACCTGGGGTGGATGGGCAGAGAATGGCAATGTTGCTTCAGTCTTCCTAAATGAGAGAAATCAAACTGTGGCCTGGGGTTGTTGGCAATTGCCAAGTCTGGGGATAATGACCCAGCAGTGCCTCCTTGGGAGGGTTTGTGTGCAGGCTGCTGTTCTGCTGGGGGACAAGAAATACTGCTGGAGTGGCTGCAAGCGAGGTCAGAGTTGGTTTCTTCTTACAGCTGAGGGCTTTGTTCTAAAGGAAGAGATTTGAAAAGCCTTTTAAGAGACATCCCAGACTCTCAAACAGTTTCTGTCCCCTCTGGAGGAGCTGGGTGAGGTTGGGGAGAGCAGAGGCTGAGGCTGCTCCAAGGTGGCTGGAGGGGCTGATGGTGCCTCTGCAGTTACTGCTCTCATTCAGGTCAGGTTCTCCCAAAGAAGGGTCTCTGGCACGTGTGCATGGACTGAAATGCCAAGGCTGAGTCAATCCTCAGTATTTTTGGCTACATGCAGCTGGGTTTTTTTTGACTGGGAGCTGTGCTACTTGTTGCCTCATGGTGCAATTTCCTGGCACCCCAGATGCACGCCTGTCACCTGAGGGGTTTTTTCAGTGCATGTTTTGAAGTGTGAGTAGTTGGTGAAGGCCATCAAGGCAGCATCTCCTGTCTGCTGGAGGTCTGTGCCTCACCAGGGCTCCATGGCTGAGCTGCAGCAGAGCTCTGTCCTGCAAGTTGTGACCCTGCATAGGAGAGAACTTCACTTGCAGGCTTCCCCCAGGTGAGGCCATCCCCTGGCTGTCACTGCTCAGCTCCTGCCTTCATTTGTAGAGGATGGAGTACATCTGATACAAAAGCAAAGATCCTGAGAAGGAAGGGCCCTGGTTTCAGCCTGCACATGCTCTGCTGGGTGTTTCCTCCACTTTTCACTTCCCAGGCTCCCCCACCTGTTGGGTGGCAGTGTTCCCATTTCTTCCTACCAAATGCTTGTTCCTGGCAAGGCTTCCCACAGCCCCCCTTGTCCTGTTGCCTGGCGCTGCCTGAGTCATCATCATCTCTATGCAAAGAGCCTGATTTCTGCCAAAGGTGTCATCCACAATTCCATCTTTTACATGCTGTCCCATCTCCTGGGCACCTGCTGGGCTCTGTCTTTGTCACCCTGCAGGCTCTTCAGGGCAGGGGTCACTCCAGGGTGGTTTGGGTTTGTGTTAGGTAATTTCAAGCTCTGTCTTGGCACTTCAGTGACAAGCAAAGTGGGATAATTGCTGCAGGTCACTGGCTGCTGTGGAGGACAGTGTGGGACAAGGGGGCTGCTTCCTCCCAGGACTTCCCTGCCCAGGAGACCTTCTTCTTGGTCAGAGAGTCACAGAGCTCTTTGACAAGATTGGAGAAGGCAAAGTACAGTGAAGCACAGAAAACGAGTCCCAGATTGATTCAAGGCAGCTCAGTATTGAAGTCCAGGAGTTTTAAGAAGAGGGCTGCCCAGTTGCTCTCCAGAGGAGGCTTTTTCCCTGCTCCAGCCGCCTTGAGCCATGCTTGGAGTAGAACTGAAATGCACAGGGTAGATCTCCTTTTTGAGCAAAAAGGATGTATCTGATAGTTTAGCATTAGCACATTTTTTAAGAGAGACACAGAGTGCAAAGTGACTTGGCCAGAGTCAAAACAAAGTCAGGACCAGCTTTTCTCCCTTTATTTTGTGTTCAGCCACTGGACTCTGCAGCCTCTCCAGGCCTTGGGATGGAGCTTTCAGGGGTGTTGCCCACCTCTAGTGTCTTTCTCACTTTCCTGCTGTATTTTAATGTTTCCTCTCCTGGTTGCAGGGAAGGCTCAGGTGTGCACAGCTGCTGCTGCTGCTGCTGCACGGGGCAGACTCCTTCTATGTGCCTGGGGTGGCTCCCATCAACTTCCACCGCAATGATCCTGTGGAAATAAAGGTAGGATAACTTAGATGGAGCCCTTAGTCTGCTTGGCTTTTCTGATGTTTTGGGTTGTTTTTTTTTTCCTTTATATCATGGCAGCTCAGCAGGACTAGAAAGGGAAATTTGGGAATCCTGTTACTACAGGTTTGGGGGCAGATGTTTTCTCTTTTTCATAAGGTTTGTGTGGGGTGTTGGGGATAAGCAGCCCTCAAGTGGTTACTGGGGTCATCCTACCCTGCAGCTGCCAACACCTCTTGCTCTGATACCTCTTGCCAAGTTCCCTCAGCAGTTGCACCACAGCCCCCACCATGTTGCTGTGTCTGGGAGAGGAGCCTCCTTTCACCGTAGCTGTGAAGGGAATTGCAGCCAAGATTTTTCTCCAGCATCACAGTCCCTCTCAGAGTGCTCATAGAGGGTGGGCCCATGGGTGAGGGGTAGAATAAAGGAGTGGCTTGAATCAGACCTCTCATGTGTTCCATGTCACTCAGTCTGCACATGTTGTATCTCCAAGCCCAATGGAATCCATGATACACCCTTTCCCAGTGCCAGCCTTTGTCCTTGAGCACTGCAGATCTCCCAAGGCCTGGAGAGCTGCTCCTGTGACTGATGGAGCTGCTCAGTGCAGGAGGGAGCCAGGCTTTGTTTCCAGGCATCAGCAATTCATAGCCCATTTCATTTATTTTTCTAGAGCTGTGTCCTCTGTCTCAGCAGAATCCAGCACCCCTGGGGACCCTGAGGTTGGCTGCTCCCATGTGGAGCACAACACAGTTTGCTCTCTGGCCACAGCCTGCCAGATTTAGGCTATTTTTAAGCAAATGAGACTTGCCTGTGGCTCGAGTAAGCTTCCCAGGAGAAGGGGGTATAGGGATGGGTGTTCTCAGTGGGATTTCATGAGCCAAATGCTTCCTCAAGTGATAAGACAAGTCAGCATGTTTGCCAGCTCTTCCAATAAATGAGCTTGGCTGCCTTACAAAACACTCCTGGGTTTTGGAGCAACTCTGGCCATGGCTGTCGTGGCATGTCTCTGCACTTCCCTGGTGCCCTCTGAGTTGTGAGGTCTCAGAAACGGGGTTTTGTCACCACCCGTTGTCCTCCCAATCTGATGGCTGTGGCTTTCCTCACAGAGATGAAAGTTGCTCAACTCTTTGTATCACCAGAGCCAGACCTCTGGGCCCAGCTGACATGAATTTTTGGGGTTTTTTTTTTAGGAAATATCTGCAGTCTGGTATGAAATGTGACTCTTGAATCTATTTTGAGCTCTTTGTTATTTCCTAGTACTTCACTGACTCATAAATTTGGGAAGCCAAGCCCCCCCTTCTTTCTTCAGGTGTTTCTCTCTTTGTGAATGAATTGCCACTAAATCCTAGCGCAGAGAGTGTGCAACAGGAGAGAAGGCTGGAGCTGTCCCAGGAACATCCATCTCCTTTTGTACAGCTTCCAGAAGTCAGCTCTATGGGAGTGTCACAAGGGAGGCTTCAGCTTCTGGCTGATGATGAGAGGGTGGGGAACTAGGTGAGTTCTTCCCTGGGGATAATCCTGGTGTTGTTCCCCCAGGCTGTGAAGCTCACCAGCTCGCGCACCCAGCTGCCCTACGAGTACTACTCCCTGCCCTTCTGCCAGCCCACCAAGATCACCTACAAGGCTGAGAATCTGGGTAGGTACCTGCTGAGCAGCAAGTGCTGCCCCTGCTGAGCTGCAGGAGAAAAATCAACTGCAACTGTCATCTCTAATAAGCTGTTGGTGGAGGGCTGCCTGCCTCTGATTTATGAGCTGGCTGCTAGTAAGGGGGGTGCCCATATGTGGGAAAGGGGAGACCCCTTTCCTGAAGGAGGCCGTGTACGCTGCTTCAGAAGTAGAGCTTGATACTTGCAACTAAACAGCTGAACTGTCCTTTGATCTTCCCCTTGCCTCTGGTCACAAGAGACTTGCTGTTGTCACTCCAGCTGGGCAGTGGCAGGATCCATGGCCAGGAGCCCAGCAGCCTTTCACCCTGCCCATATTTTCCTCTTCTCCAGGCGAGGTTCTGCGGGGAGACCGAATTGTCAACACGCCTTTCCAGGTTTCCATGAACGTGGAGAAGAAATGTGAAGTTCTGTGCAACTTGCCCAACAAGGCAGTCACCCTGACCGTGGAGCAGAGCAAGCTGATCGCCGAGCGGATCAGGGAAGATTACTATGTCCACCTGTGAGTCACCCCAGCCTGGGCTGCTGCCACGGGGGGCTCCGTCCTGTGGGTAAATCTGATCTGAAATCTGTGTTTTCAGCATTGCTGACAACCTGCCTGTGGCAACACGGCTGGAGTTTTATTCCAATCGTGAGGAAGAGGAGAAGAAGAAGGAGAAGGATGTGCAGTTTGAGCATGGATACAGGCTTGGCTTCATGGATGGTAACAAGGTAGAGAGCCCAGATGCTGTCTGAGGGGTGCCTGGAGGAGCTCTGGGGCTTGAGGAGCCCAGCAGAGGGTGTCAGGAGTGGGAATGCAGCCAAAAGGTTTCATAAAGAAACGGAAGAGAAAGGTTTCTCATTGGAAGAAGGGGATGGCTGCTGGGCTACTCATACCACAGCTGGGAGTCCTGGCTTTGACTCGGTGCCTGATGTGGAACAAAGTCATGCAGTGGTAGGAAGAGCAGGCAGGAAGCTTGGGGGTGCAGCTGCTGAGGTCTTTCCAGCCTGGGTTTGGTGATTCTGCTGCCACTGGATGCAGGGCTGAAGTGTGAGATGTTGTAACAATATTTTCCAGGTCAGAAATAGACTGAAACATTGTCCCTGGTGCCTGGAGGGGTTGAGGTGTTACCTTTTCAACATCTCTGCTCTCTCCTCTTGTTCTTTTAGCCCTGAAAGGTGTTAGCCTGACCTTGCTCTGTAGCACAATCCATCTGGGAACAGTTGGAGTCTTTTGTTTTCTGCACTGAAGCTGGTTTCTGTAGTTGCTGCTTTGAAGCTTTGCCTGTTCCTCCCTTGGAGTGCTAACATTTTATTGAATGTCCTTCTGTTGTAGTTCTACCTGCACAACCACCTCTCCTTCATCCTGTACTACCACAGAGAGGATGTGGAAGAGAACCAGGAGCCCACCTACAGGGTTGTGCGCTTCGAAGTGATCCCCCAAAGTATTAAACTAGAAGGTGAGAGACTCCTGGGGGGAAGCAAGGGAGAAGAATCTCTTGTAGAGCCAAGAGCTGAACAGCACTGGTGGATCAGGGTGCCAGCTGTTGCTTCCACTTTGGTCTCAGGACACAGAAATCAGGGAGTCTGAATTACAAAACCAGTAAATCTCTATGTTATGAAGGATGTACCAAAAATAGAGATCCTTGAAATGCAATCCATGGAAAAGTAAATTAGTACATAAAGACTGGAGGGAGAGGTTTGCTTTGTGTCATCTGGCATGACCTACGTGTGGCATCAGCTCTTGTGGCCCCAGATTGGGACGCTCTGGGCTAGTCCAGAGACCCACAGAATGTTGGAAACTGTTCTGGGGGATTGGAAGCTAAAAATAATGGTTAGGGGGAAACTCTCCTACCTCAGTGAGCCCACCCTGAAACAGGAGTCTGGAAGGGAATTTGCTCCTTGTCTGTATCATCCTGTGCAAATCTCCCCTGGCAGCCAGGCTCTGTTGGAGTTTTGTTTCTCAGTGTATTGTGTGGAACAGAGGATTTGTCCATGATTTAGATAGATCCTTGGCTCCAGAGCCTCTGGCTTTTCTCCTTCCAGGTAAGGGAAGCCCTGTTTACAGCTTTCCTTACACTTTGTTAGCTCCACTTGTGATCAGAAGGTGAGGCAAGAGTAGGTGCTGGCCCTGCTGTGTGGAGGCATCACAGCCCCGGAGTGCTGGTGGCTGGGGTGACCTGTGGGCCTGGTGCTGCTGAGCCAGCTTGTGCCCTCTTTTCCCTTGCTGAGCCAGCTCGTGCCCTCTTTTCCCTTACAGACTTGAAGGCTGATGAGAAAAGCATGTGCACCCTGCCTGAAGCTACAGCCTCTGCCCCCCAGGAGATTGACCCTTCCAAAGAGAACCAGCTGCTCTTCACCTACTCTGTCCACTGGGAGGTGAGGGGTCACAGGGAGCTGGCTGGCAGCTCCTGCCTGGCAGTCCTGCAGCTCCATGTGTCTGTCGCAGAGCTCTTGTGGATGTTGGGAGTGTGCTGGTGTGAGAAGGACTTCCCTGTTCTTTCAGGAAAGTGACATCAAGTGGGCTTCCCGCTGGGACACCTACCTGACCATGAGCGACGTGCAGATCCACTGGTTTTCCATCATTAACTCGGTGGTGGTGGTCTTCTTCCTCTCAGGTGAGTGAGGGGTGGGGTGAAGAAGCCTTCACCTCTCACCTGTGGGGAACTGTCTAAGCCTCAGCTGCTTGAGAAGGATGTGGCCATGTCCAGACCCCATCAGGAGGGGCAGGAAACCAACACGAGCACATCAGACCTCCTGTGTCCCGTGGGGCCAGGCAGTTACCCAGTCACCCCCCTCTGCCCTGCCTGGGGCAGCAGGGGGAGCAGAACGCGGTTAATGCACACCTTGCGTGTCCTTAGTAAAGGAAAAAAGAAACACAAGAAAGCCCCCGTGCCCTGTTCCTGCTGGGATGCTGCCTTCCCTGCTCCCTGGGGCTTTGTTTTCTGCCTGCTGGTGGCTCCTCTCCCAGCCTGAGCCGAGTGTTGGTGGCAGATCCGGAGCCAGGCGGGGCGGGAGCAGCAGGGCCAGGCAGGAGCCCCTGGGCCTGGCTCAGGTTGTGTTTGTTCCCAGGGATTCTCAGCATGATCATCATCCGGACCCTCCGGAAGGACATTGCCAACTACAACAAGGAAGATGACATAGTGAGTGTGTGTTCCGGGGCTGGGACCAGAGCGGGAGGGGAGCACAGATGAGGAGGGGTCTGCTCTGAGGACTCGGGTGTCTTGTCTCTTTCCTTGCCCTGTTTTGCTTTGAGCCCTGAGGACACAGGGGCAGTCCTGTCACCACACCTTGGGCTGTGTGTGGTGGCAGATGGTTGGCTCAGGTGTCTGCACACCTGAGTAGTGGCTGCTGGCAGCTCCAGAAATGTGTGTCCTGGCACTGGCAGTTCAGCTCCGAACTGATTTGAGCCCAAGAGGAAAGAAGTTTAAGGAGAGTGATAAAATTCTGTAGAAGAACAGGATACAGGGATGTTAACCTTCTAGGTTGGCTGTGGTGGGATGGTCATTTCCACTGTTAGACCCTGCCTAAGTACCTGCTTTTCCTGTTGTTGCTACAGGAAGATACTATGGAGGAATCTGGTTGGAAACTGGTGCATGGAGATGTCTTCAGGCCTCCACAGTATCCTATGATCCTCAGCTCTCTCCTGGGTTCAGGAATTCAGCTCTTCTGTATGATCCTGATTGTCATCTGTAAGTGTCACGTGTGGCTTGGGGTGGCTGTAAGGACAAGAGGAACAGGCTCCAGGGTGTTTTGAGCTTTAGCCATTGCTCACCTCACAGGATTTATCAGGGTGATGGGCCTGTGCCCAGCACTCCCAGACAGCATTTCCCAGCATCTTTTGGTATTTGTCTTGTCTGTAATGGGGACATGAGCCCTGGGTGACAGTGGCCTGAGAGACAACCCATGTGAGCCTTGTCTTCTGAGCTGCCTCTGCTCAAACCTCCAGGGAAACTGGGGCTGAAGCATGGTCTGTAGCTTGAGATCCAAGCTGTGGCTTCTCTGTGCTGGAGGCTGTGGCTGTGTCATGCTTTGAGGGGGTGAGGTGTGTGTAGGGGGGCTGTAGGGGGCCGTGGGCTGCAGGGGGGCTGTGCCCTGTTCCCCAGGTGCTGCTGTCCCCACTGCAGCAGAGCTGCTGCTCTTTCTCCTTGTTTCCCTCTGCAGTTGTTGCCATGCTGGGGATGCTGTCCCCGTCCAGCCGGGGTGCCTTGATGACAACTGCCTGCTTCCTCTTCATGTTCATGGGGTAGGTGTCTGCAGGGCTGCCCCCAGCAGTGCTCTCTGCCCCACCTCCCTGACAACCAGAGCTCATTGTCTTTGTCTTGGCTTGTTCCTTTTCAGGGTTTTTGGTGGATTCTTTGCTGGCCGCTTGTACCGGACTTTGAAAGGACACCGGTGGAAAAAGGGAGCCTTTTGTGTGAGTGCTGGGGGGTCCTGGGGTGGTTATGGAGGTTTGCTGGTGGCAGGACCTTTGGATAAGCTCCACGTGTGTCTGTGGGTAGCTGGACACAGCCTGGTGTCCCGCAGGGTGGGAGGGGACGGGGTGAGCACCAGAGCACGTGAAACGAGGATTCTCTGAGACCCTCCCCAGCCCACCTGCTGGGTGCTGGTGCTGCAGCACAAGGGATGATGCTTCCTCCACGTGGGCCTGGTCCCAGCCCTGGACTCAGCACAGAGAAACCTCTGGGTGGTGACGTGTGTTCCCCCTGTGCTCACTCCTGCAGACAGCCACCCTCTACCCCGGCGTTGTCTTTGGCATCTGCTTCGTCCTGAACTGCTTCATCTGGGGGAAGCACTCCTCTGGAGCGGTAGGTACCACCTTCCCCAGGGCCTGCTGGGTGGGAGGAGGGTGATGGGGCTCTCAGGGGCTCACCTCATTTCACAGGAGCTTTCTAAAATTGGGTGTCAGTGCAGTGGGTGACGGGGGAGTTGGTCTGGCCAGTGACTTCATTCTCCAGGACTGGCAGCCTTGCTGGCAGCCTCACCTTTGTGACTCTTGCTGTGGTTCCAGGTGCCTTTCCCTACCATGGTGGCCTTGCTCTGCATGTGGTTTGGGATCTCCTTGCCCCTGGTCTACCTGGGTTACTACTTCGGGTTTCGCAAGCAGCCGTATGACAATCCCGTGCGGACCAATCAGATTCCCAGGCAGATCCCGGAGCAGAGGTGGTACATGAATAAATTTGTTGGGTGAGTGATGAGTGTCTAGGGAATATGTTGAGTTCAGCCCCCTCCCCTCAGTCCCTTGGGTGGCCCAACATCACCTTCTGCTGGTCTCTGGACGTGGGTGGCAGATGTTCCCGTGAGTAGCGTGATGTGGAGGTGGGACGTGCTCCTCCATGGGAGCAGCCGAGTCCCTCACTGTGTGAAATGCATTCCAGTAATCTGGAGCTGTGGAGCTCTTGTCAGCATGGGTACAGGGGCTGTTTGATGGCCAGACAGTTACATTGTCCTGCTCATGATATTTGTTTCTCTCTGCAGGATCCTCATGGCTGGCATTCTGCCTTTTGGAGCCATGTTCATCGAGCTGTTCTTCATTTTCAGTGTAAGAATTAACCTGCTTCACTCCTGAACTGGGTTCCTCTTGTGCCAAAGCTTTTGAAAGGGAGGGGCTGCCACTGGAGCAGTCTCCTGCTCCTGTTCTCGCCAGCAGCTTCCCAGCTTCCCTCCGGGCCATTTGGTATCATTTCCAGAGGGAGCAGGGCTCTGGGGCTCTTCAGGCTGTCCTCTTACTGCAGGCACCTGGAGATGCCTATTGGACACTCCTTGGTGGTTTGGAGGATGGTGGCACAGATAAAACCTTGCTCTAACGTTGTGTCAAGGAGGGGTCCTGGTCTTACTGAGCCATTCTGCCTCCCAGTGTTTCACCTTTTCATGGACAGAGAGGAATTTGCTGTTCCGTTGCTAGGGAGGAGGGAGGTGGAGAGGAATGAATGAGCTACCTCAGAGCTCTCTTCAGGCATCCTTTTGCAGCCTGGTTCCTCTGAAGTAACATGAGATGCACCAGAGCTGTGGCTCCATCGCCCTGAGCCTGCAGCGCCCTGGTTTCCCCTGGGGTTTCCTGGCAGAAGTTGGTCTCACCTTCACTGATTGATTGAGCAGTGTGGAAACCAGTTCCTGTTGTGTCTTCCAGGCAATCTGGGAGAACCAGTTCTATTACCTCTTTGGCTTCCTCTTCCTGGTGTTTATCATCCTGGTGGTGTCTTGCTCCCAGATCAGCATTGTCATGGTGTACTTCCAGCTCTGTGCTGAGGTGAGGTCTCCACTGTGGTGGTTCCAGGAGCTCGGGGTACCTGCTCACTCCTGGTACAGCAGAGGTCCCTGCTGGTGCTCAGCAGAGCTCTGGTGGGACCCAGCCTCAGAGGGTGATTGTTCTTCACACCTCCTGACTTCAAGGAGAATTGAAGCTACCTCCTGACCCGCTTGGCTGTGAGCTCTGGTTTCATGCCGCACATCCTGCTGGCAGCAGGGTGTTTGGAGCTGACATCTCTTCCCAAAGAAACTTCCATTCCATCCATGTGCAGAATGGAATGCAGGCTGGAGCTGAGCTGTGCTCAGCAGCAGCAGGTGCTGACCTGGCTGTGCCTCACGCTCAGCTTTTCATTCTCTTTGTTTGGAAACACTTCTGTGACAACAGAGCTCCCTAGTCTTGAACTGTGCTGGGTGTTCTCCCTGTCCCAGAAAGGTCACAGCTCCCCTGAAAGAGTGACACAGCACGGGGAAGCCTGTGGGATAATGCTGAGGCTTCTTCCCCTCCCAGGATTACCGCTGGTGGTGGAGGACCTTCCTGGTGTCTGGAGGATCTGCCTTCTATGTGCTGATCTACGCCATCTTCTACTTTGTGAACAAGGTATGGAACACAGTATGGTTATTCCTCTTGTAGGGAAGCACCATCTTTCTAGGGGAGAGGGTTGGACTTGAGAGAGGAAGTGGTGGGACTACCTAGTCCTGGTTTGTCATCTGGACATGTTCCTGTATGACCTGCCCTATGGGATCCTGCTCTGGCAGGGCGGTTGGACTCGATGGTCTTTTGAGGTCCCTTCCAACCCTGAACATTCTGTGATTCTGTGAAGTGACAAAATGGGACAAAACTGATGGGATTGGGGGGTTTCATCCCTCTCAGAGGGCACCGGCTGCTTTGGGGAGCCAACTCTTGTGGCTTCTGTACTTGATTTTTGCTTGTTTTTTCCTTCTCTTCTAGCTGGACATTGTTGAGTTCATTCCATCCTTACTGTACTTTGGCTACACTGCCCTCATGGTCCTGTCCTTCTGGCTCCTCACGGGCACCATCGGCTTCTACGCAGCCTACATGTTTGTGCGGAAGATCTACGCTGCAGTGAAGATAGACTGAAGCTGCAGAGACCCAGCAGAAAGCAGACACCTCTGAGTGCGTGTCCCTGGGGAGCTGAGGGGACATCTTCTCGACTCCTTTAAGGAAGCAAAAATCCAGTGGAAGAGTGACAAGAGAAATAAATAACTCCTCATTCTGGAATGTAACTTTGGCACAGTGTACATGGATTCTGGGCTACTTCTGGGGGGAAAAGGGGTCTGTAGATACCTTACATTTTAACTTTATTATCCTGTTCCGTATTTGAGGGAGTTTTTTAGCAGAGAAATATCCTTCTGTGTAAGCAAAACCCCTTTTTGCTAATTCATCCTTTTTTTTTTTTTTTGTGTTGATGACAAAATGGATTTGAGACAGCAGTGGAAACACTTAAGAAAACGTTTTCTTCCAGCCCGTGGGGTGCTCTAGGATTCAGGGAGACTCTTCAGACAAATCTCAGCCTGGTTTTCTTTCCTACCTTCGTGTCTGCACAGAAGAGGGATCTTGACTCTGGCAGAAGGGACGGATCCCGAGGCCGGTGCTGCCCTGACGTCCTGGCTTCAGCTCGTTTACAATTTGATGGAGGTGCCAATTGGAGCCTGGAAGTGCAATTTCATCCTGGGAGAGCTGGAGAACATCGGCATCTCTTCTGCCTCCCTTCGGCCAAGGACAGCACGGGCTGCTCTGGTGCCCCCGCTGGAGGGGCTGGGGGAGGCTGGGAATCCCTGCCCCGCGGAAGGTGCCGCGTCTGCTGGAGGCGCCGTGATGGGGCAGGAGTGGCTGGGAGGACGAGCAGGGGCTGCACGGGTTTGCCCTGCCCAGAGCTCTGTGTGAGGCAACGGGACAGGCTTCCTGCCGGGAATGCCAGCGGGATGGTACGGAGGGGCAGGCTGTGCTGCCCTGCTCAGTGCCCAGCCATCCGGGGCTGGGGACAGGGACAGGGACCTCTCTTGCTGCTCTCCTCTCCTCCTCTCAGATTTTCTACCTCCAGGGCACAGAAAAGCGTCCCCCCCTCACTTGTGTTTTGTTCTTCCCCAGGGAATGGTCCGAGCCCCCCGGGGTAGCTGGTGTGAGCTCTCCTGCACCAGGCTCCTCGTTCCCCATGGTCTGGTTGCCTGAGTCAGCCCATGGGAAGCTCTTCTTAAAAGAGGTTAAAGGGTTTTATTTTGGTCACTTCAATGTTGTTTACTAGTGAAAAGGTTCCATGTTACAGTGAAGGCTCCATCTGGCCCCAGAGCAGCTGGTTTCCATTGGGGCTGCAGGAGAGATGTTTTTTTGGTGAAATTTATGGAAAATTTGCTTTTGCCTCTTGCTGTAGTAACTGTGGGGTCTCCAAGTGACCAGCTGCCACTGTCCAAAGCCCTCCCAGTCACCAGCACTGATGGGCACCTTGAGGGGTTTGGGGCTTGGTTTTACCCCAGTTGCTGTAAGAGTTTCCACCAGGCCCAGACAAGGACGAGTGTCTCTTCCCACTGGCCTCGCTCCCTGCTGGAGCTGCCTTCCCGGGACTCCTTGGTCTCAGGTATTTCCAGCCTTGTCTGACAGCTCTTGGGCTGCCCAGCATGCCAAAGTCTAATCAGCCAGGAATCAAGGATGGAAAAAAGGAGCAGGGGATGTGAGCCAACTGTGCTGTGGAGTCCTGTGTCAGTTCTGATTTAAGATCCCTCTGAGATTTTGGTTGATTTTTCTCTTGCCCCTGCCCCAGTGGAGAGGCTCAGCCAGCAGTGACTTCTCTCCCTCCCCCGAAGTGTTTTCTCTGTATCCTTTGTAATTTTTAATTAATGTATGTATTCTTTGTGTCCTAATGTAAATAAATCTGCCATTGTCCTGTTGTCCTGGGTTCTCCTAAGCCACCTCTTGGAATTTTCTTTTTGTTACACTTGGCCTGTTCAATACTCACATGGTCTTTGTTGAGTGGCTTCAGTCAGGAGCAGAGCTTGGAATACAGTGTGGTTTTTGTTGTTGTGTCTTTCTCACCTGGCAGAGCAGTAAGTCCCCCCAGTGTGGGGTGTCCTCTGTGCTGCTGTGTGGTGTAATCCAGAGGCTGCTGGTCCAGGTGTTTGGATCTGTTCCTCACTGCTGCTCCCTTGTGCTGCACGGGCAGATCCTTAAAGCAACTGGGGTGTGAAAGAGGGGGTTTGGCTTGGGTGGTGCTGATGGGAGCAGCAGGATTGGGGGCAAAACCTCTGTGCTTTAGGGCAAGAGGTGGGAGTACAGTGGAGAAGGGAGCTGGAGGCCTGGCGGGGCTGTGGAAGCCTTGTTGCCTTCCAGCTCTGCATCTTTCCCAGAGCCGTGTGGTTTTGCTGGGGTTGTGAGTGGTAGGAAAGCAGCAAGTGTCCCTTGCTGCTCCTGGCTGGGGGAGGGCAGGGAATTCCCTTTCCTTGTGGCATTTTGCCCTGCAGAGCAGAGCGTTGTGCAGCCGTGGCTGGTGATGGGTGATGGGGATGTTGGTGTTCGGGGCTGCCGAGACCAGGGCAGGCAAAAACCTCCATGGAACCTCAGAAATGATGGGAATGTTCCCTTCTGCCTGCAAGAAGAGCAAAGGGAGGCTTCAGCTCCACCAGCAGGACAGCCTGGGCTGAGCCCTGGTTGTGTTCCCAGCCCCTGCTCTGGGGACTCTGCACTACTGAGGCCGTGTCCTTTTGTGGGTCTAATTCTTGGCTTGAAATAACTTACATTTGTGTGGATTCGTGTCAGGAGCTGGGTCTTTGGCCTTACGAGAGTCTGTCTGTACTTAAACCAGCCCCAAACTCCTCCGAGGCAGCACTCAGGGCAGGTAATTCAAATGCTTTTAATAAATAACTTCATTATTTAAAAAAATGCTTTCAGCTGGAACTTCATTTTGCAAGACAGGGAAGGAGCTGATTTCCATGGTGAACTGTAATTTCCTATTGGGACTTAATTTTTAAAAAAAATTTTTTTTACAGTTTAAAAACCTTGTTTACAGCCCCCAAATACTCCACTGGAAGAGGTTATTCACTGTGTGTGAAAGTGCTAGAATGCTTCTTTTCAGAACAAGCCCAGAGCTGCCACAATGGGAAGATTCTGGCCGGGGCAGCTGTGGCTGCAGGGATTGGGGGGCAGCCTGAGTGGTCACCCTGCAGCCCCCACGGCCAGAGGAGCAGGTGCTGGGGCTCCTCGGGTCCCCCCTGGCTGCACAAGCCCCTCGGCAGCTCTTCCTCCAGCAGCAGTTCCAGAGCTCAGCTGCTCCCAGGGCTGAGCCTTCGTGGCTCCTTCTGCCACCCCCACCAACGCTTTTGTGTCACCTTCGGGTGCAGGACAGTGACCTGCAGAGGAACACGGGCTGCAGGGCAGGCAGGTGATGTTCCCAGGGACGTCCAGTGGCCGGTGCTGTGACTGTCCCGGTCTGCAGGTGTCACCCCCAGCCCTCCCACCCGTGGTGCCTGGAGCTGCTGACCTGGTTGTGTGGCCCAGAGACAGACGTGGTTTGTGCAACGGGGTGAGAAGGAAGGTGAGGAATGAGGGATGGTTGTTTTCTAACAAGACGCTTTAGTTTGAGGATTTGTCCCCTAATGGAAAAAGGAGAGCTGACCTATTTAATAGTAACTTTAAAACCTGGATTCCAAATTCCCTGTTCTTTGTCTGCCGTGATGCCTTTAACTTGTCTCATTGCTGTGCCCTCCCAGTGCAGAGAAGCCACCTCCATGTCTTGAACATCACTTGTGGTCCTGGAATTCAGGCACTGGTGGGAAGGATGAATACAGACCTGGCTTCAACCACAAGCACTGAGGGAGGAAGGTGCTTCAGCCTCCTGGGAGCCTCCCTGTGCTCATAAGGAACCACATGCACTCCTGACAGGAAAGCAAAGCTGGTTTGGGGTTTGGATCTGTGAGAAGCAGAATGCTGCTGCTTTCTGGGTGTTGTTTGCCCATTTCTGTGACAGGCTAAAGCATTTAGTGGCCAATGGTGTGGGAAGCTCTGTGGAGATGGCTCCAGGGACAGATCCCGTGGGGCCCTGGGAGAAGAATGGCTGAAAGGTGTGGAAGGATTCCTAAAGATCCCAGCTCCTCACCAGAATGAAGTGAGTACATCATGAGGTGGGGGCAAGCTGGGGAGGTGACTGTGGTGGGGACAGAGGAGCCTGAGGAGCCTGTGGACACTGGAGAGGTGGTGGTGGGAGCAGGAGGGTGAGGGAGGCTTCAGAGGGTGACTGGGGAAAGTACAGGGAATTGGGGAAAATACAAGAAACTGGTTATGAAAAGGAAGGAAACTTTGGATCAAGGTGGAAACCCGTAACATTTTAACTAAAAGGTTCTGTCTGAACCGTTCATCTGCTTCACTCCTTGGTGGCAGAACTTCTGCAGGGCTTGGGCAGGCAATGAACTAAAACTGGAACCGATGGGAGAAGCCAGTGAGCCCGAGTCACCAGGATTAGAGGTCCAGCAAGAACGTGGGGTGATGGGAGAGCATCTTTGAAGATTTCTTTGTAAAAATGTTAATTGCAGGCAGCAGAAGATGCCTCTGGGGAGTTATTCTGTCAGGCAGCAAAGGGGATGAAATGGCAGAGAAAGGAAATAGGGATTTTTCAGTGAACTGCAGGAAATCTTCCAGGCAGCTGCTATTGCCTGTCAGCAAGGAAGGAATTAAAGAACAAAGAGCTGAGCTCCCAACAAAAGCACTGAAATCATCCATCTGCCAGAGGGAAGAAAAGGATTCCCCTGGAGTGACAACCTGTTTCAGCACTGAGGCTAAAGACCAGGAGCTGTTGGGAGGGCTGGGGGGGGAATGTCAGGACACTCCACAGGGATCTTCTGCCAAGTGAAACCCATGGAAGCAAAGGCCAGTTAAGGTGCTGTTCCTTCCCTGGCTGGGGTGGGGGGGGGTGTTAACCCTCTGTTGCCGTGGGAGGTGCTGGGCTTGTGTGTTTCCTGAGGAGCTGGAGCCACTTCCAGTGAGACCTTCTGGCCTCTCTGAGGCTCTTGGCTCTGATCCAGAACAGCTGGCACGTTCCTGTGCTCTGTGATTTTCTGTCTTAGTTTCTGCACTGTTCCTAGTGCTCTTGAAGCCCCCAACTCAGTCACACTTTAAAATATTTCTTCACTGAACTAAACCCTCCTGACCCATTATTCGCTGTAGTTGCTCCTCTTGGCTCAGCCTGATCCCACCCTTCTGATACAGCTGTGCCTGGAATTCAGATACCACCTTTATTTGGCACTCAAGATGCTGCCTCGTGCCCTGCTGATGGGGTAAGGGAGAGATTTCTGTGGGCATGTTTATTACAGATGAGTTCCATCGGGTCTGACAGGTCCATCCTCTGAGCTGTTTTCCCTCCTACAGCTGCTGCCTAGTGTCCCAAGTCCCAGTGCTCTCTGCTGCCCTGGCTCAGAGTGAAGCCCAGCCTGGCTGAGCTCCTGCTCTCCTATGTTCACTGACCCTCTTTGGAAATAGCTTTAAAAATTCCTCTGTCCTACCCAAAGCATTTTGTGCCTCCTGGGATGGCTTCACTTGTGGAACCCTGAGCCTGCAGCCCCCAGGTGTGGGCCCTGGTGTCTGGCCAAAGAGCCTGGGTGTGACCACAAGGCCTGGTTCTGTGCTCAGGCACAGGGACGCTCCTCCCCACGTTAACACTCAGCTTAGGGCAGAAAGTACCAAGTTGGCTTCAACACCCCTAAACCTTGATTTAGAACAAACCAAAACCTTTCTAGGATTCAAGTTGCTGTTTGCCTCCCCTAAGGAGCAGGTGGCCACCACCCCCCCCCCATGCACAGAGGTCCCACCCACATGCAGCAGAACCATTTTCCAGGCTGTGCTGCCACAATCATCCTCACAGTGTGGCAAGTCTCACACTGCTTGCCCTCCAGCCCCAAGAACTTGTCTGAGTGACTCCTGCTGGTTTCCACATCAGCTCAGTACCTCCCTCCCCACCAACTCAAGACTCCCAAGTGGTGGAGCTTAAACACTCAAAGCTTTTTCTTACCAACAGGTAAAAGCTGCTCGCTAAACAGCTTTGGGAAATGGTTTGATTTGTGACTTGGGGACAGGTTATGAGCTCTGTTGTGGAAACTTTGAATCCATTTCCAGTGCAAACACCTGGTTCCCACTCCAGGGTGGTGCCCCCAGCACGTTCCCTGTGCTGCTTTAGGCTGCACTGACAAACGTTTCAACTCTGCTTGTCAGAAGAGCTGTGGAAAGCAAACCACACGTGCAAAGGATAGCAAAATGAATTCCATTTATTCTTTGACAGACTACTGGTAGGAAAAAGATGCCTTGGCTCTAAGTTTAGCTACCACTGCTAAAGGAATTCCAGTGCTGACATCTGTTCAGAGTACAATGCAGGCAAAAAGCAGGAAAGCTGAATGTTCTGAGGTGGCAGAAGGTGTGTGTGATGGCATTGCATAAATCTGGTAACCCTCACTTGAGCAAGTGATCAGCTCTAACCATTTCTTTCTTAAAAAAAAAAATCCTCTCAACTGAAGGCAGGGGTAAGGCCTTTGCATATCACTGCTAACAGTGTGAAACTGTTCATTTGCAAAGAGAAAAGCAACAGAAGACAGGCCTGAGGTATTCAGTGGTGGTAAACAGAGGGGCAGGATGCCCTGTTTACCTTTTCTATGTTAAGAGAACAAGAAGGCACTCGTTGGACTTCAAAAGGCAACATCTTACAGTGGAGAAAGGAAGTACTGCATTTAACTCGGGGAGATCATTGCCACAGGATATCGCTGAGGTAAATAAATCTTATATTACATTTTGATACAAAAGTATTATTTGCAGCATTGCTGGCTAGCCTAAAACAACTGATCTATGTTCTGGAGAATCAATGGATCACTAAACAGTCATTCTGGGAAGAATTACTAAGCTAAATTAAAAATAAAGTTCTGGAGGCAAACGGAGGGGTCGGGGCCGGTGTCCCGCTGCGGGACCAGGCTCGGGGAGCGACCTGCATGGCTGTGCTGGGGAGGGGGGCACAGCCCCTGGCTTCACTGGGGGGCTGAGGTCACAGAGCAGAGGTAGATCTTGCATTTTGCAGATTTCTGGAGAACAGCACTGACGGGTTTGCTGGTTGATATCGGCCTAGAGTGGTTCCTCCGTGCTGAGGTACGAAGAGCTGTGTGTGTCTGTGTGTCCATCACCCTGCGTGTGCTGTGCTGCAGGGCCCAGAGCAGGAGAGCAGGGACAACACGGGTGCTAAATGGCAGCAGCAGCTGGCTGCCACTTCCCAGCGTCACCCTGCTGCCCTCAGCAGGTAGATAGTCCACAGAAGGATTTAAGAGGCGAGGCAGGGAGCAGGGGAAGCAGGACTTGAACTCTGAGGAGAACCAAAAGGCCAGTGGGACCAAATAACTAAGGGAAAGGGGGGGCTGCAGGGCCCAACCCCCAGCGTTTGTCACAGCTGGTAGTGTTGGGGAGAGGGCTTCAAAGACACTGAGTGGACATGAAGCTGGGACCAATTATTCCTCCTGACTCCTGGATGTTATCACCCTAGGACTGAGGTAAAAATATATCTCTTGTGACTGCCTCGTGGATAAGCCAAAAGGGTACTGACCTCACTGAGCTGTTGTGGGTAAAAAGCCCTAGGAACTCGTACTCTGTTCCCCATCCCCAGGGAAGCTCCGGGCAGCACCGCGGCCCCGGGCTCCTCACCCAGATCTTCCACGTGCTTTGGTTTCCAGGACAGATGCACCATCTGTTTGCCTGGGGGAGAGATCTGAACGGGCTCTGTCCTTACACCAGCCAGGGAAGCTGAGCTGGGAGCTGCTTCATCCCCTGGGCACGTGGGAAGCTGCTGCTTGCAGGGCAGGGGCTGCAGTGGTCTGAAGAGCAGTGGGTTTCCCCATGGGGGAAGAACATGATAGGTGAAGAGAAATCAGTGCGACCTGACTTCGTTGTGTAAACAGTGTTCTGGCTACACCAGGGACACACCCAGAGGGTGTTGGTGCCTCCTATTTTTGCCATGGCGGGAACAGCTGCGTGTTGTGTAAACAATGCTCACCGTGAGGAGCTCAGCCCAGCGGCTCCGCGGGGAGGGGCTGGGGAGGTGGCTGGAGTCACCCTGTAAACGGTCTCGCTGCTTAACACTGGTGAGGAGTAGCTGCTTTCCGTGGAGTGGGCTGTGAGGGGAGACGGGATGAGAGGTAGTGGGGAAGAAAGGCTCTTCCCCGTTGGCTTCATACACAGCGGGGGTCCTGACTTCTCCTCCTTCTCTGCAGGGAGGTGTTGGCTGTTTGGCCAGAATTGCAGTGTGAGAACATGAAATGGAAGCTGGACTCTTTTCAAAAGTTTAGCCCAAGATGAAAGAGTCTCAACTCCTTCTCAGGGACAGTCCCTTCCCGAAGAGGAGCTCTCGGGGAAGGTCAGTGCTAAGCGCGGCTCCTGATTCACAGATAAAAAATTAGATAAAATACATCCAGTCTATCAGCTGCCTCCTCTGTGCTGCACAGGGCTGGGACTCGCACAGGGACGGCTGCTCCAGTCTACAAGTGCTCCCTCCAGACATCAGAAACCTCCTGTCTGAAACAGCTCTGCAAAGCTTTGACACCCCAAAGGGAAGGAAGAGTTGTGCGTTTTTAAGGCTCTCCGCAGAAGGGCGACGGGAAGTTCTGCTCTCCAGCGCCACCTCCAGCTTACTGGAATGCCTGGTGGAAACGCGGCAGCGTGGTTGTGCTCAGGCTGGAGGTGAAGACAGGGGGCAACGAGTGGAGGGGCCCAAAGTTCAGGGGGGCCCCAGCTCCAGGAGACTCTTGAGGTTGATGTTGCAAAGTGGAAAGCAGTGGCTGCGCCTCCCCCTGCGAGTAGCCCATGACCAACCCCCCTGATGACACAGGGGGATTGCAAGGAGGAAGGTTGAGGGGGAGGAAGCCAAGAAGATGAGAGAAGTCCATGTTAGCAGCACAGAGAGCCTCTGAGAGGTTAGCAGGGCTCTTGGAAAGCAAAGCCTCCTCCAGGGGGGGCGGCTGAGGCGAAGAGGACTGAGGCTCACCAGATGAGAGAGACAGGCTGCCAGGGAAGTCTGACAAGAAGCTGTCCACCTCTACTTTGGGAAGTTTCTCAGGCAAATATGAGGTAGATCCAAGCTGATACTTTGGAGGAGGTTGTGGTGGGGAGGAGATGGGAGAAGAAGGCTCCAGAGGGTAGCTCATTCCCATCGGAAGAGAATTAGGAACCAAAGAATGGGGCATCCCTGAGCTGGGCATGGTCTGGAGATGTGTGCTGTACATGCCCACAGGCAACACGCCCGGGAAGCTCTTCCCACCTATCATGTCTCTGGATGCCATGCACAGGACAGGGCTCAGCTCTTCCTTCACTGCCACAGATGAGCTGCAGCTCAGCAGGCCCAGCATGTCCACCGGCTCCGTCTTGATCTTCAGCAGCTCCTGGGAGTGGCTTTTCTTCATGTGCCTGGTCAGATGGTCCTTCCTCCCAAACCTCTGGGCGCAGTACTGGCACAAGAAGTCCTTCCTCCCCGTGTGCACCACCAGGTGTCTCCGCACGTCCTTGCGGGTGTAGAAGCGCCGGTCGCAGTGGTCACACGGGTGCTTCTTCTCCTTGGCTCCACCAGAGGCCCGCCGAGAGTGAGCCTTGAGGTGCTCCAGCAGGACCTGGGTGCTCTCGAAGCTCTGCAGACACACCTTGCAGCTGAGGTCCCCGCTGGCCGCCGCGTGCATGGCCAGGTGGCGCCGGAAGCCCAGCTTGGTGTTGTAGTTCTTGCCGCACTCGGGGCAGTGCAGAGCCTCCTTGTGGGGGTCGTGGGTCTGCAGGTGGTTCCGGAGGTGGTCCTTCCGGTGGAACATCTTCTCGCAGTACATGCACTGGTGGGGCTTCTGAGCTGAGTGCGTGGCCATGTGCCTTGAGGGAGAGAAGCAGGGAAGTTTCAAGACTCGCCTCCAGTCCCTAAAGGAAAACCTGCTCCTTCGTGCCACAGAAATCCCAGGGGACGTTTTACCACCACCAAAAGCTCCTGCCACAACAGCCTGGGCAGTGGGGACTCCAGGCTCTGTCCCAGCAGTGCCCACCTCCACACAGGGCAACTTCAGTCAGCTGCTCAGCTCCTGCTCTCCCGGCAGGGGCTTTCCAAGGGGGAAAGGACACAGGGAACAAGAGGTGGTTTGTGACCAGAAAGGCTTGTCTGCAGGTGAGGAGGCACCAGACTGTGGCAGTGCCTGCTGGCAGCCCCTGTGCACTACCTTCACCCTGGTGTCTCAAACTCCCTGACACTCTGGTTCATCTAGTTTTACATTTCTAGTGATCATATTTAACTATTCTCCTCTGCATTTCAGTAGGAACTCTACTCCTTCATGCTGGAACAGCTGCCACTGAAATATTCCTGTGATTAAAGTTACAGGTTGGAGGAATGAAATGTCAATGCTGTCCTTGCTTTTCAATTTCCTTTTTGATCTGTGAACTCCACTTTCTGCTTCAATTTCCTCCTTAGTAAAACAGAGAACAGCCTGAGCTCAGGATGAAACATTATCTGAGGTTCTCTGGAAGGTGCTTAGAGAGAGGCCAAGTGTGGTGATGTCTGGGACCCGAGCACTGTGCAGGGTGAGAGGGCATTCCCCCTCCTCCAGCTTCTCAGAAACTCAAGCAGAAAAACACCCGTGAGGGGTTTCCCCCCACCCAACAGGGCAGCCCTGCTGGGCTCAGCAGTTACCTACCTGTAGAGCTTGTACTTGGAAGCAAAGGCTTTCCCACAGTGCAGCTGGGGGCAGTTGTAGGGTCTCTGCTCGGGGTGGGGCAGCGTGTGAGGCCTCAGCTTGTCCGTGCTGGGGAAGGAGGAGTCTGAGATTTCACATTGGCACTTTCCCTGACTGTTGGTCTCTTCGCCTCTTGGTCTGGGGACTAATTTCCAGCCTGTCTCTTCCTCCTCCTGCTTTGCATCTTGAATCCAGTTGGGAACACTGGGAAAAAATGCCGTCATGGCAGGTCTAGTAGAAGTTGGCCATGTCCAGCAGAAGGGGAGCCTGCAGGCCTCTTGGGGTGCTGCTGTCCCTTGGAACCCTCCGTGACCAAAGGGCTTCAGGAGCAAAACATCTTCACCTGGAATCACAGGAGGTTGGTGTTAGGTCACCTCCTCTTCCACCCGTGCACACAAGTGTGGGCATTCCACAGGCACTGCAGATGGGAAGATCCATGTTCCCAGCCACGGGAATGCCCACCTCCTGATGTCTTTTGTTCTTCTCTCCCTTAACCCTCCCCAAGTAACATGTTAAACTTTTTCCAAATTAACATTTCTGCAACTACTAAGAGCCAGTGTTACCTGTCAGATACATCTCCTGAGAGGCTGTGGCAAGTGTCTCTCTGTAGCAATAAACACCTCACCTTTCCCCCTCTGCTCTCTGGATCACTTCTCAGCCTCTTTGTTCCTGTTCTCCCTGGTCTGTTCTCACCTGCTGTTGATACTTGCTTACATGGAATTCCCTTCCACAGCTTGTCAGGGCAACAAAGGATCTCTTCTGCTATTTTTCCATCCCCTCTGCTACCAGCACTGGTGAGGACAGCTCTGAGCAACCCAACCTGAACCTTCAGACTTGGTCAGTGGGGCTGGGGAAGAGCAGCTGCTGCTCCCAGCCCCATGGAGCCCCTGCAGGGAGGACACGGATGCTGCTTCTCCTCAGCCTGGGTCAGTCACTGCATTTTCACTTTTCTGCTGTGGGGCACATTCTGCCTCTCTGGATTAGCAATCTTTCTACAGCAATGAGCAATTTTTAGTGTGAGGTTTTGGTTTTATGTTGTGTTTTTTTTTAATTTTACACTCTCACCCATTGATAATGGAAGCTCAAGCTGTTTCCTGTTCAACAAAATGTTCCTCCTGTGGCTCTGCTGGCTTTCATGTTGATGAAAATCTACACAAATCTCTCTCAGCAGGTTGTTCTTGAGTTGTGTTTGCACTGCTGGTGAAGTTCTGCATCTCCGTGTGGTTCTACCACCACCTAAATGATGGTCACCTGCAACACAGCCCCTCAGACAAGATCTCTTTCACTGAACTGAGCTGCCTGAGAAACTCTTCTTAAAATAGCATCAAACCCTCGAGCTCTTTCTCACTCCAGGGTTGCTTCAGAGGGAGGAACTTCCTGCCTGCAGCCCCAGCCGGGTGCCAGTTGTGGGCAGGATGTGCAAGAGGAGGGAACCAACCGCCCCGCGCGGCGCCCGCAGCCCCGCGGGGCAGGAACCAGCCCAGGGCTGGGAAGGGGGATGGCTCCCGGAAAGTGTGTCACTCCCAGGTGTGGAAACGGCCGTTAGGAAGATAATGCAGTTTTGTCTGGGCTGAATCTGGTGGGGCAGAGCAGAACCAGCCCGGGTGGAGGTGCTGGGCACCCCCGGGCACGGCGGGGGAGGTGACGCTGCTCCTGGCACTGGGAGCTGGGAGCAGGGAATGTTCCCCCCTCCCTGAGCTGTGTGCTCAGGGAGAGAAGTGTTCTCTACCTCTTGCTTCAGAGCTGCACACACGTCCCAGGGGTCTCTGCTGCTCTGGCCAGGAGGGGGTTGGTTCCTTCCCTCTGAACAGGCTCAGCCATCGGGGCCAGGATCAGGTACCTAGGAGGAAAGAGCTGGAATGTCGGTGTCTGGGACGGGGAGGCACAAACTGTCACCTCCAGAGCAGAAACCCAGACACACAGGAGTTAGAAGATGCTAATCTCTGTAATTGATTGTTGTAAAATGTCATCAGCTTGCCTTCACAACCCTGAGGGTCTGGCAAGAAGGTCTCTACAGATCCAGACCCCAGAGCACCTCCCAGTGCCTCAAGGGGCTGCAGGAAAACTGGGGAGGGACTTTGGGCACGGGCAGGGAATGAGAGGACAAGGGGGAATGGATCAAAACTGGAAGAGGGGAGATTGAGGTCGAGGGGGGACACGGAGCTGGAAAAAGACACGATCCACCTGGAGTGACCTTGGTCCTTGGCAGGTGTGTCAGGTTTGATGCACAAACAGGCTCATTTTTCCAGCTGAGCTGCTCAAGCCTCAGGATCAGCTTCTCCCGCCTCACTTTCAGATTTTAGAAACACCGTGTAAAGTTTCCATTTCCCAGGGGAAAAGCTGTTGCCCCTTCCCATCGGATCCAACGACACACACCACCCCCAGAGGATGATTTTCCTCTCTTCTCACCCTTGGTTTCCCTGACATGACACCAGGCGGGATTTCAAAAGCCCAAACCCTTCTCCTTGCACCACCGGGAAAGCCTCAAACACCAACATGGCTCCGGGCTGATCTACTGATGTACAAACCCCCCTCTTTTTTCACCCCAAAGTGGCAGGCAGAATGTGGCCGTGCTGGTTACAACCGGACAAACGGCGGAGCTGCCGTCTGCACCGGGAGGGCAACGCAACCCCCCCCGGCCCGTTACCATGGCGCAGCCCTGCGGGGAGGGAGGGGGAGAGGCGGGCCCGGCCTACGCCCCCCCCGCCCCACGCGCCCCTGTCCCCTGAGGGGCCCCGCCGCCGAGGGCAGAGGGCCGCCGTGACACCGCCCGCCCCCCCGCCGGCGCCGCCCCCGCACTCACCCGTCGCCCCGGGCCCCGCCAGGCGCGGCTCCGGCCCAGGCCCCGGCGGCCCCACCGCGCGGGGCATTGTGGGACTGACGTCGCGCTCCCGCTTCCGCCTCTCGATGGTGGCGGCTCCCGCTAGAGCGGCCGTTCCGGAGGAGCCGCGGGGCACGCCGGGACGGGGCGGCCGGCCGGTTCCCGCCACGCAGCCGCCATGGCGGCCTCGCCGGTGCCGGTGCTGGTGCCGGTGCTGCTCCTGCTCCTGCTCCCGCTCCCGGGGATGGCGGCGGGGGGCGGCGCGGGGCCCGCCTGGGACCCGGCCGGTTACCTGCTCTACTGTCCCTGCATGGGTGAGCCCCTCCCGGTGTGGCGGTCCCGGTGTAGCCCCCGGTGTAGCCCCGGCTGAGCCCCCCCGGTTGAGCCCCGCTCTCGCCCCTCTGTTTGCAGGTCGGTTCGGGAACCAGGCCGAACACTTTCTGGGAGCCTTGGCCTTCGCCCGCGCCCTCAACCGGACCCTGGCCGTGCCGCCGTGGATCGAGTACCGGCACCACCGCCCGCCCTACACCAACGTGAGCCCCCGGGACCGCGCGGGGAGGGGGGCGGCGGGAAGGGCCGCGGCCTGTCCCGCTGGGCTGAGCTGCAGGCTGGGTCCCCGAGCCCGGCCCTGCGGTGAGGCGGGCACTGTCGCCCGCAGCTGCACGTCCCCTACGCGGAGCACTTCAGGCTGGAGCCGCTGCTGCGGTACCACCGGGTGATCAGCCTGGAGCAGTTCATGGAGGAGCTGGCGCCCCGGCACTGGCCCCCGGGCAGGCGGGTGGCTTACTGCTTCGAGGCGGCGGCGCAGAGGAGTCCTGACAAGAGCACCTGCCCTATGAAGGTGAGTCCCTCCGGCCAGGGCAGCTTGGTCCAGGGGGAATGGCAGGCTCCTTCAGGCTGCCGTTGGTTTGCAGACTCGGGAGTTGCCCTCCCCGGTCAGGCTGGGACGTTCCTTTGCTGCTCCTCCTCTGCCTTCCTGCTTTTATCACTTCAGGCTTGATGGGGGCTGTGAGGAGAGCAGATCTGGAGCTGCAGAGCTCCCTGGTTTTTAATCCGTGGTGCAGCTGTCCAGCTGGTTTTGTAGAATAATTTTGGTTGGAAAGACCTGTAAGATCATTGAGTCCAACCGTTCCCCCAGCCCTGCCAAGGCCACCACTAACCTGTGGCCCTCAGCACCACATCTGCATGGCTTTGAAATCCCTCCAGGGATGGGGGCTCAGATCTTGCCAGCTCTGCCTCTCGGGCTCTGTGTGTGCTGAATGAACACTCGTCTTCCCTTTGCAGGATGGAAATCCATTTGGTCCCTTCTGGAATCAGTTCCAAGTGGATTTTGATAAGTCTGAGCTCTTCAAGGGAATCTCCTTCAGTCCTGCATACAAGGACCATTGGATCCAAAGGTAGTGAGAGGATGGGAAGGTGCTGGTTGCCCCTGTGAGATAACTCACAAAACCAGTTGTGCTGGTCACTGTGTGAAGCCTTTGCACTTGGGGGGAGACTGGAGGGGTTATGAGCAATATAATTAAAAACCTTAATGCTTTTTCCGTTAAATGTTCACTGGGCTCTTCCAGTGGGCAGTTCTAGGTGTCAGCTCTGTTAGGCTGACTGATTTCTGAGCTAATGATACTTAGTTCTGTTTAACTGTTCCTCAAGAAGAGTCAGGTCCTCAGTGGCTGACCATGAATTGCCTTTTTCTGGTTACCTGGTGTTTTCAGAGCCACTTGAGTGGTACCAGTAAGTCTGGGTGACAGACTTGCCAGTCGGGGGTGCGTTGCTGCTGCACGGATGAGGCTCTGCTGTCTGTCAGGCAACACCAATTCCTTTGTTGCTGGGTCTGAGGTAAAACTGGAGTTGTGCTTGGATGTCCTGTTCTCGTGGCGAAATGGTCGGGATTCACGTTGGGTGAATCTGGAGCTGTGGTGCTGCTGTTCCAGGGGGAGCATCGTTTTCCTGTTCTAACCCTCACGAAATTCACATCTTTGCAAGATGACACACGCGCGCGTTTTGCTCTGCTGCTTTCCACAGGTTTCCACCATCCCAGCACCCTGTCCTGGCCCTGCCTGGAGCTCCAGCCCAGTTCCCAGTCCTGGAGGAGCACCGGCCGCTGCAGAAGTTCATGGTGTGGTCTGAGGCGATGGTGAAGAAGGGAGATGCCTACATCCAGACCCTGCTGGTCAGGCCCTACGTGGGGATCCACCTGAGGATCGGCTCGGACTGGGTACGGCCGGGGGGGCTGCCCAGCCCTGGGGGGGGCTCCACGGGAGAGGAGCTGGGACGGCGCCGGGCGCCTCGGGGGTGTCAGCAGGGCCGTGGGGTTCCTCTCTCGAGCGGGGGGTGCTGGGGCCGTGGTGCTGTTCCCTGGCCGCTCGGACACCAGCCTGCCCTCCCTCCCCAGAGGAACGCCTGCAACATGCTGCGGGACGGGGCGGCCGGGCCGCACTTCATGGCCTCCCCGCAGTGCGTGGGCTACGAGCGGAGCGCGGCCGCCGCCCTCACCGCCGAGATGTGCCTGCCCAGCCTGCGCGAGATCCGCCGCGCCCTGCAGCTCTGGGTGCACCGCGCGCGGGCGCGGGCTGTGTACGTCGCCACCGACTCGGAGCCCTACACGGCTGAGCTGCAGCAGCTGTTCCAGGGAAAGGTGAGTCCTGGAGCAGAACCTGCAGCGGGCTCCGGCCCGTGGCAGCCGGCGGGGACCCTGTGCTG
Organism: Apus apus; assembly: GCF_020740795.1. Classification (NCBI taxonomy): domain Eukaryota; kingdom Metazoa; phylum Chordata; class Aves; order Apodiformes; family Apodidae; genus Apus; species Apus apus. Next base: position 14,911,567 of record NC_067296.1, read on the forward strand.
CTGTTCCCAGACAAGCGCTGGCATCTCCAAGGGCGTTTGGCTCATAGCAGTAAGAATTAAGACTTTAAGCCCCTTCCTTTGCTAGGGCTTGAAGAGCATTCTCCTGCAGGGAGGTAAATTTCTCCTTGAAAAAGACGTCAGTTTAAGAAACCAAAGTGATTTTCAAGGATGTTTTGACATTTATCTGTTTATAAAGGAGTTGTAGGGCGACTTCAGGCAGAATCCACCCCCCTTCCGTGGTCTGTTCCCATTTCTAATGTGGGGCCAAGGCGTTTGGATGGTGATCCCAGCTGCGCTGCTTTGCTTTCCTATCTCCCTGCAGGTCAAGGTGGTGAGCCTGCAGCCCGAGGTGCCTCAGGTGGATCTCTACATCCTTGGCCAGGCCGACCATTTCATCGGGAACTGCGTCTCCTCATTCACCGCCTTCGTCAAGCGGGAGCGTGACGTGCATGGAAAACCCTCCTCCTTCTTTGGCATGGACGACCCACCACGGCTTCGGGATGAGTTCTGACCAAGGGAGGAGCAGGCTCCCTGGTTTTCAGCCTCCCAGCGTGGTCCCTGGCTGAGGGGCTGCTCTCCTGCTGCAGCAGCCCCCTCCTCCTCCCCGCAGCCCCTTCTCTCTGACTTCTCCAGCGTGAGGTCAGGCAGAAAAGAAATGTTTAATCATGTTTATAGGAAGCTATGAACTCGATCTAGATTCTAAGCTGTAGTTCACGTAGCTCCATCCTCACGGGTGGTTCACCAGCAATCCCTGTGGAGCAGCTGCTCAGATTTCCCCTTCTCTGTTATTTTCCGTTAAATCTTAGTAATTATTTTTCCCAGAGATGTTGTGAAGCTTCATGTCCAAAACTGACCAGAAGTTCTTTTTAAGTGCAAAATATTATCAGGAACATCACATTCTCTGGAAGGGGAGTGCCAGGTAAGGCCTGGACCTCGGAAGCTCTGGGTTTTGCCCAGTACTGTTGTTTTTCTGGACCCAGGTCACTCTGTGCCTCGGTGCCCCTGGCAGGAGATCTCCCACCTGCTCTGGGGCACCTGGGGTTTTTATCTGCACTTTGTAAGATAACACCCCTGGCAGCAGAGCCCCCCTTTGGGGGGTGGTTCCTCAGGGAGATACTGGTGGCAAGTGTCCACTGATGGTGAGACAGCCACCCAAAAACCTTCCTTTAGTCCTGGGAACACAAATAATCCCAATCTGCTGCCTCTGAACTTTTCCAATGCCTTCGGGTGCTGCTGTGGCTTTATTTTTTGTCCAAAGACAGCACAGAGCTTGCTGTTCCTCTCAGAAGGTGCCATTTGGGTGCCAGGGCTGGGTGCAGGCTGAGCAGGGATGTCTCAGAGTGTTTACATTGAACTCGGAATGTTTCTTTGTATTCCTGGTGGTGGGTTTTTTCCTCCTTGGGAATGTCCCTGAGTGTTGAATCAGTTTGGAGGAGCAATGGAGTGAGCAAGAGGGGGCTGAATGTGAAGGTACCCCCTGTGTCAGGGCACCAAAGGCTCATCTCTTGTCTACTTAGTGCTGCTGACAGAAATTCTTGGGATTTGGTGGTTTCATGGTCTGTCCATCCCACGGGAGCTGGTGGCTCCTCGGGATTCCTGCATCTCTTTGTTGGGGTGGTCTTCCCTCCCGGCAGAGCAGGAGCAGCTGCTCCAGGTGCCACCAGGAGCACGGTGTATGAAGAGAAAACGTTTGGGATGCTAGTTATTTGATTAATTTTTTTTAAGAAAGGGTATTTTTGGTAAGAATTTTTTGTAATAATAAAACCTTGATTTTGTATTCACTCGTATCGCACCACGCTTCCTTCCTCTCTCGCAGCGTTCCCGGCTCGGCCGTTCCCGGGCTCCGGTTGGGGCCAAGACGGGCCCTTTCGGGGCTGGGGGCGCGGGCCGGGCCGCTTTGTCCGGCTGCACCGGGGCCGGTGCCGGGGCAGGGCCGGCGTGGGGCGGCCGCGCGTTGCTAAGGAAGTGCGTCATGGGCGGGGGCGGGGCCCCGCGCCGCTTCCGGTGCCGCGGGAGGAGGCGGCCGCGCGGCTCCATGGTGACGGCGCAGGTGAGTCCGGCCCGGCCCGGCGCGGGTCCCGCCGCGCCCCGAGGGGCTCCCCCCGAGCGCCCGCCCCCGTCCCCCGGTGCCGCCCGGCGGTGACAGCCCGGGGCACCCGCCGTGGTCCCTCCGTTCGCGCGGCCTCGCCCCCGGGGGTGGGTCGGGGCCCCGCCCGCTGTCGGGGGGGCGGGCGGTCCCGTGTGCGCGGGGGGCCCGGGGCAGGCGGGTGCGTCCTCCTCGCTGCCCCCCCCTCGGGCCCGGCCCACTGAACCCCTCCTTCCAGCCCCCTTCCCGGCGGTCCCGGCCGGAGCGGGGCCCGGTACCTGCCGCCTCCGCGGGCGATGGGGCGGCCCGTGGGGCGCCGTGCTGGAGGTGGCGGGGGCGGGCGGGGCGGGCGGGGCGCGGGGCGCGCTGTGGCAGCGGTGACCGGTCCTGGCGCGGCTCCCGCCGGCGCCGCAGGGCTGCCCGGCCTGGGAAGGGGCGAGTGGCTGCGAGGGAGCGAGGCCATGAGCCGTTCAGCCAGGGCGTCATGGACCCGCAGGTATCTGAAGGACTGGAAATGCCGGAGAGGGATGGAATTTTTTAAGCGGTACCTGGGATGTGCAGCGGCGGGAGGGAAGGGGTCAGGCCGTGTCCCAGGAATACCTTCCTGGGATCTTTGAACGGGAAGCAAGAGGCTGCAGGGGTTGCTCCTGCCAGAGGCGCTCGGGGCGGTGCAGCATTCCTGGGGCAGGTCCCGAGGAGCTCTGGTTGCCTCAGCTTTCCTCCAGGTTGTGGCACAACCTTGTGTTGACTGAAATGAAGAAAACTGCTTGGATTTTTTGGGTCTATCTGAGAGGAAACCCCCTTTGTTTTGCTTCCAGTAAAGTTCACAGCAGTAGCTAAAATAATTGGGGATGATTTTGGTTGGTTGAGATAGAAGCAGCCTGCCAGAGGGGGCAGTTAGCTGTGACTGTGAAAAGGGATTGTGAGCAAAATGGGGAAAGGTGTCAAGAGATTCCCAGGGTCCTGCTGATGAGGTGTGCCCAGGGGAGCAAAGGACACAGGACACACTTGTCCTGAAAGGATTTGCCCTTGAGAGCTTCAGCTACAGGAATATCTCAGGAAGGTATGGAAGGAGAAGTGTCTTTGTATCAGCTACTGATGGTGACCCAAGGGAGAGATGCTGGGTTTTATGCTTCTCCAAGACTTGTCCCCAGTTCACGTGTTCTTTCTCTGCTGGTGTTCTGGGATCTGTGTTCCTGGGGATCAGACATGGGGTCATCTGTGCCCAGAGGGGTGAGTTGGAGGGAAGTGTTTTTATCCAGGAGCAATCCAGTGTGGATTCATTGTGTGGGCTGTAAAGTGTTTCTGCTGGATGATGGTCCCATTTGGTCAGTCCAGTGCATGTTCCTCAGCTTCCTCCTGGCAGCTACTGGGTGCTTTCATGGGAGTTGTGAGGACAAGGAGATTCCCCTCATGAGACCAAGGGCATTCCAAAGGCTGAGTTGAGGTTTCCATGCAATTCCTGAACCTGTTTATTTGTTGTTCTTTGTGGCTCAGACTGACAATCTGTAGTTTGGGCTAGAAATGTTCTGCTTCCTGTCTCAGCCCTCCAGCTCTGCTCCAGTCTCTGCCACCGTGTTGAGCAGCTCTCCTGAGACCTGCAATTATGGAGGAACAAACAGCCAGACAAAGCCCAGGGGTCCTGTGGGTCCAGCTGGGAGCCGGGAGGTCGGGCTGAGAGGCTACCAGCACTGCTGGGGTTTCCAGCATGTGTTGGCTTTACCTTTAGCTCCAATTGGCAGAGGGATCTCAGAGCTCTGCTTGAAAGGTATTTTTTAAGGAAAAAAAAAAAAAAAAAAGCTTATAAGAGCTCAGAGGACATTCCAGGACATTCCACAGGCTGTGCCACCTGGATGCTCCACACAAGGCCATCCCTCTACTGGGAACTCAGCCTTTCCCATTCCCTGCTAAATGGCAGCTCCATGTGCTCAGGGCTGGGGGTGCACCAGCTCGTTTCTCCCTCCCTCCCTGGAGGCAGGAGGGCCTGGGAGCTGTGCCTGGGCTGTGCAGCACCAGCTCCAGCCCGTGCTCCCTCGGCACAGCGGTGCGGGAGGCTGGGGTGCTGGGGCAGAGCTGGCTCTCCTGGGAAACCCTGGTAAAAGTGTGTTGCCACCAGGAAAATTCCTGCTGTAGCTCTGTGTGAACACTTGGGCTTGGAATATCCGGGGCCAGGACGGTTGTCTCCAGCTTCCCTGGATGGGTGGGCTCTGGCAGAGGCAGGTGCTGGTGCTGGAGGATCCTGTCGCAGGGGCAGGTCCATCACAGGAGGGTGGGCTTGGAGGAACAAGTGCTTGGTGACATTTTTGTAACAAGTGATATGAAAGGAGCTGAAAACTCATCTTCAGGAGCTTGAGAAGGGCAAATCCTGGCAGGTGTCCACACCCTGGTGTCTCTGCTTGCTTGGGCATTAGAAGAGGCACAGTGCCCACTGCTCCACCTCTGTTGTCTTCCCTTCCCTGCTGATCGTGAGCAGGGAATGCTGCTCTCTGCCTCAGAGTGTGACAGTTCTGATGCACACACCCCCCCTCACTGCCATTAGGGGGTGGAAATATCCCTCTTCCTTGCCCACTGGCTTCAGAGCCCCCCTCACTGGGGTGATTCCTGCCCCTAGCTGGTTTTACCCAGTTTGTGAGCACTGGGAGGGCTGAGCTTCATTGGCTGCTCACCCTTTTTGGTGAGCTTGAGTCCAGGACTGGCTGAAAGCTTTTTTGTAACAGTGATTTTAACTTGATTCTTGACAGAAAGGAAAGGTGATGTCAGTGTTCCCATTTGTGGAAACGCAGAATACCCAGGGGATGTGATGCTGGAAATGGCCAAACTGTTACATGGTTTGATCTTGAGTCCTCGTGGCTGCTGCAGCCCCATTAAAGGCCTGTCACGCTGAGCTGGCTTCTGGGGAGTGACTTTAACTGTGTCATGCACAGGAAGAAAAAAGCATTTGGGGGCATTCCAGGGAACTGCTGTCATCTAGGAAAAGCCAGGCACAGGTTTTAAACCTTCTGTGGCACATGTGGTGGCACATCACATCACACCTGAGGGGACTGTCATACAAATGTGTCCAAAAGATGAGAAGGTTTCATCAATACGAGAAGAGGCAACCCAGAAAATACTGTATTTATCATTTACATTCTCTCTCAAATTTTGGTAGGTAGGCGAAGCACTTAAAGCTCCGACTGATCCCCATCCAAGAGCTTGAGCAGTGTGGGGAGAGCAAACCTGTCCTGGTCTTGCAAAGAAAGAGAAGGCCTGGCTGCAGAGGGAACCAATGGCAAAGGGTTAGGTTATTCTTACAGAGCGTTTAAAAAACATTATGATTCTTTTTAAGGGCCAAGAAAAGGATCTCTACCAACTGTGAAGATGTGGTTTGGTGAAGATTTTTGGCAGCAGGGCTTGTAGAAATGGCCACCAATTGGTGAACAGGCTTTGGGGACATGATACTGTCTGGGTTCAGGCCTTGTTAGGGTTTCCATGTTGTAAATTATGGATGTGCTTCAAAATCCCTCACAATGTAATGAGTGCAAAAAGCTGCTCGAATTAATGAGTGCATCTTTGGCTTGGCGAAAAAATGTCACCTTCACATGTTCCTCCTTTGTTCCTGTTTCAGGTTTCTAGCTCGGGATCATCCATTGACCAGGTGGCCCCATTCCCAGGCCTGCTACCATGTCTAAGCTGAAGAGCTCCGAGTCCGTGCGGGTGGTGGTGCGGTGCCGGCCCATGAACAGCAAGGAGAAGACAGCTTCCTATGAGAAGGTGGTGAGCGTGGACGTCAAGTTAGGGCAGGTCTCAGTGAAGAACCCACGGGGAACATCTCATGAACTGCCTAAAACCTTCACCTTTGATGCTGTGTATGACTGGAATTCCAAGCAGGTTGAGCTCTACGATGAGACCTTCAGACCTCTCGTGGACTCTGTCCTGCAAGGGTTTAATGGGACAATCTTTGCCTATGGGCAGACTGGGACAGGGAAAACGTATACGATGGAAGGGGTGCGTGGTGATCCTGAAAAAAGGGGGGTCATCCCAAATTCATTCGACCACATCTTCACCCACATCTCCAGATCTCAAAACCAGCAGTACCTGGTTAGAGCATCGTACCTGGAAATCTACCAAGAGGAAATCAGAGACTTGTTATCGAAGGATCAGTCCAAGAGGCTGGAGCTAAAGGAGAGGCCAGACACGGGGGTGTATGTTAAGGATTTGTCCTCCTTTGTGACGAAAAGTGTCAAGGAGATAGAACACGTGATGAACGTGGGGAACCAGAACCGCTCGGTGGGGGCCACCAACATGAACGAGCACAGCTCCCGGTCCCACGCCATCTTTGTGATCACCATCGAGTGCAGCGAGCTGGGGCTCGACGGGGAGAACCACATTCGGGTTGGGAAGCTCAACCTGGTGGACCTTGCGGGCAGCGAGCGGCAGGCCAAGACTGGAGCCCAGGGGGAGAGGCTAAAGGAAGCCACGAAAATCAATCTCTCTCTCTCAGCTTTGGGCAACGTTATCTCTGCCCTGGTAGATGGCAAGAGTACCCACATTCCCTACCGGGACTCAAAGCTGACTAGGCTGCTGCAGGACTCCTTAGGTGGCAATGCCAAAACGGTGATGGTGGCCAACATTGGCCCTGCCTCTTACAACGTGGAGGAGACGCTGACAACGCTGAGATACGCCAACCGTGCCAAGAACATCAAGAACAAACCACGAGTGAACGAGGACCCCAAGGATGCTCTGCTGCGAGAGTTCCAGGAGGAGATTGCTCGCCTCAAGGCACAGCTGGAAAAGAGGTCCATTGGGAAAAGGAAGAGAAGGGAAAGGAGGAGAGATGGTGGGGAAGAAGAGGAGGACACTGAGGAGGGTGAGGATGAAGGAGATGACAAAGATGACTATTGGAGGGAGCAGCAGGAAAAGCTGGAGATTGAGAAGAAGGCGATAGTTGAGGATCACAGCCTGGTAGCAGAAGAGAAGATGAGGCTGCTGAAGGAGAAGGAGAAGAAAATGGAGGACCTGAGGCGAGAGAAGGAAGCGACAGAAATGTTGAGTGCCAAAATCAAGGTAGAATTCTTCCTTGTCATACTTTTTGAAAGCAATTTATTTGGGCTGTGGGGAAAATAGAGGGTTTCCCAATTTGGAAAGATGTTTTGCAAGAAGTTTCCAGGATATTGATTTGTGTTTAGGTTGGAAGATTTTTAAATAAACCGTTTCTAGACAGAAGTTGGAATTTCCACCATTAATTCCATATTTCAATATTCATGAATTGCTGCATTGTTCTCGTGTGCTGGTCCTGGGGGATCTCAAGCACTCAGCGAGCGGAGGGTGATGATCCATCTTTCCACAGGCTGTGGCGCAAAAAATGCCTCTTTCTGTCTCAGATCCGCAGAAAGTTCTTGACAGGGGAGCCCATGTTTTGGTTCTCCAGCTTGACCACACATGGCAGCAGGGCCTCCTTCTGGGCAAGTGACTGTTTCGTGAATCCCACAGCTTTATAGGAAGCTTAAGAAATGGGAATTCTTGTAGCAGCAGTTACATTTTGTGGCCACTGCCAGAAAAATCTGACCTTGGTTTTTCCTTTCAGGCAATGGAAAGCAAACTTCTGGTGGGAGGGAAGAATATTGTGGATCACACAAATGAACAGCAGAAAATCCTGGAACAGAAACGCCAGGAAATTGCAGAACAGGTACCAGGAAGAACATTTGTTCTTTTGTACAAAAAGCCAAACTGCACATCTTCCACCCCAGTTGCCTCAGGATAAACTGTAAGAAAGCTTCCCCAGTGTTAACCCTGGAATGGGTTGGTGCCGATCCTTTATGCCAAAGGAAGGGGGAAGGCCTCATGTCCTGTTTGTCACTGTATGAAACAGGTAAAGGAGGTTTGTAATAGTTTTCTTCCAGCTTTTCACCTTACAGATGTCTGTCCTGGCTTGACTGGAGCCGTCTGCAAGTGAAGAAGTAACTGGAAGGCCTCAGCAATGGCCCAGCCATTGGCTCAAGGGAGGGGTGTTTATTTTCTGTTACATATTTTCTGTTGGTGATTCTTTAAGTGCACTGACTGATACAAATGGATACAAAGGAAAAAAACAAAATACTTTAAACGTGGCATTTGGTTCCTTTCATTGAAGCCTGAGCACTTATTCACACTGTCAGTAGCAAAACAAGGACAAACAAGAGTTAATGCTTTTGGTATCCCTAAGGCAAGAGGTAGGAAGGACCAGAAGCTAAAGCCAAAGCCCTGGAGCACAGGGAAGTGAAACCACCCTGAGCACTGGAGGTGGCAGTGTCATTGTGTCCCTGTGATCTTCAGCATTGTGTGTCACTCTCTGCAGAAACGCCGGGAGCGGGAGATCCAGCAACAGATGGAAAGTCGGGATGAGGAAACTCTGGAGCTGAAGGAGACCTATAGTTCTCTTCAGCAAGAGGTGGACATAAAGACCAAAAAGCTCAAAAAGGTAAAAAGATGGCAGGTTTAGGGTGTTGGGAATGAAATCAGCTGGTGTGTGAAGGTGCCAGGGACACTGGCAAGTCCTGACTTTGGCTCTTGGCTGTTCCAGTTATTTTCCAAGCTGCAAGCTGTGAAGGCAGAGATCCATGATCTCCAAGAAGAGCACATCAAGGAGCGCCAGGAACTGGAACAGACCCAGAACGAACTTACCAGGGAACTAAAGCTGAAGTAAGTCCCATCACTTCACTGCTGGCCATGAGCTGTCACAGTTTCTCTGGGGAGTGGAGGGAGGGGCTGCAGGGCACGTGCTTGTGGAACAGGAGTTCAACAGGAGAAAACAAAACCATTCCTCCTCTTCCAGGGTTGTATTAAGTCAGTGGAGAAATTAATCTGCTAATTATGTTTCTTGTGTATTTCCCTTTTTTGTGCTTGTGTGTAGGCACCTGATCATTGAAAATTTTATTCCCTTGGAAGAAAAGAATAAGATTATGAACAGGTCATTCTTTGATGAAGAGGAAGACCAGTGGAAGCTGCATCCAATAACCCGTCTGGAGTGAGTGTGCTTCTCATCTCTTCTTGGGGTGGAATTGTAGGTCATAGAAAACCCTCTAGCTGTCAAGAACAGGGAATTTCACAAGAGGAATTGAGTTGGAGATTTACACTGGCCCTCCAGGGTTCAGAGCTTCTTGCTGCACAATAAAATAAAAATTCCTCTTAGTAGGTTGAGTAAAAGAGGAATGTAGAGTTAGGAGAATTCTCAGAAGATTGGGATTTTTCTTCTAGATGACCCAAATAATTATGTATAAAATATATGTAATAGTGTCTTTCCCATTAAAACATCAGTGGATTCCCACTGTATTTCTTTCCTGTTTTAGATAGGAAAGCTTTCAAAAATAATAATTATGCAGAAATGCTGCCCTTGTGCAGGGGACGGATGTGACAGGATCACTGCCTGGTCCCTTGTCTCTGCCTTCTGCAGCTTGGGCAGTCTGTGCTCTCTTGAAACAGATTTCTATGTGGGATTTGCAGAACATAGAATCATAGACTGGTTTGGGCTGGAAAGGACCTTAAAGATCATCTAATTCCAACCCCCTGCATGGGCAGGGACACCTCCCACCAGCCCAGGTTGCTCCAAGCCCCATCCAACCTGCCCTTCAACACTGCCAGGGGTGGGGCAGCCACAGCTTCCCTGGGAAACCTGGGCCAGGGTCTCACCACCCTCACACTAAAGAGTTTCCTCCTGATATCCAACCTCAGTCTCCCCTCTTCCAGTTTTAATCCATTCCCCCTGGCCCCATCCCTCTCTGCCCTTGTCCCAAGCCCCTCCCCAGCTTTCCTGGAGCCCCTTCAGGCACTGGAAGGTGCTCTAAGGTCTCCCTGGAGCCTTCTCTTCTCCAGGCTGAATGTTGTAGCTCATAAACTCCAGGAAGAAAAGAATAAGATGGTCTTGGTGTGCAACAGACTGAGTCCCCATTTTTCCCCAGCAACCAGCAGATGATGAAGAGGCCTGTCTCTGCTGTGGGGTACAAACGGCCCCTGAGCCAACACGCCAGGACATCCATGATGACCCGCCCGGAGGCGCGGTACCGGGTAAGCCCCGATGTGCTCACAGCCTTCCTGTCCTCACCCTCCTCAGTGGGAATTTCAGAGCATTGTTAGTTCTTCCATGGTCTGTACATTTTTACTGGGTCCTTCACACATTTATAAAGCATTTCAAAATCAGCTTCTGGAGGGAAAAGAAACAATCAGCATGGAAATGTGCAGGCTGTGATCCTGCTTTGCCTGCCTTAGGCCGAGAACATCGTGCTCCTGGAGCTTGACATGCCCAGCCGGACAACGAGGGACTACGAAGGGCCAGCCATTGCTCCCAAAGTCCAGGCAGCTCTAGAAGCAGCTCTGCAGGAAGAAGATGAGATACAGGTGGACGCTTCAACCTTTGAGAGCATTTCCAATAAGAAAGCAAAACCCAGGTGAGTTGGGCTCTTCACGAGTGAGCAGGCAAGGCCACAGCAGGGGAGCAGGCAGAGCTGCTGCCAGCACTTCTTGGCAGTGCAGTTGGGAGTTGGCTGTAAAGCAGGGAGAGAGAAAGGAGCATGGGACTGGAGGGAAAGCTGAGATGGGGTAGAGAATAAACCCAGTAAAAAAAATCACAGAATTGTCAGGGTTGGAAGGACCTCTAGAGATCCTCTAGTCCAACTCCCCCGCTGAAGCAGGATTACCTGGAGCACATTGCCCAGGACTGCCTGCAGGTGAGTTTGGCATATCTCCAGAGAAGGGGACTCCCCAGCCTCGCTGGGCAGCCTGTCATTCAGCTTTTGCAAGATTAATATGGTAAGAGATTACATTGTTGGGGCTTTTTATTTTCTCATTTTTCCTTCTTCAGGCCTAAAACTGGAAGGAAATCAGTGGGATCCTCTGCAGCAGGCACCCATAGTTCCCAGCTTTACCCACAGTCCCGAGGGCTGGTTCCAAAGTAAAACCAGCAGTTCCTCTCCAGGGCACCAACAGCCTTTGCCTTCCGACAGCAGAGACAAGTGGGAACCTGCAGTGAGTCCTTCCTGGGCTCCTGCCCCGTTCCCTGGAGATGGCCTCTTTGCTCCTTAACTGACTGGTGCCAGCCCAGGGGCACTGAGCCTCAGGAAGATCAGCGCTTGCAGTTCAGCCTTTGGCCTCTGTGGGGAACAGATTTTAGTTAGGAAACCAGAAATGCATGAGGTACGTTCAAGTGTATTAGAAGCAATGGGAAGCACGGGGATCACCTGGCAGCATCACCCTCTGTCCTGCACTGCCCTTGAGCTGCACTGGGCGTTTTAGCTGTTGGGCAGTAAGAAGATGGAGTTGAAAGTCTCATCTCAACTGAACCACCACTCCAGAGCTTCACAGTGACAACCATAAAAAGCAGTGTATCCGTTCCAGCTCGACTAGATGCATAGTTTTCCCTCTTCCTGCTGGAAAGGCTGGCATCATTTGGGGTCAGGAAGCTGCTTGGGCAGGCAGGATGGCAGCATGTGCTCACCAGCAGACAGCTGTGCCTCCTTTGAGAGCTGCACGACCAAAAGAGGGGTCGTGAGAGCAACTTTGTGCTCTCCAGAAAGGAAGCCATAGGAACTGAAGTCCTCTCCTTGTTTACAGGCCTAAGTGAGAGCTCCTCCAACCTGCCCTCCTACAGACCTCACTCCTACCAGCAGGAACCACCTTGTCAAAGAACACATCTGCCTACCCTGCCACCTCCACAGCCTCCTTCCTCGCTCCAGCCTCCCTCTCTACCCCTGGCATTTCAAACCAGTGCCCATCCACAGTCTGTCAACCATGGGACCATGTCCTTCTGTCTCTGCTCTCCCTCCCAGCTGGGCAGAGTCCTGGGGTGAGGAGCTGCCTGGGAACACACCCTTCCCACAGGCACGATCCTTTCTGTGCCGCTTGGGGAGGTTCCGCGTTTGGTGCCTCTTGTGCCTCACTTGTTCCATGTTAGAAGCTTTCCCTTTGCACCTCCCTGGCCATGCAGAGCCTGCTGGGGATGGAGGCACATGTAACCCAGCCTGGGACGTCGGATCTGGTGTAATTTCCAGGGGTTTTACTTTGCAAACAAGGGAGGAAGAACTCCTGCTTTTTGATGGTCTCTCTGCAAAGCTGCCCTATGACTAAAGCAGGCTCCTGGGATGCTGCAGCCTCATGTGGCAGGTGGAGGGAGGTGGAACTGCCACACCAAGGACAGTAAGGTGTCCCTGTCTAGTGTCACAGCTCATCCGTAAGTTTTAGTTCACTGTGTATTGGGACTTGGGATGTTCATTTTTCCTCTTGCTGTTGTCCCATGAACGTTTTTACCCATTTCCCTCCCTGATGATTCCCTCCAGACTGACACGTGTGAACACGTGAGGATGTGCCTGGTTTTAGAATTGTTCTGCTGTGTGGACTCTGCCTTGTGCTCTCGTCCTGTGCCTGCTGAGTGGCCCCACCCAGCTGGGGGTCATCCCCCCAGCATCAGGCCCCGGGCGCTGGGCACAGCTCACCTGCCCCCTCCCTCCTGTGGGCAGGGTGAGCACACCCCAGCTCAGCTGCTGGGGTTCATGGAGTGCTCTTCTGGACCACAAGATTGAGATTTATATATACACACTTATATGCATATATATATATATTAGTTTGTGGGGAGGAGCAAGCAGTTTGCTCACGGCTGAGAGAGCAGGCATCTGGCACTTCTCTTTCAGCCTGAACACAGAAACCTGGCATCAGCCTCCTCTTCTGAAAGCACTGCTGATGTACAGAGAGCCTTGGAATTGGCTCTCACAGCATAATGTAACATCCCCTTCTCTTCCCTTTCTTCCCTCTCTCTCTAGCACATCTTCTGTATGTAGATGTTGTAAAAGATGATTTTATGGTGCAAGTGCTCAGAGAACTGAAACAAAATGAGGGGCTCAAGATCCTGAGACAGCAACACAATCTGTAGGCACGTAGGTACATACCATGTACACATGTTCAGTGTCAGTGTCCATACACAGACACAGCTGAGTCTGCATGTGCACACACCTCCCTGGTCCCTGCTGTTCCATAGGAATTTATATTAAGCTCATATGCTGGAAACTCCCCCCATGGCAGGGCTGGTCCAGTGGAAATGGCTGTGCAGACCCCAGCTGTTCTGTTGTAGTGTTGATAAGCTGGCTGGTGACTGTCAGAAAGGCCCTGCTTTTAATTCTGTTAGAAGTTAATTAGCAAGGTGGAAGAAATTCACTAGGGTGGAAAAAAGAATAAAATTGCATATTTAGTCATTGTACTTAAAGGGGAGCTGTGGCTGGAGGTGTGGGTGGTGGACTCGTGGGCAACCTCAGATCCTTACAGAAGCTTTTAGAGTCTCATTCCAATGGACTTGCCCTCATCCAGGCACTCAGCAGCACTGATACTAAGATAAAACACTACGTCCTAAGCTGTACAAAAATGTGCTGAGCTCTGGCTTGAAGTTTTAAAGACACATTCCTGCCACGTTTGCCCCTCTCTGGGTGTTATCTGAACCATCTGGGCTTCCTGCAGGTTAACGGCCAAAGGCAGGAAACCCAAGGGCTCCTGGAAGAGGCCTTGGACACCCTGCCCGTCACAGTTCCTTCACAGGAATGTTCCACATCCTCCTCTTTGCTCTGATCTGTATAATGGGATCTTTTTTTTTTTTTTTTTAAAGTGACATGGAGCAGAAGTCAGCCCTTGACTCTGGGAGCACAAGCATAGGAATTAAAGCACTTTCTTGAAATCCCTAACGTAGGTCTGCGGCCTCCGGAAGAAATACTTGCATGCTGCTTTAATCTTCTAAACCATTTACCTCTGTCACAGCAGCTGGGGCTGTGCTGGTGCATTGTGCAGATCAGACCAGAACCCAGGATTCTGAGCAGAGGTGCAGCAGGACCCTCAGCCCCAGCCGTGTCCTCTCCTGCCCGTGGCAGTTCCCGCGCCCCGGGCTGTGCTGCTGGGTCAGAACACAGTGTGGGAAAGAGAATCTGCACAAATCCCAGGGAGGGGCAGAGATGGAACTGTGATGAGAACACCCTGTGCCCCGCAGGGGGTCCACTCTGGTCCAGGCACCTTCTCAGTCCCTTTCTTCTGGAGCCCCCCAGGCAGTGTCCATGGGACCCCCGAGCTCCTGGGATGCACCCATCTCCAGCTCCTCTGTAGACAAAGAACCTGTCCATAGTTCTGTCCATAGTTTTACAGCTTCTATTTATTTGTATCATCTCTTTTGTCTAGGAATGTAAAGTGATCCTAAAATACTACATGTAATAAAGTCAACGAGATTTATTGCATCTATCCAAGCGCACCTGGTTTTCATTCTCCATTTGTAAGTAATGGCAGAATTCAGCGACTTCATGTTTGAAAAAGCCATATTTTTTGGGGGGAGAGGAAGTCTCTGGGCAAACTAAATTGTTGAACAGCGTAAGAGCAGAACTGCCCGATGTGGCGCTGAAACGTGGCACAAGGAGCTCAGGCCCCGCAGAGCCCCTGGCCGGGCCCGCAGCCCCCGGGGCTCCTCGCTCGAGGGAAGCAGCGAGGGCAGCGGCGACAGCGCCCGAGCAGCAGGAGCCCCCAGAGCCGCGGTGCGGGAGCCCCTGGGCACGACCCGGTGCTCAACCGCCTCACCCGGAAGCAGCGCGAGGCCGCGGCGGGGACCGGCTCCTGCCCTGGCAGCACCGGCGGCAGAAGCGAGGCCGCGGTCCCCTGGGCCTCGGGAGCCCGCCCTGCCAGGGCCCCGGCCCGCGGCGGCAGAGGCGGCCCCGGTGGGGCCGGACAATGGCGGCGGAGGCCGCGGCCCGGGAGCAGCCGCCATGAGGCGCCGGCAGCGGCCGATCCCGGCATGCCGCGCGGCGCCCGCTGGGAGTTGTAGTCCGCTGGAAGGGGCGGGGCCATAGCGGCTGCGAGGCGCGGGGACTACAACTCCCGGCAGTCCTTGCGGTTTGTTTTCCTTCAAATCAGGCCCCGGCCCCGCCGCGCGCCTCCCGGGCCCCGCCCCTCCGGTCTCCGCGCGCGGCTCCTGCCGTGTCCCAGCGCGGCCGCCGTCGCCGGGCCCCGCCCCCTCCCTCCCTCTCCCCCGCGCCCCCCTCCCGCTCCCGGCCCGCTGACCCCGTTGTTATGCCGGGCCCCAGCCGCCGCCGCCGCCGCCGCCGCCTCCTCCCGTAGCGCCCGGAGCCGCCCCCGCTTCTCGCCCTGCCCGCCCCCGCCCCGCCCCGCGCGCCCGCCGCCCGCGCGCGCCCGCCCCGCCCCCGCCGCCGCCGCCCGCCCGCCCGCGCGCGCCTAACGGTCCGCGCCCGCCGCGCCGCCGCCCCGCGCGGGAGGAGGAGGATGAGGGAGATGAAGCAGCGGAGGAAGAAGGAGCGCACGTGGGCCGAGGCCGCCCGCCTGGTGAGGGGCGCGGGGGGAGCGCGGGAGGGCCCGGGGCGGGCCCCGGGGAGGGGGCGAGGGGGCCCCGCCGGGCCCCGCCGGGCCTGCCCCGCCCCGGGGGGCTCCGCTCGCCGCCGGCTCCGGCCCCTTCGCGAGTCACGGGGTGGGCGGGTCGCCCCGGCGGCGCCAGGCCGGAGGGCGGGTCTCCCGGCAGAGGGGAGGGGGTCGCCGGTGCCCCCTGGGTCCCGCGGCCGGTGCCTCCTTCCTCGGCGGGTGGGGAGAAGGGCCCCGGCGGGGCCGGGGCGGTCGGGGCGCAGCCCCCGCCCTGCTGAGGGGCAGCGGGCTGGGCTGTCCGCCCGGCGGGGCCGCGGGGCGGGGGGGCCGGGCTGTGGCGGGGCCCGGGGGGGCTCCCGGGGCGGGTCGGTATCTGCTGCGGCGGGTGTTACTGAGCTGGGGCCTCTCGGGGTGCGGGGACGGTTCGTTTTCTTCTTTTCAGATGATTTAATGTTGAGAGGAGGAACCGGAGCCTCCGGACCGAGGCCTGGCCCGGGCCTGGGCAGCGCTGCTGTCAAAACTTTCTGGTTTAATGCTGGAGGCTGCAGGTCCCTTCCGGTACCGGCGGTGGTGCCGAGCCCCGGGGCTGCGGCTCAGGCGGTGTTTGGTAACTCGGGTTTTGAGGAGCCGTCGCTGCGGGTTTGCCCGAGTCTTTTTGTCTCAGAAGGTGCTTGTTGCAGCGGTTCTCCCACCCCGCCCTGCGGGGCCGCGGGGGCTGTGCGGTTGGGTGACCATCCCGGTGGGAGGAGGGTGATTCCCCTCCAGGAAATGTCTTAAACTTGATTTATAAGAAGTAAAAGAACTTCGGTGTCTTCCAGGCAGTGGGTGTGAAGGTGTCAGTAGGTCCATCCCAGGCTGTGTTTGGAGGTGGCCAGGCTTGCTGCTTGCTGGAGGCAGCTGCTGTGTCCCCTGCCTGGCTGGAGGGAGCTCTGCTCCCTGTGCTGTGTCCCGGAGCTGCTCCCTCTCGGTGACAGGGTGACACGGATCCAGGGGTGCCCGTGCAGGGAGTATGGGATGATCTGATCTCCTTCAGCTGGTGGGAAGGGATCCCTGGGCTTTCCCTCCCATGCCCTGTCAGTGCTTGGCTGTGAGGCTCTGCCTGTCCTGGCTGTCTGGCGTGTGGGCATCGAGAGAAGTGGGTTTACGGGGCTCGAGGGTGTTTGTTTCCTTGTTTTTCCTATTGTGTGGGTTTGTGTTGTGTCTGCCAGGCTGGGTTATGTGCTGGAGCACACAGACATCCAGAGGGGACAGTGTGGGTGCCTCTGGCTGAGGCTCCTGTCTGGTTTTGAGGGTATTGAAGCTCCATCTTGGTGCTCCTCCTGAGTAAGATTTCCTTGGCTTTCAGAGTGTTTTCTTACTGCCTGCCAAAAGGAAACCTAATCAGACAAGCATCTATCTTCCAGCAACTTGCATAATCTTTTGTGTGTAAATTTTAATGTTTTAGACCCACATGGCTTTGCTTAAAAAGCTGGAAGAGGACACAAGCTCCTGTAGAACTTCACTGCAGGAATGTGGTGGTCTGGTAGAACCATAGCATATGCTGAGTTGGAAGGGACCCTTCAGCATCATTGAGTCCAACTCCTGTTCCTATGTAGGGCACCCCAAGAATCACACCATGTGCCTGAGGGCATCATCCAAATGCTTCTTGAACTCAGGCAGGTTGGTGCTGTGACCACTGCCCTGGGGAGCTTGGTACTTCATGGTGGGTTTCTCTTTGAGATTCCGGTTGTGTCAGCCAAGCTGCAAGTGGCTGGGAGGTGACCTTGGGCCAGAGGCAGTGCACCTTGCACAAAGTCACCTCATTCACATGTCCTGAGCTCTAACAGGTGGGGGAAAGTCAGTATTTTTGGGCTGCCCAAAGCAGCACACGAGATTGTGACTCCAAAGCTGTCTCTGAATACACCTCCTCACCCTCATGGGGTGATGGAAAAGGGATCTCCACACAGTTCCTCTCACCTGTCTTTTGGCCAGAACCACGGGCACAGTGGGTGCAGGAGATGTCTAAGCCTCAACAGCACCTTAGGGCCATTGATGAACCAGAAGTAGAAAGAACTCGTACTGGATTATCCACTTAGAGAGACCCAGAGTAGCAAAGCTGCACTGGTACGACTGATTGTAAACCCACTAAAAATAGATCTTTATTTAACACTCCTCTTACACATGCTCCCTGTCAAAATGCTTTTAATTTTCCCTACTGACGTGCAGTCTTGCATTGTGTATTCCTCTCCACGTTTCTGGGAATCATAGGCCAAAGTGCCTTTCAGTGTTGCTGCTCCTGCAGAGCTCGTGTGAAGCACCTTCCATCAAACAAGCCTTTAAAGATCGATTTGAACCCCCCGGAACCACAGGGCTGTTCAAAAAGTGCTGTCAGAGCCAGGCATCTAGTAAATTAATTGTGGAGGCGATGTAAACCTCCATAACGAGGGGTATAGGAACCCTGGGTTATCAGTCTTGGAAATAGTGGAGGGGGGGAAAAAAGCCTCTTTTGGGGGTAAGGATGAGCTGTGGAAGCTGTAGATCCTCGGGCAGTGTGAGGGCTGGAGGGGCAGTGCTGGGGATGGGGATATGCTGGCTGAAGCTGTAGGATCTCCTCTCCCTTCCATTAAGTGGTCTGTACACTTAATTCAGCTGTTGATTGGAAATTGTTCCCCTGAGCACAGATTCTTTTATCTTTATGTAAATGCTGGTTCGTGCTCCGTTTTCAGCTGTGGGTTTTGCTCACTGTGTCTGCTGCTCCAGGGGGGGTTTATGGTGGTGGAGGATTCCTGTGCTGCTCGGAACAGGCCTGTTCCATCTTGTGGATCTGCCCATGAGGTGTGTTTGCTGTCTCAGCTGCCCCACTGCCCTGCAGTGACAGGGGTGACACTTCACGAGGAAACGGCGACACCTGGGGAGGTTTTTTGACTAGTGGAGGAAAAAGTGTGATGGAGCAGTTCTGACTCTGAGTGAAAATTGTTGACTCTCTGAATGTGGCTTAGCACTTTCTTTGATCTTTTCTTTATAACCCCTGGTGTTTTCATTGTGTTTTAGGCTCAGGTTACCCAGTTCTCAGATTTCCATCCCCTGCCAGGTTAGCACCAGTGATGCTTGTGATCTTCAGGCATCTGAAAAGTACAGGTTGGGTGGGGATGATTTAAGAAATTCCTTTTGTCACAAAATGCCATTAAAAGTGCAGAACTGCTCTGGCAGGGATTGGGGTTTTCTCTGCTTCTGGAGGCAGCAGATGGCATGGAGATGCAAGTGGGGCCCTGCACAACGTAAGGATTTTTGTGACTGTCCTGTTCCTGGGATGGTCCTACTCTGGCCCAGGGAGTTGGACTTGATGATCTCCAGAGGTCCCTTCCAACCCTGACCATTCTGTGTGATGCTGTGGGACTTGAGGCAGCCTGTGGACTTGGTGCCTCTGCCTCTGGATGTCCTGACTCAGATCTAGATGTTGCTGATACAAAACAGGGCATTTGGGTTCCCCCACGAGTCAGACTGAAAGTCACCCCTGCTCTGCTGGCTGCTCTGGGGCACGGGGACAGCTGAAGCAGGATGGTGTGTTGGGGCTGTCATGCTGGGGGAATTTAGACCACAGGGAGGATCAACAGGTTTCTGGTGAACACTGCGTTCCATGGCTGCTCCAGGAGCTGGGCAGATCTGTGTCTTTGGCATTCAGGGAGCAGCACTGCCTGCAGCCATGGCAGGAGACAGCGCCTGGTGGGCAGCTGTAGGGTAATCTGCTCCCAAGAAACATCGTGGTTTACATCTACTGCAGCTTATTTTTGTTCATTGTTTCCTGTTTATGTGGGTAATCTTCTTATCCACAGAAATGTCCGGTCCTCTCTTTGAGTTCTTGCTTCTAGACATTTTTGAGTAGTAAGTTTCAGAGGCTTTGGTGAAAAAAAAAAAAAAAGGCAGAGCCTTTAAGTGACAATTCTGTTCTTAATACAAAATATGACAGGATGAGTCATTATTTCTTGTATTGCCTTTTTAATACCTAATTTTCCTAATTTTCTTGCAAAGACAAGCAGTCAAAATCTTTTCAGTGTCTCTGGCCAGATTTTTTTTTCACATCCTTAAACTGTTGTCGTTGTCCTTTGTTGAATTCTGTTGTTCTATGGTGAGAACTCTGAGCCTTACCCGTGGAACCTTCTTGGGATGGAGCAAAGATGAGATTAGTGACACAACCCAGGCAGGTACCCTGCTGAATCCCATAGTTGGAAAGTTAATGGTTTCATTGGCAGGAAAGCACTGGATGCTTCAGTGAGGGGTGGGAAGGTGCACGGCAGAGGGAATGGTGCCTGGTGTTAAGGGTCTCCAGCCACTGTGCAGGTCTGGGCATTGTGTGTGGCAGCAGCTTGCACTAATGCATATGGAATTCTCTGGTGGAGCTTCCACTGGTTTCGTGGCCAAATTCTGCTGCTGTGTCTCCCCTTCATGTTTGAGGTTGTAGAGTTTGCATCTCTGGAGATTTTCAAGACCCCTCTGGATGTGTTTCTGTGTGACCTGCCCTGGATTCTGTGGTGCTCCTGCTCTGGCAGGGGGGTTGGACTCAATGATCTCCAGAGGTCCCTTCCAACCCCAACCATTTTCTGATTCTGTATTTCAGTCAATTAGGGACCAGATTAAGGTAAACCTTTTGTGGTACTTACTTACCATGATGGAATCTTGAAGTAGCCTGAAATTTGTAGTGAGTCGTTTGCAGATGAAGAAGGTTCTAAGAGGCATGTTACTGAACGTGTGGAGCAGTTCTGTGAATACAGAAGCAAATTCAGTAATAACACATGGTCTTTCTGCCTTTTCAGGTGCTGGAAAATTACTCTGATGCTCCTATGACCCCGAAACAGATTCTGCAGGTCATAGAGTCTGAAGGACTAAAGGAAATGAGGTTAGTATTGATGGTCTTGTCTAAACCACAGTGTGGAGCATGGGGGAGGCTACCCATGGAGCCTTGTGGTGCTTCATGCCATTCTGCCTCATCCCCAGCCCCTTTTCCTCTTCCTTTTTTCTCTTTCCAGCCTGATAATTTCAGATGGCATTTGCAGACGTTTATGTACAGGTTGTGAGGTTTTTCTTTGACAATAACTGGAAGCTGTTCTTGGACTTTTTGGTAACAGAGTCCTCTTAATCCATCCTTTATGAAATAAATGCCCAGTGCAGATCTCACTCCTGCAGTGTTTGTACTTACCACTTACTTGTGTGGCTCTCTCCCGAGTAGCTCCCAGTAGTTTTTGCTGTTGTGACTCCAGTTTGGGAACAGTTTTAGGTTCTGTCTCCTCTGATGCTTCATTTCTAGAGCAGTCGTTATGTTTTCGGAGGCTCATAAAAGCAATTTCATTTTATATCCTTATATTGGCTTCTGCTCAGGTTTTTGAGCACTGTGGCAGTGCAGCCTCCTGTGGCTCTGGTGTGGAGGAGATGCCCATCTCAGCCTGGGTTTTGTGTGGAGAAGAACCTGAGACGGAGCCTCTGAAGCGACAGGAGCAGGAGACTGGGAGGCTGTTTCCCTTGGTTAAGTTCCTGTGAACTTCCATCTGTTTCCGTGACAGTAGGAGAAGAGAAATAAAGTGTCTTGCAGATCAAAGAAAGTAGGTAACTGTGATAGTCCAAATGCCTCAGTTAGTGCTGGTGGCAAACAAAGGAAGTGTGACTACCAGACACAGCAGTCTCTTGACTGCTGCCCCTTGTATGGCTTTGGGATAATCCAGGTGCTTGGGCTGTTTCTGGCATTGCTTCCCCCTCACCTTGATTCTGTGGACCCCTTTCCAGCTACAGAAGGAAAACAAGTCAAAACGTTAGCTTGTTTCTGCTTTCTCTTTGTTTCTGAGCTGAGGGAGCAGCTGGGATGGTTAGAGCAGTGAGCAGTGGTGATGCAGACAGGGCAGGGGGGGTGTGGGAGCTGCTGTTTGGGGAGGTACAAACTGCTGGAGCACCCACATGCTGAGGAGATCATAGAATCATGGAATGGTTTGGGTTGGAAAGGACCTTGAAGATCATCTAGTTCCAACCCCCCTGCATGGGCAGGGACACCTCCCAGCAGCCCAGGCTGCTCCAAGCCCCATCCAACCTGCCCTTCAACACTGCCAGGGATGGGGCAGCCACAGCTTCTCTGGGCAACCTGGGCCAGGGTCTCACCAGCCTCACACTCAAGAACTTCTTCCTAATGTCTCACCTACATCTCTCCTCTTCCAGTTTAAAACCATTACCCCTCATCCTATTGCTACACACCCTTGTAAACAGCCTCTCCCAGCTTTCCTGGAGCCCCTTCAGGCACTGGAAGGCCACTATAAGTTCTCCCTGGAGCCTTCTCTTCTCCAGGATGAACACCCCCAACTCTCTCAGCCTGTCTTCATAGCAGAGCTGCTCCAGCCATTGGATCATCTCCATGGCCTCCTCTGGACTTGTTTCAAGAGCTCTATGTCCTTCCTGTGTTGGCTCCAGAATTGGACACGGTACAAAGATCTGCGCTGCTTTGGGTATGGGCAGTGGTTTCACTGCTCTGAGTAGAATTCCAGTGGGCTTTTCATGAGGACCTTCATGTACCTGTGTTTTAATCAATGCTCTGCACCTCCTACTCAAGCAGATGGTTGGAGATGTGTGTTACCTTTGCTGCAGGTAGCAGTGGGTCTGCCTTCAAACACAGAAGTTATCTCCCAGGTTTGACAACTGACCTGATTCAGTATGTGACCAAAGACCAAAGTTTGGAGAGTGTGTCAAGTTAAATCCCACAGAGTTAAACTCTTCCATTAAAGGTCTGTGTTTTTCCCTCAGGATACCTGCTTTTCCTTCCCTGGTCAATAATTCTCTGCTTTAAGAAAAGCCTGTTTTCTTCAGAGTGGGATTGTTCCCAGAATGAAGGTGTGATCCTGCCTGGCTAAATAGGCCATGGACTTGGCCAGTGCTTGTATTGAAGCTTTTCCTGAAACTCCATTTCCTGAAGGAAGTGGCTTGGTGGCTGGAGATGTTTTTCCCTTTGAATCAATCCCAAGCCAGTGTTCCCTGCCTCGGGGTCACCTGCTCTGCTGCTGGGCACTGAAGGGTTCCAGCCAGGACACAGGCCCAGCCCCACCACTGAGCTCCAGCTTCTCAGAGGGTCACAGCTCTGCTTTTTTTCTGTGTTTTGGGGAAAACTATTTATTTTGCCACTCTCCATATCACCCCCTGTGGCTGGTTAGTGTGCTGGGGGCACTGGGTTCAACACCAGGGGAAAACACTGCCTGACAGGAAAGGAGGCTGGAAATTTTTGTCATAGTATCTGAAAGTGATTCAGGGTGATTTTGTTGCCAAGGCTTATGAAAAAATGTCCAAAAACCCAAACACACTCATAGTGGAAACAGAAGTTGTTCTATGTTTTCAAGTTGAGAATAATTTTATTTTAATATTTGGTCTCAATCCAGTTTTCACTTTCACTTTTAATAATAATGAAATCGATACCTCTGCAGTATAACTTTCTGCATGTGTGTGTATGACATACTGGAAAACACGAGGTTGGAAAACAAGTTCCATCAGTGGGAGCACAGGGTGAGTGCTTCAACCAGGAAGTTATGTAGGACTTGACAAATTAGTGCATCAGACCTTTTATATCCAGCTCTGCTAGTGGGGATTTGTCTGGGATATGTCGGGAGGACATTCCAGAAACACGAGTTTGTTTACATCTTCCTACTGCTGAATGAATCTGGATTTTTAAATATTTTTTTTTGTAAACCAAACCAGCTCTGAAAGCTTCAAGAAGAGGGAAGGAACAGGTAACAAAAATGGGAAATGTCTAAAAACGGCTGAGAGCAACTTCAGAGCTGGCGCCGTGTGTCTTGGTTTCTGCCCGTGGCTGCGCCGTGCGGGTCAGAAGCGGAGCAGCAGTGCTGCTCTGGGGGAGGTGCCCTGCTGGACCTCGAGGAGCATCATCTCCTTTCCTCCCCAGCAGCCAAATGGTGCCCGTTGGAACAGGCTTTCCGGGCGGTTTCTCTCAGCGGGCTGTTTCTGTGTTGCAGCGGCACCTCCCCGCTGGCCTGCCTGAACGCCATGCTGCACTCCAACTCCCGCGGGGGCGACGGGCTCTTCTACAAGCTGCCGGGACGCATCAGCCTCTTCACACTCAAGGTGAGTGTTCTGCCCTCAGCTGAGGGCACAGGTGGGAGCTCTGGTGCTGCCTGGCTGAGGGTTGGGCTATCGTTGCGTGGGCTGAACGTGATGCAGGGGGTCGTGGTGTGGAAGAGTGTCTGGGATTCGGTCTTGCATTACAGCTCGTGCCTTGCAGCTGCCTTCAGCCACATACAATAAATTGCTTGAAAAAAAACCTCTCTATTTCTTGGATTCCATGAGCAAGATAAATCCTCTTCTCCAGGACTTGGTGTCCAGCTCAGGTGGCTGCGTATCAAAACAATCCCATTCCCTCCTTTGCCAGCCACGAGGGAACACAGCCCGCCAAGAAATTAATTTGGCCCGAGAGCTTGTAGCTACAAGTAAAATCTTGATAGGAAAATGTATATTCATTCTTCTGGGTGTTTGTTTTGTGTTCCTCTGCATTCCATGTATATTTGGTGTCACGATTTTCCTCTGAATATTAGGTCTCTCCAAAACATTATTTTTAGGTTATTGTCCCAGTAATCTTACATGTTGAAAATGTTTCTGGTCTCAGGCCTTTCTTTTGGATTGTTTTGTACTGTTGGATTCCCTGGTAAATATCAGCTTGATAGACAACAGGTATCTCAACTATTTAATTTGCATCTTTTTTTCTGCTGCCAGAAATTGCTGTTGAATTGCCATATTTTGCTGAAAATAGATGGCATTGAAATGGCTTTGATTGTACAAGTGGTAAATGCATCTCTTAAACTGACTGTCTTAGTATTTATCTACCTGGATGCTACCTGTTCCTTTGCAGTAACAATGAGAGACTTCTCTGTAATGGAAGCTGCTTGCTTGCAGAAAATGGTGATGAATTACTGGTGCTAAGTATTTTGGATGTGTTTGAGTTGTCTGGGAAGTGTCTGAAGTGTGCGAGTAGCTGTTACGACTTCTGTGCCACCGTGAGCCCAAAGATACTTTACAATGTCTTTCTGCACTGAGGATTAAAATAGGGAAGATGGGGGGAAAAAAAAAAAAAGCTTTAAGAACAATATCCACTGAACTGTCTGTTCCTGGGGGCTGAAGTGGTGGTGTCGGGGGGAGGACTGTAGCATCCTGGTTCTGTTTGCCTGTTTAGAAGGATGCCTTGCAGTGGTCCCGGAACCCGCCCGTGCCAGAAGGGGAGGAGCTGGAGGACACAGCGGATGCTGAAAGCTGCGGGTCCAACGAAGCCAGCACTGTGAGTGGGGATAATGATGGTAAGTGTCTAATGACATTGATCTTCAGCTGTAGGATCTACTGCTGTGTCTGACCAAGCCCCCCTCTCTTTCAGTGTCTCTTGATGAAACCTCCTCCAACGCCTCCTGTTCCACTGAATCCCAGAGCAAGGGACCTGCTGCTGCCAGGGAGAGCCACAGAGCTGCCTCCCAGGTAGGAAAAAGTGGGACTGATGGGCAGCATGAGGCCTTTCAAGGGGAGCTTTTATTTCTGCCCGCTGGGTGAGTTCCCTGACCCCCAGAGAGTTCTGGGGCTGTCCCCTTAAGGGGGAGTTTGCAGAATGGGGAGGGATCATGTACAGGGAAATTATCTGGAATCCTCTGCAGTTTATAAATGAATGGCACCCAAAGCTTTTACTAGTAGCTAGTAATTCTTTAACTGAGGAACATGCTGCTTAGAAGCTTATTTTACTCCTCCATAATTTCTTTGTTCCTTTGTTGTGTTTTTGGTCTCTTTCTGGACTGCAGACAGCCAAACAGAAGAAGAAGACAGGTGTGATGCTGCCACGTGTGGTCCTGACACCACTGAAAGTAAACGGGGCACACATGGAATCTGCCTCTGGTAAGCCCTGCTTTGCTGTGGGGGTCTCTAATGACTGCCCAGGTAGCTTTGAATCAGGAGTCCCTGATTGTCTATAAGTTTGCCTGAGGATTTCTTTAGCACCTGTTGAGAATGCCTGGGACTGTAGATAGTTGTGTGCTTGTTTAACTCCATCAAAATGGTTGGTAACTGAGTGACAATAGCAGATAATTTTTGTATATTAAAACCACTCTCCATGTTGGGCTTCTGCTATTCCTTGCATGTTTTTATGAAGTTGTTTTGCTCTTAGGCCTCACAGGCAGACACGCCGACGGGGAGAGCAGCAGCACGTCCAGCAGCAGCAGCAGCTCCTTGGCCCTGTGCAAAGCCACCCTGCGCAGCCGGGCAGAAATAAACAGGGACCCCCCGCAGCTCCTGAGGGGCATCAGGAAGCCCACAGCTGGTAGGTGCCTCTGGGTAAAGTTAGAAGAATAACTGGCCATAAAAGCAGACAATGCTGAAGTCGTGGATGTCTGAGAAAAGCACACCAAGAGTTTGAAGGTGTGTGACCGTCTTGGAGGTGGCAAGCTGGACCTTCCTCCCTGAACATCAGTGAGACAACTGATTATAAGGGTTTGCCTGCTTTGAGGAGCAGCGCCAGGAATTGTACCTGAATGGGACTGAAATGTGATCTTGTCTCAAAATCCCAGAAGCCACATCTATTAACTGCTGTGTTGGAGAGTCTTCACACTTGAAAGCTACAGGCTTTTCTCGCAGGTCCTCCTTTTCCTGTAGTTGTTTGACGTGAATTTCTTGCCCATAATGCTGAAATACTTTTATACAATGTTTGTTTTCTTTGCCTGTCCTTACACTACAGGGCAAATGAAACGCAACCGGGGTGAGGACATTGACTTTGAAACACCCGGTTCCATCCTGGTCAACACGAACCTGCGAGCTCTGATCAACTCCAGAACCTTCAACGCGCTCCCGTCGCACTTCCAGCAGCAGCTCCTCTACCTCCTGCCAGAAGTGGATAGACAGGTACAGGCTGCAGCACTCAGGGTGGGCTTCCATCCCCTGCCTGGCCTGTGGCTGGCGGGGGGGCTGCAGTGTGTGCTCTGTGTCCCCAGGTGGGGGCTGATGGGCTGATGCGCCTCAGCGGCAGCGCCCTGAACAACGAGTTCTTCACCCACGCGGCGCAGAGCTGGAGGGAGCGGCTGGCGGATGGTGAGGGGCTGCAGACTGGGTGCTCCTTTTATGGGATTCTTTTGGTTTGCAGTAGATTAACTGGAATTTAGTCCAGCCTCGCAGTGTATCTCTGGCTCCGTTGCCCTCAGCATTTCATTTTTTTCTTCTATTTCTTTAAAATCAAAGATGGGTTTTTTCCTTTGCTGCCCTGAGACTTTCAGAATGGGATGGTGGAAGTGTCAAGTAGTTGCCAGGCTTGTCTTTCCTTAAATTATGGTCTGTGACTGGTAAAACATGGCTTATTTTCAGACTTGCTTGAGGCTGTGACACCACTGCCTGGCTGTGTGACCCACTGCCCTTAAGGAGTTGCAGGCAGCATGTGGTTCTGAGAGCTGGGCAATATCCTTTGTATATGTAGCTACTGGGCTGTTCAAACACACAAAGTTGCACTTGCAGAATCAGTTTGGTTTGGAACTGAATTTCAGTCTCCTGCTTCCATGCAGGTGAATTCACCCATGAGATGCAAGTTCGAATTCGGCAGGAGATGGAAAAGGAGAAGAGGGTGGAGCAGTGGAAAGAGAAATTCTTTGAGGACTACTATGGACAAAAGTGAGAAATTCACACTTCCTCTCTCCTGTTTTATCTGTGTTTGTGCAGTGGCAGAATGTGCTTCTGCTTGTGGGTACTTGAGAAAATGTAGCCGAAACTCCCTGAAAAAATTCAGGTTGTGGGGTGAGACTGTTGCTCCAGGGAAATCCTGAGTGGAATGGGCTGGGGAAGAGCAGAGTTTTGTAGCCCATCTATTTTGTTTCAGAGACAAGTTAGTATTACTCATTTTCCATTACAAGTCTTTGTTTCCTTACTTTTCTCATGCCCTGAGGCAGCAATGTGGGGCAGCAAGTGTGTAGGTTATCTCCCTGCAGCCTGGATGGGGTTTTGCTGAGTCTGTGCTCCGTGACCTGTGTCCCTGCGTGTGGTGACCGGAGCTGTGTCTGAGAGATGGAATGCTGGGTTCAGGACAGGCGCTCGCTTTTAGCTGGTTTTTATGTTTGCCTCATAGGTTGGGCTTGACCCAAGAAGAATCCCAGGAGCAGAATTTGGTGCAGGAAGATGCTGAGAACAGGACAGGACTGTCGGCTAAAGGGGAGGCCCGGCCGGCGCGCGGCCCCGCGGCGCGGCAGAGGGACGGGCGCTTCCGTCGGCGCTCGCGGACCGACCTGCGCTGCCGGGCCCGGAGGAGCCTCTACAGGCTGCGGGAGCCTGAGCAGACAGAGCCTGCCAAGGAGCCTGCTCCTGTGGAGCCAGATTCCTCTCTTCATAAAGAGCCAAAGCCTGAGGTAGACCTGAAGAAAGATGCTCTGGCAAGCCCTTCGGCTGCGGTGGTGAAGCCAGAGAGTTCAGAATTGCACCGCTCTCCAGAGACTTCCGAATTGCACAGCACGTCGGAAGATCTGTTGTTGGCAGCTGCAAACAGAATTCCAGGTTTGCCCCAGGAGAACTCTGCCCAGGAGCCCAAGGACCAGAAGAGGAAATGCTTCGAGGAGGCTGCCTCTGCGTCCTTCCCCGAAAAGAAGCCCCGGCTTGAAGATCGTCAGTCCTTTCGTAACACAATTGAAAGTGTTCACCCAGAAAAGCCACAGCCTACTAAAGAGGAGCCAAAAGTCCCACCCATCCGGGTAGGAGAGGCAATTAGAGCTGCTTGGTATCTCGGGGCTGTCATACTCAGTAGCATCAAAACATGATTAAAATGTCAAGTGTTGTCATCTTCAGAGGAGGAGCGGAAGGGGTTCATTGGCAGGGCTGGCTGAGCACTGCTGTGTGCTGCAGTTCCCTCTTATTTAGACAGGCAAAGAGTGGAAAATCATTCCAAGGTCTTTGCACAAGAGCACTGGGTAACCTTGACTTACTCTCTTAGATTGCATTTCTGTGGATACAGAAATCATGTTTCCTGAGAGTAGCTGCAGGAGAGACCTTCACACCGTATCCTTCTCTGGTGTAGTTTCTCAGTTCCTCTCCTTTTGGGCAAAATCTCAGTGTTCCTTCTGACTTTCCCTGTTCTGACTGGAGGGATCCATCTTGTTAGCTTCAGGGTAGTCATCCTGATGTAGAGGAGACCCTTCTGATTTCTGAGGATCGGAATGCAAATCATTTATTATGTATTAGTAAAACAATGTTAATATTAACTGAGTTTTACATATCGCATGACAGAGCAGGTACAACAGTTCTGGGGAGCATGGTCCTTCTCTGCCAAAATCCTTTTTTTTTTTTTTTTTAAGTTGGAACTTTAAATTGTTGTTGAATTCTTGTGGTAAGAATTGTGAAGAAGAGGTGCTAATAAAATGCACCTCACTGTCGGGAAGCGCTCAGGTTTAGAACTAATTGCTTTTCCCGCTTTTTTCTTTCTTCTTTTTTCCCCCCAGATTCAACTTTCACGTATTAAACCACCCTGGGTGGTTAAAGGTCAGCCCACTTACCAGATATGCCCCAGGATCATCCCCAGCACGGAGCCCTCCAGCCGGGGCCGGGCTGGGGCCAGAACCCTGGCAGACATCAAGGCCCGAGCCCTGCAGGCACGAGCCCAGCGAGAAGCCGCTGCCATCGGGGGCGGGGGCGGCCCCGGCGGAGGGAGGAGCACGGACACAGGAGGGGGTGGAGGAGGATCCCGCAGCCGTGCAGAGCACAGGAGATCCAGGAGAAGTCGTGGAAAGCGTTCGTCAGATCTACAGCGAACACAATTACTGCCGCCTCTCCACCTGAGCGGGGAAAAGCCCAACTCTGAGGTGGCTGCACAGGAGGCGAACACGAATCCCTTGCTCTCCTCCAGAGAAGACCCCTTGTCCTCAAAGAGGGAGGGAAGTGGTGGTGTGGAGAGTGCCACGGGCACTAGACCAGGGGAAGCTCAGCCTGGCCGTGGTTGCCCTGGGAGGCAGATCTGTGAGGCTTGGACTGGGTTGTCCCTGGACAGCGCAACTTGTGAGAGGCAGCAGGAGAGCCCAGAGCAGCTCCTCTGTGAGCCACGGACTGAAGCCCCACCTTGTTCTGCACCACAGGAGAGGCAGAACCCAAAGCTGAAGCATGTGGCTCCTCCAGTCAATGGCCCATCCTGCTCCCAGAGGCAGGGATCTGTCGTCAGTCCCATGGGAGAGGGGTCTGTGCTCCAAGATGTCTGTGCTCCTGCTGTGCAGCTGGATTATCCCTCTGACGTAAAGGAAGATTCCTCCAGTTGTCCTGCTCTTCTGCCAAAATTGTCGTCAGTTGGTAAAGAACAACACCATGAGCCAGAAATGGTCATGAGCTTCAGATTTAATGGTTCTGAAACATTTGTGGAAAGATGTGTGGCTGATGGCGGTAACTCCAAGGCAGCAAGTTCTGGAGTGGAGAGCATGGTCTCTGCTCTGTGTAACTGCTCCCACCCATGGGCAGAGAGCATGAGTGGGGACAAACCAGGTCCTGAGGAGTTGGATGCAGAGTCCCTGGTAAAGCCTTCTTCACACGATGACTTTGTATCTCAGAACAGGATGGATGCTGCTGAAAAACTGCAGCTGAGGGAGGAGTGCCCCAGAACAGCACCAGAAAGTGCACAACAGGCATCGAAAGAGACTGGAGAGCTCAAGACAAAGTGGGATGAGGAGGTGCAGAGCACACACAGTGGAACAACAGACACTGCCTCAGATTTTGAAGGTGATGGAGCTGATGAGAGTGTGGAGATGGATTTGTGTTTCAGGAGTGTCAGCTGCAGGGAGGTGACTGGAAAAGACTCCTCCTGTCACAGCAGCTCGGAGAGATGTGGCAGGATTAGATCCAAATCACCGGTGGAACCAGGTAGTCTGGTCCCTGGAGGGGACTTCCCTGCCGTGTCAGCAGTGGGGGCTGCTCCTCCATGGGCACCACAGGCACCATCGCCCCCCAAACCCGAGCGGCCAGTGGGTCCTGCCCGGCCTGTGTCTTCTGTTGAAACCAACAACCCTTTGGTGATGCAGCTGCTCAAGGGGAACCTTCCACTGCAAGAAGTTCTCCCAGTATCTCACACCAACATCAAGCTGGAGATTGCACAGCCAGGGCTGGACAAGCAGCCAGAAAGCCTCTCCCTGCAAATGGAGAGGGGCAGCAGTTGCTATTTTGGCAAAGGATCTTCTCCGGATGTGGGAATAAAGACAAGTGCCCTAAGCAGGAGCGATGACTTCCACGTGGTGAGATCTTCCAAAGATCCCCAGGGAACAATGTGTGGATCAGGGGCAGCATTGCCTAGCACAGGAGATGCAGAGGGTCAGTCTATTCCAGAAAAACATTCCAAAGTTGGCTTGACTTTAAGCTGCCAAGATCAACTGGCAAATGTGGCAAGTGCCTCTCAGAAGCCTGAAGATGTGGGCCCTCAGGAAAGAACATTTTCTTCCTGTAGCTTTGAGGAACAGAAGGAATTGTCCAAGGTCCATCGGGTGCCACAGCACAAGCCAGTGACAAGTGTCATCACAAATAAAAGTCCAGAGAAGCTGAAGACCTCTACAGAGCCTCAGTTTGTATCTCCAGCTGTAACTGCTCTTGGTCCAAATCAGACGGGAGGTGCATCAGTCAACAAAACTTACGGAGTGCAAGGCAAAAAACTCTTTGGTTCTGGTTTCCCTCACAACCCCAGTGTCCGACTGCATCACTCCAGGGCTTTGGATCTGGTGTCGGCCTTGGGAACCTTGTCCCCCAGCAAACAGGTCCCTCTAAACAAGAGCCATGCACCAGGAGAAGGAATGCCAGCTGCAAGGGAGGAATGGACTTCAAAGCAGCACGTGGGAACCCTGGGAGGAATTAAAACGGAGAAGGTGCTGGCGTGTGCCAGCCCGGCCAAGAGCAACGCGGAGAACCGGCAGGACGCGGCGCCCGGCCCCGCCGAGCAGAGCCAGGCTCTGCAGGGTGTTCCCCTGCTGGGGGACTTGCCGTTCCTTAAGTTTTCAAGGGAACCAGGAAAAGGACACAGTCACCCTTTGGAGCCTTCCTCCATACCCTCCCAGCTCAATATCAAGCAAGCGTTTTATGGGAAGCTTTCTAAGCTGCAGCTTAATTCCACCAGCTTTAATTATTCATCCAACACTCCAGCTTTTCCCAGAAGCCTTGCTGGGAGCATGATGCAGCTGACCCACAAAGCGAACTTTGCTGCCAGCCACAACTCGTCCCTCTCTGTGCAGATGTTTGCTGATGGCAGCAGCGTCGACGAGATCTCCTTCAAGTGCTCGTGCAGCCTGAAAGCCATGATCATGTGTAAGGGCTGCGGGGCCTTCTGTCACGATGACTGTATAGGACCCTCTAAGCTTTGTGTATTGTGCCTTGTGGTGAGATAATAAATTATGGCCATGGGACAAACTGTACATTCAGTGTGTGTATTTTGATAACGACTGATCCTCAAACCTGCACGCAAGATGCTCTCCTGTTGATAGTAGAAGTGCTGCCACACTCCAGTGTGGTGAGGAAAGTTGACTGGCCTTCCCATGGAAATCTCCAGTGCGGAACCTGTCCTTGCCCACGGTTACACTCCGGCCTCATTGGGCTGTGCCCCCTGGAGCGACCCTCCTGCTTCGTGCCATCGTGGGAACACGGACGGTGCCTGGGACATGCGCCGAGGCGGCACCGGCAGTTTGCTGTGGCATCCAAGGACCCTCTGCCCAGGAAACCTTTACATCCAAAGGAACTGGAACAGGGTGTGTTCAATTCAGGACTGTGCTAGGTGAGGCCCTACAGTCTTCCACTCTCCCCTCCTGCCATCGCCATTCCCAGTTTGTGTGGGAATTCCTGCTGTGCAGCAACGTGAGCACGGAGCTGCTCCGGCGCGACAGTTCTGCAGGGCCTGTGGGCACTGCTGGAGCCCAGTGGAGGTCCCTGCAGTGGGGGGGAGGGCACAGCTCAGCGGGTGGATGGAGCCCACCCGGAGGATGCACGGAGAGGAAAAATGTGGCAGGTGCCAGGGGAATGTCTTCTGCTGGTCTGCAGGGCAGGGTGTGCAGGAGCTCCATGCCCGGCCCACCCGCCGTGACTCCCCTGGTGGCCGAGCTGCCACCACCCAGCATGGAGCTCCGAGGAGCTCTTTGATGAGACCACTGAGCTCCACCTTGCAGCCCAGCAATGAGGACCTTAACACAGGAACACCTGACCACTTGCAAGCATCTAGCTGTGCATCTGTGTGACCATCATCTGACATTTAAAGCAGTGTTTTTTCCTTTTTTTTTTTTTAATATTTTCATTTTTGGATGTATAAAGTGAATTATTTGGCTCCTGTAAGTATCCTCTATGCATCTGTTTGATCATGTATTTATATGTTGTACACAGTACTGGCCAACTGTAAATGGATGTAATGTACATAGAACATAAAGGGTTCTTTTTTTTCCTTGGGTTTCCAGGCTCTACAGCAGTATTGCATTAAAGTGGTGTTAGTTATTGAGCTGCAGCTGTAGTCAGAGCCACTGTGTTCTGTCCTGCCTAAGGTGAGGCCCAAGGTGTCTCTGGGCTCCGTGTGGTGCCCGTGATCATGGGGTTTGCCAGGGCAGGTGCCAGCACTGCTCCCTGCTCCAAGCTGTTCCCAGCTGCTCTTGGAGCTGAGTTAGAGTGTGGCTGGAGCTGCCTTCCAAGTTGAACATCCTTGTGTATCCACAGATGGAGAGCAAAAATGTGACTCTTCCTGTATGGAGCAATGGCTTCTCCAGAGTGAGTTGCTCCAGTGGGAGCAGTGGGCTGTGTGGTTCAGCAGCCAGTACCAGAGTTGTAGGGGTTTATTTTTACTTTTTCTTGTCCCTTTTCTAGCTCTCTCCTACCTCCCTTCACCATGCACTTTTCCTTTTTAACCGTACAAGTCCCTGTTTGAGATGCAAGCCTGAGGGATGCAACAAGTTTAGTCTCTGAAATGGTTTTATCCTTCGTGCACCTGACAGCCTCATGCTGGGGGAAGGAGGGAGAGCCCAGCACCCCATGTGCCCGCGCTTGGGACCTGCTACCAAAGATGGGAGCGGAGCTGGGGTCCTGCTCTGCTTCCCCTGGGGCCACTGTCGTGTACAGCTTGAAACAGTCTGGTTTGCAGAGCCCTCCGGGGCCCTGCTCGTGTATGTCCCTTGTGGTATTGGAAAAATAAACACGCGGTAAAACCTGCAGTTGTGGTTTCAATCCTCTTTTCCTGAAATCCTCCTCTGTGCTCTCCAGGGCACTATTGCTTTTCCTTTCCTCTTGTAACTGGGAGTGCTCCAGCACTGCTCAGATGGTTAAAGGGGATGGGGACGGGGGGTGCTGCCCTGCTCTTGTGGCTTCGTTACATCACTTTTTGTGCACTTACAGATGCCTGAGGGTGGTGAAGTTGCTGTGGACAGTGGGAAGGACATCCCTGGGGGCTCCCAAAGCAGCAGCATGGCTGTGGAGCAAAGGATGTGGGAGCAGAGGTTGGGGCTGGGAGGGAAGGTTGGGGTTGGGGACCCCCCTCTGTGACAGGTGACACCTGCCCTGGCTGTGGGCAGCTGGCCTGGCTGGTCTGGCTGCTGCTGGATTTGTTACCATCACTGAATTGTTGGATAATTCCATCTGGAAGGGTGTTCTAAGGAGAGTAGTGCTGTGACACCTGTGACACTGCTTTTGAAGTGACATGTAAACTGGGTTTATTGACATGTTCTTTCTCTCTTTTCTAGGTGAGCACTCTTTAACAGAGTGACATGAATGATGAGGTTCCATGTCTTGGTTCTGGACTCACTGCACGGCTCTTCACAAGGCAGAGGGTGATCCCACCTGAGCGCCAGGGCTGTGGCAGCTGCTGACCCGTCTGGTGACACCATCTTTATCTTCCTTCTGTTCTGTAGAGCTGCAAACGCACCCTAGATGGAGTCCCAGTCCCCCCAGGGGTCGGGGGTCCAGCACTGGTGGAACCTGCTCCTTCAGTCCTGTCTTCAAATCCATGGCAAGATGGAATGTGGTGAAGGAAGCTCCAACCCAGCATGACAGGTAAGGCTTGTGGTTTAAATTCTGCGTCGCTGCTTTGGGAGTGTGGATTTATGTGCACGTGGGTGTCAGTCCTGGCTGTGCTGGAGCCACCGGGAGTCCTCCAGCCTTGGCAGCAGCCACGGGGGCTGCAACAGGCTGGTCCTGCCCCAGCTCCGGTGGGTTTTGGTCGGTCACTGATGCTCTCCTGACTCTGGCAGACTTTGGCTGCCAGCGGAGGTGTGGTTTGAGATATCCAGATAATTTAAATATGCTAAAAATAAGTAACGTAGAAAATAAGTAAGTTGGTGCTTGGCTTTAAAATGGCTCAGTAACTGACATCGAGTTTTGTTTGATTAGCGTGGTGGATGTTGGTGTCAGGAGTCACCTCTGGAACAGGGAAGCTTGGAGGCTTCAGGAGTAAAACCCTGTTAATGTCAGTTTCACACAGGGCAGACAGAATTGTTTTTTCTGCTCAGGTCTGAGGTGCTCTGGAGCATCCTGACTCTCTGGTGGAGCTG
This sequence comes from Apus apus, assembly GCF_020740795.1. Taxonomy (NCBI): domain Eukaryota; kingdom Metazoa; phylum Chordata; class Aves; order Apodiformes; family Apodidae; genus Apus; species Apus apus. Next base: position 14,946,475 of record NC_067296.1, read on the forward strand.
GCTCTGGATGGAGGGGACTTCCCAAGACACCCATGACCCTGGGCCTGTAGGAGCAAGGGCAAGTATTCCTAAGGTTGGGTGCAGAGTGATGGGACTGAGCACTGCTGGTCCCCATGGGGCACAACTGTCTTCCTTTGGAATTTGGGAGTAAACCTTATCCAGAGGCTGATGCTGTTAAGCCTGTGCCACGACACAACCCTGCCCGCCAGCGCTGTCTCCACACACACTGATGTTAGGGATGGTCCCTCTGGGATGTGCTGTCCCCAGGGGCTATGTACCTTTGGCTGCAGTGGCATCTCAGGGTGGTGGGCACCTGTGTGCAAACCAAGAGGCCCCATTCCCACCAAAGCTGCAAAGGATGGGACCTGTCCTGGGTGCTCCTGCCCACCAGCCACTGATGCAAATCAGGACATTTTATCTACACAGTGCTTTGAGATAAACATTTTATGGATGCAAAGATTTATTATACTTAGTGAATAAAGCTGATAACGAAAAATCAGTATTTTTCCATGAGGGAGAGGGAGAACTTTCCACAAACTTCAATGAAAACTCCATTATTATTTCTTTTTTTTCCACAAAAAAACAGACACTTCACAAAAATAATGTTGTCAAAGTATAAGTTAAGCATAAAACTGGTGACTAGTCCCACTCGTGAGTGCTAAGGCTGCTCTCTATGGTACCTGCAGCTGTCTGTTAAGGAATGGAAAGCACAGCTTAGGTCAAAATTATTGAAAGTTGTCTATTTTTTTTCTCAACACCTCAATTTAGGTCCCACGGGGTGACCAATCGCAACTGGGGGTGGGTGGGGGCAGCACCCAGGGGTGCTCGGCAGCGGAGGAGAAAGCCCTTTTTGTTATACAGTGTTTATTAAGTAGATTCAGTCTTATATATGATATACAGATTCAAACAAAAAAAAAAAAAGAAAAAAAGAAAAAAAAAAGGATTCCACATACTTATGAAATCAGTGCATTTAGCAAGTAATACCATGGAGATAACAGCTTGATTAACAGCTCATTGGTCTTTGTTAAGTGAGGGGAACAGGGAGTTGGCCTGTGCTAATCATTCCACAAACAGAACAGAATTAAGTTGCATCACATATATAATAGACACACATTCTAAGAATTAAAATATTAAGCCACATTTACTGGAAAAATCCACAGTATATAACACAAATAACTCTTATCAAGCTCGTCGAGGAGGAAGTGCTCATCTGCTTAAGAGCCACATGAAGTTGCATAGGTGCCGATCTGCAAAAATATCATTTCAAAATGAATCAATTGTTTAGCAATAAAGTGTCACCTTAAAAGCTGGATTTAAGTGCCATACGCTTTGTCTGAGCCCTCGGGAAAGCACCGACTTCCCAAAGAGCTCCCTCAGCTTCACTCGGAGCCCCCTGCTCCCGAGGGACTGCGTCCCACACACACACACACGCAGCGGCCAGCTTGGGCGGGATCACCAGGTTGGGTGAAGTGTTTCCAATTCTGCTGCTGTGTCCCCCCTATCCCCTCACAGCCCCCTGGGCTCCAACCCAGCTCAGCTGCCTCCACACTCCTGCCTGGAGGAGGAGGATGGTGAAGGGGGAAGTCACAGAGCAGCATCTCAGCTCATGACTGAATTGCAGCCAATCCATCAATTGACTACTGGGAAAAAAAGAAAAAATCCAATAAACAGGTTGTGCAAAACCCAAAATGGCTTAAAGGGCGTCTCAGGGTGGTGGGGCCTGCCCGGGGACAGGTGTGTCAGTGGGGCAGGGGGGCTGTGGCTGGGTTAAGCAGACGAGCTGGGTGAGGTGCCTCTTCCTCTTCAACAGCCGGTCTCGCAGAACACGCAGGGGCCGGGAGTTCTGTACATGTAAACAGTACACTTCACTGAGTCCAAAATCAGGAGCAAAAATACAAAGGTTCACATTGGTCTTAGGTAGGTACAGGCGAAGAAATGAGCTGTGCAGCTCTGAAACAACCAAACAAAAGTTTCTAAAGCACCACTAAATTATATAAAAATCAGACCATGGACGGATTGTAGTTGGTATCTGGTGAAATACTATGCTACCTTGTAAAAAGTTTTACAAAAAATTACAAATCAAAAGTATATTAACCCTCTGAGTTCAAAGCAGCATTTTTTTTTTTTTTTCCATGAACTGGTACTAAATCCAACAGCCACTCGGGGAGGGATGTGGCCCTTTGGATCAGGGAGGTACAAGTTACGTCTGCTCGCAGTCCCGGGAACGCTCTCCCATGTAGAAACACCGTCATGGGAACCGCACATCCAGGGCAGGGTGGGTGTGTTTAAATTAAATTAAATTAAATTAAAACAAAAATCTATTTTCTCAACCAGTGATTAGCTCTTCTTAAACAAAACCAAGAACATCCAGACCATTTGCTAACCCAGCATTCTCCTTCCACCTCCCTCACTACCCGGAGAGCTGGTGTGTTCTGCTCCTGCTCGTTCCTTCTCGGCGAGAACCTGGACTAGCGATTCCTGACCCCGTCCTGCCTAGTGAGAGCGCAGGGAAGTGGTTGTGAAACAGTCCTGGAGCACAGGAGAGCCACAGCTGAGCACGGATCAGCTGAAGAGCACTGAGATGTCTGCAGAGCTCACTCCAAGGAAAGCTGAGCTGTAGCTCCCCCCCCAAAAAAAAAAAAAACACCACAAGAGGAAAAAAAAAAAGAAAAGAGAAAAAGAAAAGCCAAAGATCCCTGACAGAATTTCATAGTAATCCTGTTTGTTTCATAACTTGTCACAGATGTGGCTGCCACTGGGGCTTTGGAAAGCTGAGTCTGTACCATTCAGCTGCAAGTTCAGAACATCAGTTGTGAGGACAGGGCAGGCTCGGGGACACCCTCCTAGGCAGCTGTGACCTGGGCTGTTCTTCCACCGCAGGGCAACAGGGTGTAAGAGCTGCTCGACTTCAGCACGTGCTAAGACAAGTTCAAAGGTGATCTGATAGTGACAGCTAAAACATGTATAAATAAAACTTTAACCAAACTGTAGCTGATGGTGCTCTGTCCGTGAGCCCCTGGGTAACCTCTTTTTTTCAGTAAACTGATGGCAAACGTATGGCTAAAGGTTCTCCATGGCCTCTGCCAGGTGGGATGGCGCAGAGAGGGAATTCCGGGACAGCGATTGTCTCTGCCTCGCCTTCCTTAACGTTAAGACTTTCACAAATGGCTGCGGGTACATACTTTGTCAAAGGTTTGTTACTTCATGGTATTCACACAAAAATAAATATTTACATAAATTCCAAGTATGGGAGGATGCAGTGGACAAACCCAGCAGGCTTGTGAAGTGCTGGGGAAAGCATGAGACTGATCCCTGGCTCGGAGGGGCCGGTGGCCCAGCCTGGCCCCCACCCTGCTCTCCTGCCTGTGATGGACGGGGAGGGGATGGGGTGCCCAGCCCAGGCACCCCCAGTCCTAGCACGGGCTCACCTCACCTCTGCACTGACACCCCAACTGCACCCCATGGCTGGGGCTGGGTCCCTTTTCTCCAAATGCTGTGGGAAGCCAAAGGTTTGGGGAAGCCAGACAATGCAGTGGTTCATCGCTTCTGCTGCCGGGCCGGGCGCCTGGCCCCAGGAGCTGGCAGCTTTTCTGTACTGACACTAAGAGCAAGGCAGAGGGTTTTGGTTTTTTTTCCTCTTACAGTGTGTGGGGAATATCATTGGGTGTATTGGCTACTGAGTAAACTGCCCGGGTCTGCTCCTGGCTGGGACCAGCCTCTGCCACCGAGCTGAAGCCCGTGCCAGCCACACCAGCCCCCCCATGGCTCAGCAGCCACCAAAAAAGAAGCAAAAAGCTGGCTCCAGAGATTATCTACCTTTAAAATGAGCCTATAGGGGTTTATACTTACTAATTTGTCTCTAGTGCTGAGGTCTCCTGTCTGGATGGGGGTGGGGGGGAGCTGGGGGCCCAGCAGCCACCTCTGCTGCTCTCTTGGCTCTGGATATGTGGCCCCAGTGAAGCCCCTGCTTTAGCAGCACTGGCAGTAGGTATTGCACTGAGCAAAAGGAAGTGCATTATAGGGAGTGGGGGTGGTAACGGGGCCATGGTCATCAGACAATGGTTTTCCACACTTTGGGAACTGTGGGCTTGTTCCAGGACTGTGAGCAGGGGGGAGCCAGAGGGCAGAACCCTGCAGAGGGTTCTGTCAGTTCTGCTGCTGAACATTTCCCATCTCTTCTGCGAAGCTGCGAGGGGCTGTGCCGGACAGAGCCCTGTTGTCAGCCTCTGCTACAGACCTGTGGCCCCTGCACGGTTTGTCCTGAGCTGCCAGGACTCCCGCGGAGCCGCTGGACCCGCAGGCTCAGTCCCAGCCTCCCCAGCACGATCCACCAATCAGTGAGACTCACCGTCCCCCAGACCTGGCTCAGCCAGTCCTGGAAGAAGCCCACAATGGAGTGTGAGGTAGAGTACGGATGGTGACCACAAGACAGTGTTTCTCAGGTATTTCCTTCCTTCCTTCTCTGATGTGCAATGACTTAAATGAGTGCGAGACGTCCTTCTAGCCAGAGGTCTGCTGAGCTTGCCAAGTCTCTTGGGAGATTCAGACCCACTGCAGCCACAGGAACGCTCAGAACGAAGGTCTAAGAAGGATGCTTGCTTGCTGCACTGGTCAGCTGCCACCTACACTTACTGGAGGCTGAGCAGCCTCAAAGTCTGGGTCTGGATGGCAAACTTGCTCCCTGTGGGACAAGGGTTCCCCAGAGAAACAGGCAGAGCTGCCTGGACATGAGTCGTGTAGTGATATGGAATGTGTTATTTCACAGGAATAAACTCCTCCTGATCAGACAGACAAAAAAACTGGCAACCTGTACAAACTTAAAAGAATCCATTTTCAGAAAAATAAATTACTAAGGGGAGAGGAGGGTCCATTTCTCAATAAATATGTGATTCAGCTCACCTAAGACTTGGAAATTATCTGGGGACGGGAATCTAACATTTGGGTCCACAAAGGTTATTCTAAATACATCTGCAGCCCCAAACCTCCCCAGGCTCCCTTCTGCCCTTCAAAGTCCCACATCCTTCCAAGCTGCAGGTTTGGCTTCTGCTCGGCCGGACGCGCGGGTGTTGGTGCGGTTCAAAAACGTGTCCTTGTGCCTGAAGTCCCAGGTGCTTGGAGTGTAAAAGAAAACAGGTCTTTTGGGTTCCACCTTCTAAAACTACATGTACCCGCCGCTTCACGGGAGGACGGTGGTGGTCCTGAGCAGGACACCGCTGGGAGCCTCTTCCTAGCAGGTATAAATTGTCTTCTTGACAGAGGAGCGACGCAGACACGGGGAGTCAGTTCTGCTGTAAAATGAGGTTTTCCAGTTCGTCTGCGGAGCGGAGCAGAAACGCTGCCGACTCTCGGTAGCCGGCGATGAGCTGCCGCACGGCGCTGATCTCTGTGGGGCTGAGCTGGGCAGCCTGCATTCCCCTGCTGGTGCTGTTGGAGGGGGCTGTGCTGGAGGCCCCACCTTTCATGCTGAGATCAGTTGGACCTGCCAAGGAAAAGGGAGAGGGAAGCTCAGGCAGAGCAGCCTTTCCCAGGTCTGTCCTGCTCCCATTAGATCCCAACAGGAGCTGTTGCTCCCAGATCTCTGTGCTGGCAGGAAAGTCCCTGTGAAGTGCGGTGCCCAGAATATGAGGAGCCCAGCTCTAGAGCAGCCAGCACAGGCAGGTCATTGCCTCTGCAACAGCCACAAGGAAAGAGACTCCAGTCAATGTGACAAAAATCCTGTCCCGCAGCCTTTCCTGTCCACTCTGCAGGAAGATGGAGGGACCAGGGGCTGCAGTGGTTTCCAACCAGGATGGGAGAGTTCAAGAGCCCCTCAAGATCAGGGACAGGGAGGGGAGTGCATTGGCCTGGGACAGGAAGGAAAACATCCAAGGAGAGCAAGGCTGGAGCAGCAAATGGAGTGGCACTAGTGGAGGACTTCCAGGCCAGGCTAAGCAGCGCTGTGCAGGGGAGGAGAACAAGGAGGAGGAGAATGAGGAGGAGGCTCTCATGCGAAAGTGATTTCCCTGGACAGAAAAGGCAGCAGGAAATGGAGCCCGTTCCCAGCTCACCAAGGGGGAAGGAGCTGGCAGTGGGGATGTGGGTTTGAGAAAGAATTGGCTTAGGTGGGGGATGGAGGGAGAAGGCACTTCTGGGCAACAAACCCCCTTAGGCTTCCTGCTCACGGAGGGAGGAGAAGGAGCAGCTCCTCTCAGCACCACGACCTCTGAAGGACTGGCAAAGAGCTTGGGTATGGGGGGCAAAAAATAATTGCGAAGCAGAGGCTTAAAAATCCATTAAAAAGAAGCAAGTTGCTGCTGTGAGCTACAGCCAGGACCCCTCTGCTCCTGGTGCTCTCGGGGGCTGCTCTGAGAGGGCTCTGCCTCTTGCAGAGGGTCAGGGCAGCCTGAGCTGCTCCAGGGAGGCCCCAGAGCTGCCTCTGCCGTGGCTATGAGGATTAGGTCTCAGCAGCTGGAGGCCGGGGCGGGATCTTTATCCAGGGTTAAGAAGCATTAGGAAGGGATGATAAGAGTTAATCCCAGACAGGCATCTCTCAGGGCTCCGGAAATCACATCTTTCCAAATCCTCACTCCCGTCTGGGTGGGCAGGGGCCGGGCAGGAGCCCAGAGCACACTGGGGCAAGTGAAGGCACCTGGGAGTTGGCTGAAGTACCGGCCAAGGACCAGCATGGGATCCAGTCCCTTCTGCCATGGTTGCCAGGAGGGCAAGGCCAGGGGCTGCTGCCCAAGGGGAGACCCACCATCCCACCCCCGCTCTGGCCCAGGTGCCAAGGAGTCACCAGGTACCACGGGCCCTCCTCACATCCTCAGGCTATTCGGCTCTGTTCCCGTGCTCCTAACTCAGCTGACCCCTTGGGCCTTGCCCCGACTCTCCACCTGCCTTCACACCCTGCAGTCCCAGTCCTGCTCCCCTGGGCTCATTTCCCAGCCCCTTGTCACCCGTCCAAGCTGTGTCAGGAGCTGGCTGTGCCATGGACGCTGTTCCAGAACCCCCCAACTTCACCAGCCCTGTCTCCATCCCTGTCCAACGCCAGCTGGGAAAGGAACAGCTCATACCAGCAGCGAGATCAGGGCAGTGATAGGAGCCTGCTCCTGTTAATAATTAATAGCTGGTATGGATTATCTTTTTTTTTTCCAAATGACACTCCTTCCCTCCACCAGTGCCACCCAAACTGTCCTTCAAAGTTCAGTTCAACAATTAACCACCTGCTGATGAAGCAAGCTGAGCAGCCAGGCAGAGGCCTCCATTGGCTGTAGGAGAAGAGGAGCTTTTGGAGCAACTTTCAAAGAGGTGCTGAAGTGACTGGGCTTGGTAGGACCAGCAGTAGCCCCTGTCACGTCCCCTGAGAACAGCTCAGCCACCCAGAGCAGGATGCCAGGGGCCCACAGCACTGGCCATGGCTGCGTGGGCCCCGGTGCAGAGCGACCCCACTCACCGTTACTGTGGTTGCCCGTCTGGAGGGAGGCGGGGGGCTGCAGGCTGCCCCCCAGGGACCCGTAGCCACGGTAGCTGTAGTTCAGGCTTCCGTTGATGTAGACCGGGTCTTGGGAGTAAGATGAAGCTGGCAGTGAGTAGGAGGAGTGGGTGATGGCTGTGGAGTCTCTGGAGTGCTGCTTGTCTAGAGCGATCGGCTCCTCCTGCATGGGGGAAACACAGACTGACTCCAGCAAGGAGCCCGGCCATCCTCTGCACCCAGGGGGAGGGACAGCGTGGGGACAACTGGTCTCCTGTGGCTGCAGGGTGGCCACCCCAAAACCAGTATCCCTGTCCCTGCTGCCCTTAGTCCCAGGGCACACCACGGGGCCCCACTCTGCAGCCCTCTGACTTTTAGAAAGGTTTTTAAAAATTGTTTCACCTAATTGCTCAGAAACTTCTCTCCCCACACCCACCTCTGGTCCCGAGTGCCCTACCTGGGAGGTCTGGTAGATCTCCAGCCGCATCCTCTTGGCCGCTTTCCGCGTTTCACTCTCGCAGGCAGCGGCCAGGATGTTCTCTGCCATGGCCGAGGTCAGGTGTGGCGGCGTGGGCCTGGTCTGTGGAGACACAAGCAGAGAAGGTGCTCAAGGACTTGCTGCCCTGGGAGTGGCAGGCCAGGGTGGTGGGGCAGCCACTCACCATCTCCATCCCATTCTTCTTCATGCGGCGGCAGGACTTGAGGTAGGTGCGGATGCGCTTGCGTGCCCGCTCCTGGAACTCGGGGAACTGCCGACTGCAGGACTCGATGATGGCCTGGATCTTCTCCTTGGGCTGCTTGGAGATGGGAACCATCCGGTCCAGGTTCTCATCCACAAAAAGGCGCACGAACATCTGCAAAGGAGATGACAGATGGTGGGAACACTGATACAGGAGGTGGGCAAGCTCACCCTCCCGACGGAGCCCTCCTTACATTGAAGGCCTTTAGCCTCTCTGGGTCCATCCCCTCCGAGTCATTTATCTTATCATTGTCTTCATGGTCATCGTGGTCATCATCATCTTCATCGGCCGTGGGGGCCCTGCCAACAGTCAGGTCCTCGGGGCAGCCGCTCACCTCTGTCTTGATGGAGTCGTAGCTGCCAGAGCTGTACGGAGGGGACTGAGAGGAGACGGGGGTTACAGCGAGCAGCCCAGCCCTGCCCAGCCCACAGGGAGAGCCCTTCCTCCTGGGCTCCCTGGTTCTGGAACCTTCCCTGATGTGCCCCCAGAACCTGAGAAGATGAACCCATGGCTGGGCTCCCCTGGGCACCAGCTCCTGCCTGCTCAGGGCAGGGGGGACATGGTGGCCCCTGGGGACAGTGCGATGGCCTGAAGTGCAGGCAGCACTGGTGGTGGTGGCCATGGCTGTGCCAGACCCTGTGGGAATGGGCCACTCCTTGTGCGGCGGCAGCAGCAAAGCTGGACGGGGTGAGGTGAGCCCACGGCAGGGCCCGACTCTGGGGCAGGTGGAGTGTGGGGGATACCCCGGCTCTCCCAAACCATCCCTTCCTCTCTCCCTCCTTCTACCAACCCCTCTCTCAGTGCTCGGGCTGGCTTTGGCTGAGCAGCTGCAGCCCCGAGGCCGGACCGTGGCCCGGCGGTGCCGCGTCCCAGCCTGGCCTCGAGCACTTCACAGGCAGGTGCTCCCAGTGTCCCCGTGTCCCGGGGCAGGGATGTGCAGCTGCCCCGCCTGGCCCAGCCCTGGCAGCCGCTTCCCACAGCCCGGCCGTACCTCTGCCGTGGTCTTCACGGCGTACTTGACCCTGCTGCGCAGCCCGTCGGCGGTGCAGCTGTCTGACTGGTAGGAAGGGGTGACGTGGGCAGGCGCCAGCTTGTCGCACAGGTTGATGGGCTGGTCGTCGGCAGAGGCGGTGAAGTCCATGGGGGCCGCGGTGCCATTGCCGTTCATCTCGGGGAAGGCGCTGTCGCCCTGTGTGCTGCTGGAGGTGGAGGGGTTCAGGGTGGAGGAGCCATTCCCGCTGCAGCTCTCTGACGAGGAGTCATCTGCAAGGAAGGACGTGTCATCAGCCCCGAGGTGCCCCAGACCATGTCCCCGAGGTGGGTGAGCAGCTCTGTCCCCGTGGCACCAGCTGGCAGGACCAGTGGCATGTGCAGCGTGGCTGTGCCCGCCCCTGCCCGGCCGTGGGTGCTGCTGGAGCCGGGCGGGCACAGCCACGCTCCGGGGCCTGGGATGAGGCAGCTGGAGGGACAGACAGATGTGCCTGGGGCTGCAGGGCCACTGCCCTGCACTGCTCCTCATCCCTCACAGAACACTGTATGCTGCCCTGCCCCACGCCTGGGCCACCTGTCCCTCCAGCAGGTGACAGTCCCCACACCTCCGCCCGGGCCACGGCGCCTGGGCTTGAATAAGAACTTTGGAATTTGGTCCTTTTAGTTTTCTGTTTGCATTGCAGGGAGGAGAAGGGGCACTGCTTCTCCCCACTGGATCCCTTGCCTCCCAGCACGGTCCTCCCGGCCCCGTTTGGGGCACGGCGGAGGCAACAAGCTCCAGCACCAGTGGCCTGGGGACATGCTGTTCTCAGAGTGCTGGGCCATGGGGACAGCACACGAGGATGGGCTCACCGGGGTGGGAAAACCCTGAGCTCATCCTGCTTGGAAGCAGCATTAAGAGCTGTGTTCCCAGCAGACATGCCACCAAGCAAGGCTCCTCAGCACATTGCTGCTGGGAGGGACAGGGGCTGCACTGACATTCCTCCTGTCCCACTCAAAGCCCAAGTCACCTCCTGCACCCTACATGGACACGCCTGCTACCCTGTTTCCACGTGCCCCAGAGCCACCCCATGGCAGCCACACAGCCACATCTTTCCCCCACCACCTGCCACAGCGTTCAGCCCAGCTCCTGCTTGGGCTCGGTTACCTTCCCACCCCCAGGTCTCACCACCAACCCCCTGCTTGCTCCCAGCTCACACGTCATTCTCCTGCCTCGTGCTGCTCCAGAGAGCAGCCCAGCCACAGCAGAGAGCCCAGCCCTGCCTGTGCCCAGCCCTGCCTGCACCAGGCCAAAGAGCCCAGCCCTGGGGCCAGGCACGACATTTTCAAACTGCTCAGCCCATTTCCCCTTCCCTCCCCCTCGCTGCAGTAAATCCTTTATTTCATTAGGTGCCTCCGCGAGAGGGAAAGGGCGAAGCACGTGGGGAGCTGCTTCCTGTGCGAGCCTGCGCCGGGCGGCGAACAAAGAAGCAGCCGGCGCTGAGGAGCAGATGGTGGGTCCTGCTCCGGGCCCGGGCTGCAGGGTGGCCCCGGCACCCATGGCTCCCGGCACATGGTGCCAGGTCCAAAGGTGTGCGGGCGCGGGGCGGCAGGACGGTGCCCAGCTGCTGCCACCCACCCTCCTCCTCCTCCTCCCCCCGCCAGCACCCATGAGAAACTTTAATTGGAGGCTCAGTGAGTGCTCCTGTGACCCTGCAGCAGCCCGGGACTTTGTATCCCTTAAAATAAACAGACTTGAGGACACTCAGGCATCCAAGCCGAGCGTGGGGGCTGGAAGGGGCTGCCGCGGCGTGTCCCCAGCCGCCCCGCCAGCGCTCGCTGCCCGCCCGCGCGCCTGCGCCCAGCCTGCTCCCAGCCTGCTCCCGGCTCCGCCAGCCCCGAAATTAGAAGGTCCCTGCTCCCCCCTCGGCAGAGCTCCCTCCCCCTCCTTTCCCTTGTGCTGATCCACTTATTCGTCTGAGCGATGACCAGAGCTGACCTAATCCCAGGGTGGTGTTTATGTGCCAGGCACTCCAGCCCGGCAGCATCGCCCTGCCCAGCACTGGCTCCAGGCAGAAGCTGTTGCTCCCGGCCAGGGCTGAGCACTGGCTCTGTGTGCCAGGGAATGAAGGGCTCACAGGGGGCTCAGCAGCCAGCGTTAACTTGGGGTGCCCCCTAAGCAGTCCCCTAGTTCTGGCTTTGGTCCATCTGCGTGCCACGGTAACGGGGCCCCAGTGGGCGGCTGCAGCTCACACCACGGTGGCTCAGACATACCTGGAGGGACAGGACACCAGGGGCACTGTCACCTCCTGCTCCCACTCCCTGTGGCCTCAGAGTAGTGCCAGCTCAGCAATGGCCCCTGCAGCAGCAGGCAGGTGGCCAGGAGCACAGAGGCCTCCCTGCCCCTGGGATGGATGAAGGCCATCCCTCCCCCTGCTCCTCTCTGCACCAGGCGAGACGGGGCTCCCAGAGGGAGGCTCCAGCCTCATCCAGCGATGCCTCTCGGAAGGATTAAGGAGAATTATTCCCCTGCACGGAGGCATGAGCTGCACGCCAAGCCCCACCATCAGCCCAGGCACAGCCACAGCAACAGCCCTGCAGCACAGGACCAATCACTGCCATCCTGCAGGCCAATGGCAGGGACCTCCTGCCTGCTCCTGGGGGTGGCAGGCAGCCCCCGGCACGGCTGCCTGCACTGAGCTGGGGACAGCGGCCCCTGTGACACAAAACTCTGCCAGGCAAAGGGGACCGAGACAGACGACACCTGAGAGAAGACTGTGCAGGTGCCCTGAGCATCCCCAACCTGTCCCAGACTTTCCCAACCTGCCTTGGACATCCCTGCACTGCTCTAAGCATCCCCAACCTGCCTCAGGCATCCTCACTTCTCCCTGCACATCCTGCTCTGCCCTTGCCCATCCACCTCCCACCTCCCCCGGCTCTGTCCTTGGTCTCTACAGTCCCTCACTGGCTTCTCTCACTGGGCAGGAGCCTGGGGGTGAGGTCTGGACCACCCTCCGACTTCTCAAGAGTTTTGTTTTATGTTGCACAGAACACACACAGCAGCTGCAATCCAGACTTCTATCTGACTGTGTTGCATTTACAAACCTTGGGCTTGTTACAGACCAAAAAAATTGAAAACAAAGAAGATACTTCTAGGAACCTGTCCAGATGGAACAAGAAAATTAAATAGGAAACTAACCTAAGGGACTTGCACCTACTAAAAGAACAATTTAGTATAAACCAAGGATGAATGTAAGTGAACAACAAGGTCTGTAAACCCACTAGCTACAGATAATTTTCTTATTTCTACATTTTTACAGGCTATGCTCTCCAAGAAGCCCCACACAAAAAGTGGTGGATTAATCTCAGTCTTAGAAGCAGAGAAACAGCCACTAACTCAGACTGCCAAGGTCCTTGGGTCCGAGCGGGAATGGCCTTGGCCAGCTTGGATGCAGGGAGGGAGTGCTGGGCTCTCCAGGATGGTGGTGGGGCTGGTGCTGTGCCCTAGGCAGCTCCACAGGGTCTCTGCAGCCCAGAGGAGCAGCTGGAGCTGAGGCAGAGGGAGCAGGAGCTCCCTTGCCTTGGGTGCTGGGACGGGGCGGAGGCTCCCGCCCTGCCAATGGTAGCTGCAGCAGGACACACAGTGACAGGGCCACCTTGGCCACGCTCCCAGAGAATCACCGTTTGGGTAAAACCCACTAAACTTCTGAGCTTGGAGAGGTTTGTTTTTTCCCAGTGAGTGCCCAAACCACACGTAACAAGCAGGGCTTCAGCAGCAGCAGGCGAGCAAGGCCAGGCTGTGCAGCCATGAATATATTCATTATCAACCAGCACGAGCCTGGTGAGCTCCCTGCTCACGGCTGGAGCTTGGCTGCATGAGGAGCCCCTCTAATGAGGATAATTGGGAGCCCCCCTGCTCCACCCCCGTGCCCTAATTGAAGCAGATGGAACCGTAAAAAACAATGTCACTTCTAACTGGTTTGAGCTTTTGGTCAGAAAACAGAAAATTTCGTTCTCCTGTTTAATCCCCTGGAGCTGGAGCTCTGCAGGCTGGAGGTGGAGACCCCAGACCTGCACCTGGGGCACCAGAGCGCCTGATGGAGGCCACCCAGCCCCAAGGCCCCTGGAGTGCTGCCCTGCTCAGCCCCATGGCAGGGGCCGGGTGAGCGGCGATGCCGGCGAGGAGCCCCTGGAACCATCTCGCTCCTCTGCTGCGGCATCGGCCGCTCCCCAGCGGCGCCGAGCCTGGGAGAGCGAGAAGCAAAATGGCTTCTTGGGCCGCGGTGCTGGGGGAGGAGGGGATCAGTCACTTATTAAATTAATTAATCAGGGCTCAGCGTTTTCATTTTGAAGAGGCTGCTGGATTATCCTTGATTTCTGCGGCACTGGATTTGTGGAGATCAGGAGGAGAAGGGGTGATTTCCAACACCTGCTCCCCAGGAGATTTTACGGCGGGGAAGTGGTTGGGTTTAACGTCTCAGTCGGCGAAGGCCACTGTGCCGCTCTCCGAAGGCAGAGTTAAAGATGAATGGGGCAAATTGTTCCTCCTCCTGTCACATCTCCAGAGTGGAGACAAAACCTCTTTTGACTCAGAGAACAATGAGCTTATGTAAGAGCCAGCGGCCCACGGAAACCTCACCGCAGCCCCGCGCCGCGCGGTGGGCCGGGGGCCGCCCGCCGGTCGGCACCAGGGCTCAGCCACTGCGGTCACCGCTGAGTCCTGCCAGTGACCCTTGGTCACCCGTGGACCACCAAGGAGCCACCAGCCATGGTCCTGCCTGCCCATGACCGCAGGGTGACGGCAGAGGTGGATGCTCCCACCTGGTTCTCCCATTGCTCCCAGAGGGGACTGTCCCGTTTCCACCCCACTGTGGCACCACATGGGCCAGAGCTGCAGCCCCAGCCCCAGCTCAGCTGTCAGGAGGGTGCAGAGCATCCCACCACTGCCTGCCTGGAACAACGGCCAGGAAGATGAAAAGTGCCATAAATTATTCACTCACAAAAGAGACGAGAAGGGGGGAAGAAGGGGAGGAGGAAAGCCTGCGAGGAAAGGATACTTAATACAAATTAGAGATCCAGTGGGAACGGGGGCCCTGCAGGGGGCCGTGGCAGGGGGTAGAGCCACATTCACTAGGTGCCCCAGGGCTCCTGCACCCACAGCCAGTGGGAAAGGCCCTGGCCATGCCGGCTGCCATGGCTGGAGCACAGAGCCCATTTGCTCCAGGTCCTGCCCAGCCAATTGCCTCCAGGATGTATCAGAAAGAAAAAAGAAATGCTGCTGGGCCTGCGGGGCGGCGGGGCTGGCCGGTGTCCAGTTAAGGCGCTCTACTTCCTGTCTTCCTTCGTTAACGCAAACCTCGTTATGTCCCAGACAAAGCGTCCACCCTCTGCCCTCCCTCCCCGGGTCCCTGCCTTCGACCAGAGCCCTGGATGAGCCAGACATCTGGCAGGGCTGGACACAATGTGCGGGCGCGGGCGAGCCCAGTTGGACAAGGCAGCGCTGTGCCCCAGCTCCCTGGCTCTCGGCATGAAAGGTGCCCCCCGGTGCCATCTCCCCCCAGCTCTGCTGCCCAGGGAGCAGCTCCCTCTAGCACTGGGACCTCACTGCTCTGACCCCATGACCAACATCTTCCCCTGCACCAAAGCTTGATGGTTCCCACTGCAGAAAGCAGCCTTGGCACAAATCTGCTCTGTCCCTTGGTCTTCCCATCTCATCCCAACCCCATCCCTTCTGCTGCTGCCCAAGGGGTGCTGGAGCAGGCAGTGGGGGAAGGAGCAGATCCAGTCTCCCCTTGTGCCACCACCACTGGCAGCCACCCAGATCCTGCTGCAGGCAGAGGACACACCATGGCCCCGTGCTGCCCAGGCACTGCCTCTCCCCCATGCCAAACAAACGGGTTTGGTGACTTTGGGCAGGGTTGTCACCAAGCTGGTGCCTCCAGCCCAAACCTGTCACTAGAGTGACCCTGCTATTCACCCCCAGTCCTTTGGACAGGATGGAGAGGGACCATCCCCAAGCTACTGGGCTCTGCAGAAGCAGGCAAGGGACATAATGCAGGGTTCACTCCACTGTACCCACTCACCCCTTCGGCTAAGAGTGCTCAGATTTAGAGAAGAAAGTGAGGACACTTCCAGCACTGGCTGCCCAGGAGCCTGGTGAACCTGCAGACCAGGGAAGAGCCCCCCAGAACTGTGCTCCATGCACAAGCAGGATGAACTGACTGACTCGGCCAAGCCTGAGTGGCAGCTGGGAGGGAGCTCTGAGCCCAGTCCAGCACAAGGGGCTGGAGAAGCCACCATGGCCCCACAGTGTCCATGCTGCACTGCTCAGCCTTCCAGCAGGAAAGGGCAAACTCTTCAAAAGACACTGAATGGAGGGTGTTTATCACTGGCAAGGGCCTTTGCTCAGTAGGAGCAGACACACCCCTGGAAGAGGTGATGGAGAACAGAGCCACAAACCCAGACTGCTCAGGCAGGGCAGGGACGCACTTCCTGCAGGAACAGCACAGCATGGGGACACCCCAGGGAGAGAGGAAATCTATGCCTAAGAAAAATAAGATAAGGTCACGTCTAGCTGTTGTAAGGCCTGGATGCTGATACTAGTCTTGTTTAGACTCTGAGCTAGGGTTTCTGGGAGGGTGAAATCCAACACTGGTGCAGGAAGCCCTGAAAACAGCGAGGATTTTACAGCCTGGGAAGAGCAAGAGCCTGGGGACTTGGAGATCATCTCTTGCCAGCAGTCAGATGGCTGTCCATGCATCTGCTGGGCCTTTCCTAAGGCTGGCAAAGGCAGTTTGTTTTCACCTGGAGCAGGGATGGGGCTGGCCCAGGAAAGCCCCGGCAGCGGAGAGGAATCAGGAACAGCAGGACACCTGATGCCACCCACGGTAAGTGACCCTGCTGTGGCCAAGAGAGGAGGGTGCCATGGGTCGGGTGCCAGCTGGCGGGAGGTGCAGCTGTGGAGCGGGATGTCACGGCTGCCCTGGGGACGGAACCCAGCATGTGGGGTCCTGCAGGAAGGGCTGGGCTCGCTGTGCTGCTGCTCTGTGTTCAGCAAGAGGGACGCTCTCCTCCCCGGGAAGTGCCCGGCCAGGCGGGTGGCAGAGCCCAGCCATGGGCAGCGCACCACGGGCACCTCGCCAAGTCACGGCGCTGTGACCTAGAGCCGGGGGACACGTGCCATACCCAGAGAGATGGCTGTGCTGGGGATGGCTCGGTGCTGTCCTTGCCAGCCCCAGGGCAGGTCTTCCAGAGGAGCAACATGCCCTGCCTGCACCTGTGACAGCAGCCTGAAATGATGTCTGCCTGCATGTCCTTGAAGTTCCTCTGGAGCACTCCTGAGGGATGTCCCCAACACCCAGAAGCATTCCCAGACGGCCACCTTGAGGGATGCCCTGAAGGAGCACGTGCCTTTGCAGTTAAGTAGGTTAAGGAAGTCCCTTCTCCAAGGTCTGCTGCTCCAGGCAGAACGGGCTCCGTGGGGATGCAGCCAGTCAAGTGAGGACTGCTCACAGGGACCTCAGCTGGAAGGGTATCTGTCCCAACATGGAGCCATGAAACACCCCAGGGCACCCCAGGCAGGGAACACAGACGTTACACCTCAGAAGGACCAGGCAAGGCTG
Source organism: Apus apus (assembly GCF_020740795.1). Taxonomy (NCBI): domain Eukaryota; kingdom Metazoa; phylum Chordata; class Aves; order Apodiformes; family Apodidae; genus Apus; species Apus apus. The sequence goes on from NC_067296.1 coordinate 14,963,256, forward strand.
GGCTGCCCGATGGCTGAGCACTGCTCCCGGGCAATGGACGAGGATGTACGGCCAGGGATGAGGCAAGATGGACCCTGTGAGCAGGCAAGATGGAGGTGTCTTCTGCATTAGCTCAAGTGCTTTGCCATGTCACATACGCAGGGGTTCAGGGTCTGCCTGCTGCTGTCTTTTCAAGGGCATTGCTCTCACTGCCAGGTCACAGCCTCTCCATGATCAGAGATCCTGCTCAGTCCCAGGCTCCAAACCCAGCTGGGAGGTTTTGTGACGCCGCGCTCGCCTGCAGACACAGTTGGCTCCCAGGATGGACAGGCCCAGCTGAAGCTGCTTCAGCAAGACAGGGCCAGGCACCAGGACCTGCGCTGAGCTGGGAGCAGACCTGGGACGTCTTCAGAGATAGCAACAGGCACAGGGGACAGTGAGACAGCCTGGCTTTCAGGTCCCTTCACCCCAAATGTGTGTGGGCTCCCCAGGCCATGTCCCTCCAGGATGTCCTGCATGACAGCTCTGTGCCAGCAGCAAAGGGCTCATGTTGATCTCGCTGCTTTGGGCAGATACCGGCTTCCTGCGGGCACGTACGCTGTGAGCAACATCCGACGGGGAGGGGATGTTGCAGGGAGCTTCACGTTTTCCGTGCTGGGGCCCACAGGATGAGTAACAAAGGAAAATGGAAGGAGCAACTGTGTGCATGTCGGCGTCACTACTCGGAGCTGGCCAGTGCACCCTGCGTCCCACTGTGCACCCACCAACCCGGCGGGAACCCTGGCTCTGCTGCCCATGCTCTCTCGATGGTGCCTTCTCTGTCCATTATCCACCAAGGTCATTAGGTCCAATTTGCTCTCCCTGCTGTTCAAGGGCTGATGCTGGTTGCAGCATGGCTATACTGGGCTGGGGTTTCTGGGCACGGAGACAAAAGAAGGTGTTGGCTTTCATCCTAGCTGCTTTTTAGCTCTCTGAAGATATAGCAGATACCTGCATATCAAAGCACAGGACAACAGTTCCCTGCTCTGCTGCCCCTCTCGATTTTATATCGCTCTGCTCGTAGGCCATAGGATAGCACTTGCTCTTCCCAGGCCTCCAACAGACCTGGAGCAGATGCTTTGGTACTTTACACATGACTTTAACAAGCCTGTCAGACGATACTGCTCTCCGACCAGGCGACTCTTCATTAAAACTTTAGGAAGCCTCTCACAGCAGACACACTCTAAGTGTCCCATCCATCAGATGGCAGCGGGAGCAATTTAGTAACTCAAAAGAATTTCCAGAGGGAGGAGAGCACTGAGTCCTGAACAAGCTCCCAACTGAAGAAGGTGATGTGCGACCAGACCCTGCTGCAGCACCGGGATGCTCGGCGCTCCACATGGGATACCCAGCTCACAGGGCTGGTTACTCCTGTTTGGGTGATTTCCTGGGGAAAGCCTCACATATGCACAGCCTTAGCAAACCAGTGTGAATGAGATAAAACAGATTTGCTTCCAAAAAATAATTTTCAGGGGTCTAGAGAAGAGGAGAGCAAAGAGCGCTCAATGCTTTGATCCATGCACGTTGCCCTCCCCACACCAGCCTCTCCTCTGGCGACGGGCTCCTTCACGGCTCCATGCTCCTCTCCTCTATCCACCCACTGCCCTCCTGGGCGGCCCCATCATTCTTCTTCCCTTCTCAGCCTCACATAAGGGTGAGGAGCCTCAGCCCTGAGTGGGAGCGGTGGTTCAGCAGAGGGACTGCCATTAGGCCTTTAACCCCAGCAGCATCAGCCTGTGTTTTGGAGCTCCAACACAGGGCAGGGATGTTCACCACAGTGACAAAACCAAACTCTTCTCTTCAGTCCCACAAAACGCCCTGGGAAGCACAATGGCCTGATGGAAATCTCAATGCCTGGATTCTGCTTGAAGGGTCTCATTAGTAACTCTGGGCTTGGCTTGCTGATTCTTTGACTCCATCACTTTGAGTTCGCCAAAGTCTACCTGGTTTAGCCTTCTACCCATTCCAGGGACAGTCTGGGACACTTGCATTCCTCACAAAAAGGAAGGGACTCCTGGAGCTTTATTGCTCACCGAGCCTTACAAAGGAAATTAAAAGAGCCAAGAAGGGCCCCAAAGAGGACACCTGCTTCTGAAGGAAAGCCACCAGGCATGAAAAATTGGAAGCATTTCCTAAGAGGACAAAGAGAGAGAGAGGCCTGAGCTTTAGTGAAAATATCTTGATTTGCCGAAATATGTGAGTCCCTTATTAAATTATTGTTCTGTTGAATAACAGTATTGAGCAAAGGGACCAAAACTGTGTCATTCTAGATTGCAAATGAAACCAGGGAATTCAGTGGTGGGGGATAAACCACAAGCCTAAAATGTCCCAACCAGAAAATAACAAAGTTCAGGGGGTACAGAGAGAACCAGTCAGGCAACAGGCAGAGCAGGAGCACATGCTCGGGGCAAAAGCTGAAGAGCTGAAGGCTCCTGCTGTGAGCACCGTGTCCCACCAGACACCCTCCTTGCTGCCAGGGTCCCAGCCCCATCACCAGGTCATCAGAAAGCAGAAATGCCCTGCCTGGGATGCAGGGCAACACAGGCAGGTTTCACATCCTCACCAGGGCTGCCTGGCTGGGGAGCTCAAACCAGCAGTTTCTCCAAACTGCAGACTTGCCACAGAAACTGGAGTCCCACGAGGTGCAGGACTGAAGAGAGCAGCATCCCTGCTGTCCCCACTGTCCCCGCCACTGGCCACACAAGCAGCTAAAAGCCACCCCAGGGAGACCTGCCAGCACAAAAGGCCTTTCTTTCCCCCAGGGTGGTTTTCCAGTTCCCTTTCTTAAAGCAGCACCAACCCAGCTCAGATTGTCCCTCGATTCCTCTGCTCCCTTCCCACTCTCTCAGCAGTGGCCAGGCTGGGGACAATGAGGGATTCAACCTCTTGAGCAAAAGCCAGTAACAGTCCAACCACTAAATCCTTCCAAGCATCACAGAGATGAACTCTGACCTGAACTCTTACTTCTACCATTTATTTACTTGCTCTTTTATTTTAAACTAGTGCATTTCACAGAAGTAACACACCACCTCTCTTCACCAAACTCTCCCCCCCAGGCCCATGTGTGCCACCTTCAGCCCCTTCCAACCACTTGCCTCAAGCAAGAGGAGAAACCCACGTCCACCCTGGCTACTGCAAATGACACAGTTCTTGCCAGAGGGACCCAAGTTGCCATCTAAGGTGCAGCTTTCCAAGCATGGAAAGCTGTGAGCTGTACTGGGACACCTTGGCATCCTTCCGGCAGCAGGCAGCCCATGGCTTGTCACACCCAGGAACAACAACCTGATGCCTTAGGAGAGGATCTGATGACCTCTTTCTGGAGGAGCTGGGAGCCAGGTCCCCACACAAGGACCATCAGCTCCAAGCTGGAGAGGGCCTTGGCTGAGCAGGAGCCCAGAGGCTAAACGGGAAGGACCGGCAGTGAGCACTGCTTCGAAGCCTGTACTGATATGAAATCCATCCTACAGGTGGGACACCTGATCAGAAGGGACTGGTTAATGTTTAATAAGTCACAAAAACACGCTGCAGCAGAGGCGCGGGGCGCTTCCCGCCGCCGGGGCACTCACCGTCCTCCTGGCCGTGCAGGTTCTGCGGGCTGCGCATGCTCTCGTCCTGGCTGGGGCTCAGGCTGGAGTTCAGGTGCTGGTCAGCTGAGATCCATGTGGAGTCGTTCATATCAAAGTCCTCGCTGCTCACCGATGTCTCATCCTGGAGGCAAGCAGGAAAGGGTTAAGTCGAGCTATTTTCTTCCCTCCTTTCTGTGGCTTTAACATCTCCTCACCACACTCCTTCCTAAAAACAATTTGGTGGGCAGCTCCTGCCCCCCAGGAACGGCTGCTGGCCCCTCGTGCTCCCCAAGGCCAGGGCAAGCAGCCCTTCCCTCCGCAGGGCTCTGCTTCCTGCCTGAAGACGTGCCTGAGCAATGGCACTGTCTCTAATTGAGGACAATTAGAAAGAGCTCGCATCCTGTAGGAGCGGATGGCTGAGCCCTGGAGTTTACCCTTTAATCTCCATCCACCCCAGTGTGTTTCTGGTGAGGGAGCGGCATGTGGGAGCTGAGGACGGGCTGCAGCTCCATTGAAACAGCTCCATAAAACATCCTGGGACATTCTTGAGATCAAATCATCTGCTGCTGGAATCACCAGAGGACTGGTAGCAGCAGGGAGTGGCCAGTGGGGCAGATCAGGATAACAGCACCAATCCCCATCGACCTGCCCTGCCTGATGCTGCAGAGGAGGCTCCTGGAGCACAGCCCCAGGGGACTGCTCCCCCAGCCTGCTCCCAAGGGACATCACCTCCCCGCCCTCATCAAAAATGGCAACACACACCTCGGGATGGGACTGGGGGAGCGAGGTCCCTGGCAAGGCAAGGACACCCCAGCTCGGCCGGGGAGCCTGGCCAGCCACTCGCTCCTCGATGGCATAGATGACATTCCTCTCTCCCACTCCTCCAGCTGAAAGGACATTTTCTCTCTCTCTCTCTCTCTCCCTTCTCGCTAACCTTTACAGTACTTCGAGACACAGCCCCTGGATCGCTTCCAGCACCGGAAAGGTCAGCCACAGGATTTCAAAACCATCATCATAAAGGCAGCACTGAGATCCTGAATGAGAGGAGGGGCTGTGGGACCTCCCCAGGCTGAACTCTCCAAACATGCAGCTTGGGAGGAAGCAGATACGTGTCCCCATGTGAACACGGTCCTCCTGGTGATCCCTTTATCTGCCTTCCTCTCCTGCTCCTCGAACGGGCAGAGACCACATCCAGATCCCTGGGGTGCAGGGGAACACCGAAAACGTTGCCAGAACCACCTTCAACTGCACTTTCCTTTGATTGAAACATTTCAAAGGCTTGTAAACCCTCTTCTCTTATTTATTTTTTCTCCTCTTGGTCCTGAGACAGAATACAAACCCCACTCCCTCTCCACATAAGAAGCAATTGGCAAGCACCCCTCCAACCAACGCCTGTGCCTCATAAAAACTGTCCTGTCTGGCCACTGCTGGCTGACAGTTTTTATTGTGAATAAACATCTTTAAAGACAGGTTTGTGCTTTTCCTCCTTTCCCCTTGACCCTGCAGACACATCTGCTGGCTGGGGGCTCACACCCACCCCAGCCTGCTCCCTCGATCTGCCTCCCAGGGAGTTTCCTGGAATTTACAGCTTGTGAAACCCTGGATGCACCACAGGATGGGCGCGTGGACAAGGCTCAGCAGCCCCATGCACACCTGCTGCCAGAATGGGGACACCCTGACCCCCAGACCTGCTGTGCTGACCTCAGGTGTCCCCCACAACTCCCTGTGCCCAGGTCAGGCAGGGTGGGAGAGGGGAAGGCAGGGGGAAGCACAGTGTCCTCCAGGTCAGCAGTGCACCGCTGCTGTGCCAGCCACAAAGCAATCCTGCCTCTCCAGAAACTCCATCTTGTATGTATGGGAACAGAACTCCAAAGGTCTCCTTCCCTGTTGCAAACTATAAATAGTCTCTTTATTGTAAGCATTTGCAGGGAGGCAGCCACCCTAATATCTGGCCTTCTTCACAAGGCTTACTCAAGATTACTGTCAGAGCTTAAGACACAAACGCAAATGCCAAGGTCCTTGCTGCCCACAGTCTCTCACCTGCCCGGTGTGGAGGAGGAGCCCTGGGAGCCACCCATGGTGTTTTGGCAGCTGCCTGGCTCATGCAGTGTCTGTGGGGTTGTGCTGTGCAGGACACCCAGCCTGGGCACCCAAACTGCCACCCCAGAGCCAACCTGCCCTCCACACACTCAGTGACACGAAGGATGCCTCACGTGCACATGCTTTGTAAAGGGCCTTATAAACATGAACAGTTATCTTGAGGTGGTATAACATTTGTCTATTATTAGAAATACGCTGGGTATCAAAGCAGAAACTGATAAGCTATAAATGACTCAAGTCAAACAAGGCCATCATACGTTTCAAGTCCCGGATCCAGGCAGCAGCAGAAGAGCAGGCAGCATGCTGCTGGGGGACCCTGTCAGGCACTCCTGGCCCTGTGTCCCCAGTGTCACCCCCTGCTTTACAGCCAAGGCTTTCTGCTTTCCAGCACTAACATCCTTGGCCAAAATGCCAAGGGGTCAAAGCTCCCAGCAGCACAGCCTGTCCTAAGGGAATGCAAAGCTGACCCATGGAGACTGTGAGGAACAGTCAAAGCCGGTGGTGAGAACTGCCAGGGGAGCATCTCCTGCCTGCTGGCCTGGGGCAGCCCCTGCAACTCTGCCCATGCAATGGTGCTCCAGGGAGCTCCTCACACCTTTGTGCCTCTTCCCTGAAGCAAGAGAAAGGCTCTGACCTCGAGGATGGCTCTAGCTGTCCCCGTCACCACTGCTCTGGCCTCACCACTGTAGGTCTGACAACTTCCACTGCCCCTCGGCTGCATCCCTTGCTGCTCTCTGGGACACCAGAGGCCACCAGCAAGCCCCCTCCTCAGGACACCCCTTAGAGACCCAGGGCTGAGTATTGTGACCTCCTGGTGTTGCCCATCAGGGCCAGCAGTGACTCCTGGCGCTGCTGTCACCCTCAGGCCAGGGACGATCCAGGGACAGCAGGCCCCAGCAGCAACACCCAGAGAACGCTCTGCCTGGCCAGGGACCAGAAGCAGGCCCATTTCAGTCGCTGGAGTGGAGGGACAGCAGAACAGCACACATCCTGGGATCAAAACATGGGACACCATAGCAGGATCAAAACCTGAATTCTGAATTTCCCTTGGATGCCCATAACCTGGCTGAAGGCTGGGCCTTGAAGCAGGCTCCCACCATCCAGCCAAACAAGGAAGCACTTCTTAACAGCAGCAACAGCTCCCACTCGGAGCAATACGGTAAATCTAATCTACCCTTCCACCCTCTTTTGGCTTGCAAGTCAGGCAGCTCATTCTTTTTCCTCTCTGGGTTCTCAGGAGAATTCTCTCTGCTAATTTCTTCTTTCCTGTAAACAAACTTCAAATGAAACTTTCATTAGAAAACAGAATGTAGTCCATTACCAGCACCTGCCTCTGGACCGGCTGCCTTTCCCCCAGTTCCACACCGCTCGTGGCACAAATGGAAGTGACAGTGGCTGCCCCGAGCAGCCAGCCCAGAGCTGAGCCCCGAACCCCGGCACTGCCGCCCTTCTCCTTCCTGCCTTTCCCAGCTCTCCAGAGATCTCCTCACCCTGCAGTAAAGTCCCATTGCTTTGTTTCCAACGTTCATGGGACTGAGCGATCAAGGGTCAGGCAACGTGCGTGCGGCTCCTCTTCTGCAAAGGGAAGTCGGATCCTGCTGGTGCATTCACAGGCCACACCCAAACATCGGAGCAGGGCTCCCGGCACCGTGCAGGGTTTGGAAAACAACATCCTTGCTCCTCTCCTTATCTACAGTCCAACATTCACAGCTGCTCTGCAGACACTCACAGCCAATGTTTTCTAACCAGCCAAGGCAGACACTCGCATGTGCAGGACTGGCACTCGGCATTTCTGTCCCACTTTCCATTCACCAATCTTGGAGCGCCGTGCGTGCGCGTGTCCGCTGAGCCTCTCAACTTCCCTCCCAGTTAGAAAAGTACTCTTCCTATTATAGAGCTGGAAACCCCGGGTACTGACAGCCGCCCAGGCTGGTCCAAGAGCACAGCGAGTTGCTGGCAGATCCAGGAACACAATCAAGACCTCCGGACTGCAAAGCTTTAACTGCCAGACAATGTTTCTTCACCGGCGGCTCTCCTTCCTGGAGAACAACCTCCCATAGAGTGGCTGGAGCAGGGCAGGGGGGGAAGCTGCTCTTACAACCCTATCTCGTAAATATATGCAAGGCTATCGGTAACCTGCTTATTTTACAGCCAGGCTCAGTTTCTCAGGGACTGCCTTGCAAGTCTCTCTCCAGTCATTTACAGGCTGTGTCTCACACTTAGTATTCCAGGCTCTGAGTCTCAGGATGGTTTATTTTTTTCTCTTGGAGCCCTTTTATTTTCAAACGTGCCCTTCCACACCACAGCCTACCATCCCGATGGGATTTCCTCCTCCCGCGGAGCAGGAACCGAGGCCGTGCGATCTCCCCAGCGCCCAGCCACGCTCAGTTCCCACCAGAAGCAGCCGTGTTTTTAGAGTCAACAAAAGGCAATGCGTGACTGCCAGCCCCCGGGCTGCTCCACCGCCGTGCCCGGCACAGGCAGCCCCCAGACCTGCCCAGCCTGGCCAGGGCAGAGCACTGCCAGCCCCGGCAGCAGCACGGCGCTGGGGACGAGCTCTCGGGAAGGCAACCTCATCTCCATCTCAGCAACTGTTTAAACCCGTCCCTCTGAGCATGCCAAGAAGGTATTGAACCAGATTTGACCCTAACTTAACCAGTTCAGCACAGAGAATGGCTTACTAATGGAAGATAAAACACTCCAGGTCAAAGATTGATACTGCAGCCACAAATACTGTGGTGGTCAGTGCTTCAAAGAGCCCGAGGAGCCTTAAAGCACGCGGTGCAGGCTGGCGGTGGCGGCAGCTGAGCTGTGACTGCGCTGCCTACTCGTGTGTGCAATTCACACACCAAACAGAACACCCCCAGCGCTCTTTGTCAGGTCACTTACATCCTTATTTACTGCAATTTCTGCTGATTTCTACGGGACGCAGCAAAAAACCCGGGTATTTGTTAGTTCCCAAAAACCGGCAGAAGAGTTAATTTAAAAGGCAAACGGCAAATGGAAGAGGAAGGGAGGATCACCACCTCCTCCTCCCTCCCCCATCTCTAAGAGCTCTTCTTCTGGGAACCCCCACCCAGGAGGGTTCCCACCGCCCCCGAAATGGAGGGTTGGTGGAGGAGGGGGCCTCACAGCCCCTGCCCGCAGCCCCTGCCCGTCCCTCCTGGGCAGCGGGGAAATGCTGAGTGGGGGGCCGCCGGGCTGGCAGGGGGGACACCGGGGTTACCCTTTCCCCTGTGCTCCCCCCCGCCCGGTGCCCGCACCCGCCTCCCCAGCACCTGAACTCACTCCCGGCCGGGCAGGCGTTTGCTTTTCCAGACGCGGCAGGGATGGTGCCTTGATTCCCAGAAACTGCGCGGTGGGAAAGGGCACTTTGCTCTGCCAGCAGCACCGGGAAGCGGGGCTCGGGGGGGGTGCCGGGGAGGGGGTTTGGTTTTGGAGCTGGAGGCCAAGCGGAGCCGAGCGGCCGGGGGTCACCCCGCCCCCGGGACCCGGCGTTTCCCCCGGTAGGACGCGGTTCCCACGCGTGTCTCCCCGCGGCAGCAGCGAGGTACCGGGAACCGGGCGAGAGGCCCCGGCCCCCCCCGCGCCCCTCCGCCCGCAGGTAAATACACAGACCCGCGATGGAGCCTTGCCCGGAGCCAGGGCTCGGCGTGCGGCGGGGATTGACACGTAAGTAGGGCTTTACCTCCCGGGAGGCGGCTATTTCCAGCACAATCCCCGCCCGGGGCCGGGGCGGGCGGCGATGGCGGCAGGGAAGCCGGTTCCCGGGAATTGATGGGGCCGGAGCGCTCCCGCCGCCGCCTCCTCCCACTTTTCTTCTTGCGCTTTTGTGCTCTTCCGGGGATGGGGGGAGCCGCGCCGGGAGCGGGGAAGGACGCGCCAACCTCACCCCCTCTCCACCCCCCACCCCCGACCCGCAACTTCCCGGGGAAAGGGGGCGGCGCGGCCGCTCCCCCCGGAGTTGGGGCAGGGCCCCGCGGCCGCCACCCCCCCCGCCCCGCCCCCCACTCCCGGTAGCACCGCGGCCGCGTGGAGCCCCCCCCGGCCCCGCGCATCTCCCCCCGCTGCCCGGGGCCGCAGCCCCCGCGGGCCGGCGCTTACCTGGAGCGGGGCCTGGAGCCTGGGGGCCTGCGCCAGCCCGGCGGGGCGGAGGGACGGAGGGAGGGGGCCCGGGCTGGCGGAGCTCCGGAGAGGCTGACAACCAGCTGCTGCCCGGGGAGAGGGGCCGGCGCTGCCGAGCGCGTCACTCCCGGCTCCCGGGGGGGGCGAGCGGGGCCCGGCCGCGGGCGGAGGGGGCGGGGGCGGCGGGGGAAGGGGAGCGGGGCGGCGGGGGGCGGGCGCACCGGGCGGGGGGCGGCGGGGAGCCGCGCCTGGAAGAGCACATTGTGGAGGGCCGGGGAGGGCCCTTCCTCCGGGAGGAAGAGACAATGTCCAGGGCTGGGCGCCTGCTGGAGAGCTGCGAGAATGCACGGCCGGCGGCACGGATGGGCACGGATCGGCACGGATGGGCAGGGCTCGGCACGGCCGGGGGGGGCTGCAACCCGCCCGAGCATCCTCCGCTCGGCACGGCCGGGGGGGCTGCAGCCCATCCAGGGACCCTCCGCTCAGTCCGGCTCGGCACAGCACGGGGGGAGGGCTGCAACCCACCCGGCGACACACGGCTGGGGACGGCCCGGTGACCCGGCAGCCCACCGGGGGACACCCGGTTCAGCCCAGCCCCGGGAGCTCCGAGCCGGGCAGTGCTGGGGTATAACCGTGTTGGGGCACCCAAGTTGTGGCCCCCCAGCAGCGAGTCCCTGGGGAGTGGGGTGGGCGCCCTGCAGCCCGTAGCTTGGTGGGTGCAGTGGTGCCCGGGCTCTGTGCTGCCTCCTCTGCTGAAGCCTTTTGTTTCAGGTGGTTGTCCCTGTCGCACTGGGGGACCACAAGAGGACCCTGCTCTGCTCTACCAGCAGCAGCATCACCCGGTGCTGCAGCCTCTGGATGCTGGATCAGCTCCTCAGGGCAGCTCAGTGGCAGCAAGGCTGCCCACCATCCTCAGCCATGCCCCAAACAGTGCCCTGCACAGAGCACCCTGCCACCAGCTCCCCGGGAGGGACAGGAATGCTGTGCCCTGCCTCCTGGTGTGGTGTCCTGGCAATCCCCCAGGATGGTTCCCACTAAGGATGATGTGTCCTGGCTCCCAACATGTTGTCCTGGGCTCCAAGGGCACAAGGCAGGTGGCCTCCCACCCAGTTGGAGATGGCAAGGATGGACACGTGTCCCAGCATCCCCCTCCCCTGCCCATCTCCTGTCTCCTGCTGTTTAATGGTTATTAAGGAATTTTTTTTTTTTTCAAAATAAACCAAGTGTAGTGGGTCGCGTGGCCAGTGCCAGAGCCAGGGATGGGAACTGCCACACTCATGTTTATGGCTTGGTAGTGCGGATGTCCAATTATGATGTTTTCTGCCACTGCCAGGGGACACATGCGGGGGAGGAGGGGCAGCTCGGGAAGATCAAGGCCGGAGGTATCACTTGGTATTGCATTTCCAGCTCCTCCAGGCTGACCCATGGAGCCAGAGCCTGGAGGGCGAGAGCAGAGCCCCGGGGCCTCCTGCAGGAAGCAGCCAGCCGAGAGGGCAGGAGCCCCCAGCTCCACACTCACTTCCAGCTCAATGGCTGCTGCTCCTCCCTGAAGCTAAAATAAAATCCTGACCATTTAAGGTGAACAGGAGACTTGCCGTGGACCTCAGTGGAGCGGGATTTTAACCCCTTCCCACTGCTGGGCTTTGTTTACGCTTTGTCCTCCCTAGACCAGCTTAAAGCCTTTTGGGAGAGCAGGTCCTGATGGGAGCAAGACACCAGCCCCTCTGGAGAGCTTGCAGGGGACACAAACCAGGCAGGGTATGAGTTTGAAGCTCAGTCACTATTCCGTGCTGCCTCACCATGTGGACACTTATTCTATACTAAGTGCCTTTCTGTGGGTTAGGTTAATCCACTTTGGAAATGGATTAACCTAAATTTCACATCGGCAAACTTAGTGTCCAACCCAACAGCCGCATCCACACAGGGAGCCAGGGAGGAACGGGAAGGGAGCAAGTGCTGCTGGGCAGCAGGGGAGGGGCCCTGACCCCCCGGGGGTCACCACCGTTACAAGTGGGGTCATGAGCCCGACAGAACTGCAATTGTTTGTGCCAGCGCCCAGGGTCACGCGGCTGGCAGAAGTGGGGCTCACCGGTGGAAAAGGGGCTGCCTCCCAAAACAGCTGGGGAAGCTCTGGGAAAGCAGCATGCCAAGCTCCTTTCCAGTGGGCCTTTTTTTGGATTCAAATTATCTAGGGGAAAATAACTGGTAATTAGATACAGAATTGGTAATAATAATGTATCAAGTTGTCAGGAACAGGGGTAAGTGCCTTACGGGATTACATGTTAAAAAAACCAACAAAACCATAATAAACCAGTACTGCTGTTATATTATATATAAAATACACATCAAATATATTATTTATAAGTCACTTCCTACCCTCTCTCCTCACAATGTGTTCATTACTTCTGCTCCCTGCAAACCCCTTCACACAGAACTGCCCATGCAGAAAACCTGGGGCTCACAGCCCGGCTGTGCTGCCTGGGCAGGGTCCCATCAGATGCCACCAGTGCCTGAGCTGGGGGTCCCCAGCAGAGCTGTGCCCCAGCCCCATGCAGCTGGGCTTCTCCTGGCATTGCTAACTATGCCCTGAGCTCAGCTGTCATGCTTTCCTAAGGCAAGGCTCTGCAAAAGTACCAGGGCTGCTGTCAAACACAGGAATAAACTACATTTAAGGCACTGTAGGAACTTAATTGAATAGTTGTGTTGCTAAGGAGCACGGGCACAGTGATCTAGTGGTGGGAGCAGGGGACTGCAGGACAGCAGGATCCTGCCATCATGCCAGAGGAGTCACTGACTCATGGACGACCTTGTGCGAGTCACTTGATGTTCTTGTGCCTCTGGAAAGTAGGCTAAATAACAAATGGGACCTCCTGCATCGGGTCCTCTGTGACCATCAAAGCCTACTGGGTAATGAGCATTAAGACACAAATCTCTTGGGGCAAGGCCATGAGGAAAGGGGGGCAAGAGGGAGGGGGCTGCTGAGGAGCTGCTGGAGGAGGGCCCCATTCCCATGGTTTGAGGGAGATACAGGACTCTTACCAACAACATATTTTAACTTATCTGCCATCCAGAGCAAAGAAAAAAAAAAAAAAAGGAGAGCAAAGATTTGGGAACCTTTCTTATCAACCGGATTTGTTGTGGGCTGAGCTGTGTTCCCACTGCCCCTTGGTCGCTCCTTCTGCACAAGCAGCAGTTGTTGGCATCTGGCATATGCATCAATAAAAGGGCTTTTTTCCCCAGGAGCCAAGACCAAGAGATGGAAAGGAAATACAGCTCCATACTTCATGGGATGCACCAGTCACTGCCAAGGAAAAGAGCAAGAAAAGAGCTGCTTCTGTGGATGGGATCTGCCTTCCTCTGGAGTACAGGGAATGGGTGTTTGAGGGGACGGGTCAATCACGGTTAAATATCCCCTAATGTTTCTTGCCAAAGCCTGAGCCCACAGCACCAGCAGGGATGTCTGCATTGTGCTATGTGCTGAGGACAACCCCCACAGCTCATCTCTTGGCCAACCACATCAGAATCGAGTCAGCATAAACAGAACCACCACCAAGCCCAGTTTTGGCCACTCTCAAGCCATACTGCACTTTTCAGAACGAGTCTTTGCGAGTACAGCTGACTCCCCGGAGATCCTCACACCTCTTTTGCACACACAAGGCTGGTGATAGGGGTCCTAAGAGCCTGTTCAACAAGGCAAGGTGCAAACCTGCCTGCACAGGTTTAACAGCAACGGGAACAGAAGCAAAAACACAATTCAAGGTTAAAAAGCTGAACCACACAGCTTCATCTTCTGTAATAACGGAAATCATTAATAATAGTTCGCGCTCTCAAAGTAGTTGCCATCCAGGCTCTTGAAGAGCTTTATTAGTGAGCAAGACCTCAGAAGTCTCTCTAAGGTATTATCCCCTTTTTAAAGGGAGAAGGCAATTAAGAAACAGCCATTTGTGTGACTTGATCAAAGTCAACATACAGCACGTCAGCACCTGAGCTTGGGAGATGATGCAGAAAACCTCCCCAGAGCCAAGCCTGCCACGTGTACAGGGCAAATTAAACTGGATCCAGAAGACTATTCCATGGACATTAAATGGTTTCCTCAGTGTGGTACAGGTCTTTACATCTCCCCTGGGAACATTTCCTAGCCCCACTTTACAGGACCTGAACCAAAACTTTGTTTCCAGCTCTACTGGGAACAGATGCTTTGGACACTGGTTATTGCGCAGGGAATGGGACGCATCTCTCCCCACTAAATCAGGGAGATATTTGGAAGAAATTGTGCATTACAGACAGATACTGTGGTTTCCGGCCTTCTTCACTCATCATTCCCAGAAACAGGCTCCAGCAGCTCAGCTTTGGTAGGCTGCTCGGACTGCACCAGCCCTCACCAGCACAACCACCACAGCTCCACCAAGAATGAGAGGAGCTTCCACAGCTACTTCTCCAGGACCCTAGTTAAGTGCACAGTGTCACAGGGGTGGGAACACAGAGTGGGAAAGTGACCAGCTTCTCTTACCAGTGCACAGCACCCAGTGAGGAAAATGGACCAGACCAACCACACATGGCAACTAAACACACCCGAGCAGTCCCGGAGGAGGAATTGCGAGTAATGTCACTGGAATCAGGCCACGCCACCTCTTTTCTTACAGAAAATAACATGATTTTCCCCAAAAACCACAGAGGCAGGGCCTGGCATCACACCTTATTTGAAAGGAAGAGTGGTGGTGGCAGGATTTAATCCAGCCAGCCCAAACTGGGGTCTCAAAATGTGTCTGTTGCATCAAGCTTTGCCTGCAGGAGCACAAAGCTCACCCGTAGCACAGCTGTGCCAGGAACAGACTGACAGACCAACACAAGGGGCAGGGAAAGCTCTGAAGCTTTACTAGCTGGGAACATCAGAGTTAATGCCAATAACAAAAATGAGTTGACCTTCACTGAAAGCAAGCCATTCATACCAGTCTGAAACCAGGCTAAGTGGTTTGATCATCTGACCTCCAGCATCTCATGAGCCATTAAGGCCAAGGATGGAACCACCTCTGCCAGCAAGGAGAGCTGTTATGACGGCCCAACCTGCCTCCCAGCTTCTCCTGCACAAAGCCTCTCATTTAGGACAGAATTTCAACTGATCACCCCAAGCCCACCTCTGCCAGCAGCTTTGCCCCCACTACAGGGCTGTGCTGGTGTGTCTACTGCAGGGATTAAATCTGTGTTCCAAGGTGCTACAGTCATGGTGCCACACTGTGCCTACAGGCAATATTCCCTTCTCTTCTGTGTGCAAGGGTGTGTGGAGAGAACTTTTCTAGTGCTCCAAAGTGTCTTAAAAATGAACAGCAGGAAACAAAGATCTTCCCAAGCCAAGGAAAGGCCTCTTGAATGAGAGTTCTCTTGTCAAATTGATTTAGAGATATTTATTCATGGAGATGTTTAACACCCTCTTTAATGGATTGGGAAGTACCTTATCATTCTCATGTGATGCAAACGTCTCATCCCACTTCCTTCCAAACACTGGTGGCATACTGCTGCCCTCCCTGCACAGCCATGGACACAGGGCTTCTTTGGGATGCTTTCAGTAAGCACTCGGATAAATCCAGCTCCCGGATCTCACCCAGCAGCTGCCAGCTCTGCCAGATTTGGTTCTGGACTAAGTAAAACGAGCTGACTGCAATTCTGAAGAGTGAACTTACAGACTGAAACCCAGTGTGTCCTCTTGTGCAGCCGCTCACTCCCCTCCCTGCCTCTGCTGCCTCCCTCCCCTCTGCCAGTTCTGCACCCCCAAGATTAGCCTGGAGAAGACCTGAAGCAAAAGGAAGCAAGTGAGCCACCAGGGGAAGGTGCATTTTAGCTGTTCTGGTAACACCAGAGCCTTCTGAGACACCAAAGTAAGCAAGAACAGTGAGGAAGGAGCAGGGAGAAAGGAGAGTGGAAGGAGCAGGGCTTAATGTTGCAAACCAGCCTCTGGGCATGAGGCTCCAAAATCCTGGAGGCTGGATCCTCCCCAGCATCAGAGGAAGCCAACTCCTTGTATATCTCTGGGATGTGAACCTCTTCCTCCCCCTTCCAGGACTACCCTGCTGCCTGGGTTAAAACACTGCTGAAATGATGTTTTGAAAACCACTTCACATCAGGCACTGTCACATGCTCCAGGTTTACAGGGAAATCACTGGGTGGATGGAGTGCGTGAAGGAGCAGGACAAGGCTCTGTCCCTCTCAAACACTCATAAGTCTGTGTAGCAAAGCCATAGCAACAGGAAAAATGCTCCTGTTATTTCCCATCCAAGAGCAGCTCCTGCCATTCACTGATTGCATGACCCTCTGTCAGCAGGCATTGAACCAACCTTTCAAAACGTTCCTGTATCATTTAAACCTGGTTACTCGGCCCTGGACTGTGTCTGCCAAGGCTGCAGCAACATCTCTAGAGCAGAGAGCGAGCCTGGCATTTCAGTGCTGGGATTTGTTCTGTTAACATCTTCATGTTCCAGCAGCCACCAGTGGAAATCACACCCAGCAGAGTGGCATGGAAAATAAACCCAAGGCTGAGACCAAATAAGGCAGAAAAGATTGAAAAAATGACAGCAGTAAACTCAATAAACTCAAATAACCAATAATTTTAAAATGCTAATATTTAGTATTTGAAAATGAGGTGGAAGGATCATTACAGATAAATATAAAATATTTTCTTTTCATTCCCTTCTACTGCTAGATTGGAAAGGTCAGAAGTTCAGAGATGCTTCAGTGCCTCAGCATATACCCTGAAACGTGGCCAATTTGGTGCTCCGTGGACAGGGCAAGGGGCTGATTGTTCTCACACATGTGAGAACTGGTATGAAACAGGAACTCACACCCAGAAGCTCCTGCATCTTCTACTGAACCCAATTTAAGCAACATAGGTCACAGTTATTTTCTATCAGGCCAGAATAAATGTACTAACTCCAAGAAATATACAGAGATATATCCTGTAGAAATTCTTCATTTTGTGAGCAACCGTGTAAAGTGCTCCTCCTCTGGTCTTTGCCCCTAAGCAGAGATAAAATATTTTCTCCAAGGTTCTTCTGGCTGTGCTTCCTTCTGGAGACACTGCTGCCCTAATACTGATGTGCTTAACAGCACCAATAAATTACAGTTACATGCACACTTTTTTTTTTTTTCCCCCTGAATAATGAATTTAAAAGGCCACTTTGGCATAAATTCAGTCATTGTTACCCCAAGTGAAGCAAGTTCCTCCCGGTGCTGCTGCACACAAATAATTGCTTTTGGCAAGAGCCAGGTAGAACACAAGTCTGCTGCTTAATTTACGTCCATTCTCACCACCCAGCACTGGTGAGAGCAGGGCAGCTGCAGCAGGACACTCCTTCTCCCAGTATGTCTGCCTCAGTTTCCCTCTGCTGCAAGGCACAGCCATGCCCAGCTAGAAAGGAGCCAACATCACTTTGCAGACCTTACCATATGAAAACCACACAGCCTGTATTTGTGTGGTGCATCAAGCTCAAACAGCAGGTTGCGTTCTCTCCCCGTTTCACATTTCTAGCAAAGTCAGGATTATTTCTATCACCTTCAGGGGACTTTGGCAGTTACTCAACATCTGGAATGCCAACAGCAGCAGCTCCTGGACCTAAAAACTCCCTTGCAGCAGCCCATGTCCCACAGCCCACGCTTCCCAAAACCTGCCTGGATCATCCAGGAAAAAAAAGGATGGTCCTGTCATGTTTCCAGTGCAAAGTCTGAAGAAGGAAAAATAGGAAGGGAATGCCTGCTGGAGGGAACCAAAGCCCAGAATTTATCTCGTTACACGCAATAGGAAATGACACGTGATGGAGCACGTTCTGAGCTGGCAGCTCCTGGCTTCATTCTGTTTTTCCTCTCTCCCTTCCCACTTCAGCATTAGCAGCTCAGGTCCAGCCACCTGCCTTCTGAACATGGCATTTAATTCCCCCAAGGGAGCCGGGGAGTGTCCCGAACCCTGGAATGGGCAGGACCCAGGTCCCACTGGATGTTCTCCAGCTCCAACCACCTGTATCCCCTCCAGACTGTTGTTACCTCCAGGTCGAAGGCAAAGCCTTAATGCTCCTGAAGCCTGAGCAATAAGACTGTAATTTGTTGTTTTGCTCTCAGGAATCAGTTTCACTAACACACTGAGCAGCAAGTTTTCCTTCTTCCAAAGCGTTTTTTTCCCTTGGCTGCTGCAGTTTGCAAAGCTCAAAGAGCTGCTGCAGCTGATGAGAGTTGAGGAGAAGACAGACTCTGGAGGCAGGGAATAACATCAAGCCGTTTGATTTATGATCTAAACCAACAAACTGCTGGTTGCCTCAGCTGGTCCCTTTTCTGCTCCTGTATGACATGTGCTTCTGCTCTGCTCTCAGCGAGCTCCAGGAGTGCCCGTGCCAGCAGCACGTGCTGTGTCTGTCTGTCTGTCCAGGGACAGCCCCAGCACCAACTGCGAAACCAAATTTCAGGGTATAAACTTCTCAGATCTCTAAATTACTAAGTCCAAAATAAGCACCCCTAAAGGTGCAGCTTCAAAACTCCAGATTCAGTACTGGAATCAGCTTCTGGGGTATGTTTTGTTACGGAAATAAGATCAAACTGGAAGTCCTGTTTTGCACCTGTAGAAGCTGGGAACAGGACTTCAGTGAAGCTTCATAACACACTTCTCTTGAACAGAGCCTTGGAGCCAAGAGGAATTGCTAGAAAATGCATAAATAGCAACTAGACAAAACTCTCCAACTGTCCATTTGTTCACATCAAACAACTTGAAAGAACCTGTCAAATGCTGAAAAGCAGCATTAGCTTTTGTGGCCCACTCAACCCCCAGCTCTGGTGAGGAGCACGTTGGCACCACAGGTATAGACCAGGCTGGGGCTGCAGCCCCAAGGCCTCTGCTCAGAGCCACCTCGAGAGCCAGCACATGTTGGGCACAAGCCAAAGGTGGTTATAGGATGTCCCCTGTCCATCCTATTTATCCAAAAGTGGTCCCAGAGCAGCCATCAGATGCTGCAAAGGGGCACATCCAGCCACTCCATGTCTGCAACCCAGACAAACTCAGTCCAGGACAGTTCAGCTCAGCCCAGTACAGCCCAGTTCTGCCCAGCACCACTGCAGGGACTCAGGATCTCTCCAGCTCCTGGCAGCAAACCCACATCTGGCATTCTACACCCTGGCCATGGATGCTCCAGCCCATGTTCCTTTAGGGTACTGGCAGATAAAAGGACCCACTGGGTGCAACTTCACAGCTGAAGCTCTCAACCATGTTTTCAACTTCTGCACATTTCAAACTCCTTCCTCTTTCCACCTGGCACTAATGTAGAAGATCAGACTGAGGTTTCAGTGTCCTGGACAGAAAATCCAGCACCAGCTTCCAGTGCAGACTGTGGGGAGCAAGTAAAACACATGTCTCTTTTTATAGACTGTTTCCATGGTGCACAGAGGTTCCCATGGCTAATTCTGCAGCTGCAGAACCTCAGAAGATTGCACAGCCTGGGTATAATGCTGTGGCAGTCTGCCCCATCCATTCCCAAAACAAAATCCAGTGGCTTAACGCTCTCATCAAACAGCAGAGCCTTCTCCCACGTGGACACAAGTACAGAGCGGCTGTGGCTGAAAGGCCTCAAGCTGCCCAGCAATTTAAGCAAGCACCAGAGCAGATAAAGCATGGGACCCCACCTGCTAAAGCTCCCAGGCAATTAAGAGGAAGTCAAGGAACAAATTCCTATTCACCACATTTACTTTAAAGACAGGTTCTTAGAAGAACTGTACATCTGAAGAACAAGCAGACTGCTGTAACAGTAACTGCACCAGCTCCTCACCACAGATGAGACCCGGGAGCCACCTGTTTGCTCGCTCAGAACCTGTGGAAGCAGCACTGCCCTCCCTGCTGTGTGTGGGCAGAGCCCAGCCTGCCTGGACACACCAGCCATTTCCAAAAGCATCCTCCAAAATCCAAGGTGCCAAGCCCCAGTCCTCCCCTTCACCCGCAGCGCGACTCACCTGGTCCTGGGAATTCATCACCCGCAGCTTCATTTGCTTCAGGTAGGTAGAGGTGAGAGGCATGTTGTAGTCAATGATCCCAGAGACCAAAGAGGAAGGCGGTTCACTCTCTGGAGAAGTGAGAAGAAACTTCATTTAGAACAAGGCTGGGAGGCACAAAGCCACGATGTGTCCTCATCATCACTAAACATGTACTTAGAGGCAGGTAAGATCCCGAGCGAGAGCGGGTGCCTGCTGAGCAAAGGCTCCTGGAAGAACACGACCCCACCAAGAACATAATTACAGGACAGATGTTGTTTTGGAGAGAAAAAAAAAAAAAAAAAACAAACACAAAAACCACCACATTGCTGTCATCTGCAGAAAAGACTTCAGATAGCAGAGAATTTTTCAGTCTCCCACACCAGGCTGCAGCAGGGAGGGAACCGAGCCCTCCCGATGCCTCAGAAGCACTTCCATGCAAAGGGGATTTCTGCAGAGGTTGATGAACAAGAAGGTACCTGCAGCCTCCTTCAGCATTGCAAAGTCTCACCAATTCTGATGGGATTCCCTCAGGTAGGAGCTAACATTAAGGCAAATTATTCAGTATCTCTCTATCTGGTGATGAAGATTATTTTTAACACCCTGATTAAAACACAAATTTAATTTAAAAAATCTTTAATTGAAATTGTTCCTGTTGATACCTCTGGCTGCATCACATTGAGCTTGAGAGATCACTCTGGATTCATAGGGCTAGTGAGGCTGAACAGAACCAGCTCAGCACCCTCAGATGGGGAGGAAGATGATCGTTGGTGCCCAGATTCTGCCTGAAACCATCCAGATGTAAATCTGGAATAATCCCATTAGCAGCCACAAATTTACTGTGAATTTGTGCAACTGCAACAGATAAGAGCTTGAGCCTAAGAAACCAAAACCTTTTTTCTTTTCAAGCTAACTGGAAAAGAAAGAACACCTTTGTTTCAAAAGGCCTGGAGGACTCCATGGGAACAATCCTCATCTCCTGCATCACGGGATGGGGGCTACTGGAATCCTCTTGCTCACTTTTCAAAAAGTTATCACATGTCCCATGTGTTGGACACGCAGATGGAACAGGCAGAAAGGTTTAAAGTAAAATGGTTTTGATCCAGTGGAGTTATACAAGTGTGGAATTAGGAATTAGTCCCAACACTGTAAAGAGATCCCAGCAAAGTCCAGTGATGTTCAAAGTTTCCCATGAGCAAGACAATTTGCCTTTACGATTTCTGTGGGGTTTGATGCAGATACATCCAATTAGGGATTGTTGTGATCACAAATTAAGTGTTTGTTTAATGGACAAGAGAAGTCAGAAGAGATGGGAATGACTCAATTTTTTTCATCTTACCGAGTTAAACTTCATCTCCATATGCTTGTACCCATGTCTGCATCTACCTACACCCAGGTATTTCTGCTATGGTCCCCATGGTTTTTTAGGTGATTTGCTCCCGATAAATTCCTGAATATGGATCTGTGAAATCAGACACTCTTCCCCAGTAAAAGTTACCTTATCTAATCTACTCTCTACATTTTCACAGGTACTTAGTGACTATTTAGGTACTATTCAGAGCAGGAAGGCATTTCTGTTCTTCCAGTCCCGGTGGGTAAGAAGCAGGAATTTTTACCTGTGGGATCCTTTGTCTTCCTGTTTGATTTAAGAGAATTGCTCAGGGGGAAGCTTTATGAAAATAATCAGTGACTGATACTAATTTGTGCATTTGCTCAGGACAGGCAGCTCTCAGCCCCCATCAGTTTTCACAGCCAGGCCTGCTCTGGGGAGGATCCTCAGCACCCCTTGGGTGTTCTGAGCTGCCTCTGAGCCAGACTGGGTCACTGGGGAGACACAGGGATGGTGGGTGGGCAGGAGAGAGCCCTGAAGGACAGCTCAGCTAGTGCCACGTTTCTAGCAACGTTCTGGTTTGGGTCAAACCAACATTCCACATCAGGCCCCCAGCCAGCAGAGTGGGAAGTGCTGCAGTGAGGGAGCTTAGGCTAACAAAAGTCACATAGCATTATTTGGGAGAGTTTATAAGAAAATATAACAAGTACAAGCATCACATAATCCACTCAAACAGAACCTCTGGGCTGTCCCTAGCTCTGCTCCTAGCAGCAAACAGGCAGAAATCAGTATTTAATACTATAATTTTTCTATTGCTGGGTCCTTCATTCATTTCACTCTGTTTCTCTGCCTGATAAAAGCTGCCAAAAACCCCACACAAACACCAACTTTAACCATTGACTCTGGAAGAAGACCTGGTGCCATCTTAGACATCACTGGTACCTTTTAAGCCAAGGAGCTGCAGTTGGTTCCATCTACAAAGGAACCATAACGAGCAACCACCCCAACGGGCACACTAATTGGCTGCACACGTGGGCATAATGAAACTTTGATTACCAAAACACTTCCTGTTATCAAAACAGGATCATGGGGTGCATATCTATTAATTACTACAAATTACTTCTTTATCAGAAACTTCAGCTATTCAGACATACTCATGGTCTTTCACTACAAAATTAACCATCTAAAGGAAAAAATGTAGGTCATGGGATTTTTTTCTCAGAAATTACCATTTCCACCCATATATGATATGGGGCTGATTGCAGAGTTATCTGCAATATTTTCTACCCAAGCTTGGTTTGGTTGCACTAGGGAAGCTCAGGCACAAAGCCATCCTGCCTCTGCTCTCTAACTGAAAACAGCAACAGACAAACGAGATCTAAGCAATTCCTTCAGCTTTGCTAGAAAAATGCATGAAAAATAACAGAGGTGAGGATAAAGCATTAGGTTAGAAAGTGTCTCATGGGCAGGGCAGCATCCTGACAGCTCTAGGGATACCACACTGGTACAAAACGCTGTGTCAGCTCTGCTGGCAGAATTAATTTGCCTTTACCTTTGGGCTCCAGGCCGTTGGAATTGAAGTGCATCCTCTTCTGGCACTCGGTGCAGCTCATCAGGAACCTGGTCACAGCTTCCCTCGGGAGAAAAGCATAAGTCTCTGCAATCTGGGGAAACAAGGAGAGGGGTTTATGTCCTGGGAGGGGGGGAAATGCCTAAAGAGCTGGGAGGTGGGTGGGTAACACCTGGGCACCCTCCCACCTCACCCACCCAGCCCAGCCAGGAATATCAATGACTCACAGCAACACACCCTTCCCTTCAGCCTGGTCATGGGATCCCTGATCCCCTCCCTCTGGAGCTACTGTTAATGCAGGAACGTTTTGGGAGGATAATTGGTTTGTCAGAAAGGCATTGGGATGCAAATGAACAGACCTTCGGACTGCCTGCATAGCCACTCCTTCCCAAAAACTCCTTTTCATTCCCTCTCGGAGTCTGGGAAGCTACAATCAGATGGGAAAGGAAGGTCTCGTCAGCTCTGTTTGCATTGTTAATTACCCTCACACCAGTAACCTGAAGAATCCATTAATCTTTTGTAAGGGCAGGTCACTTTTTCCCACAATGACAATCAATTACTGTTAATAATATTTTGCACTTCTGTGACATATTTTATCTAGGGAATTGAAAACATTTTTACAAACAGCAATGAATTACGTCTTCTGAACCTTTGTGAGATATTTGTATTTTACAGATTAGGAAAAGCTAAGGATAAATATTTAAAATTTAGATGCCTGAAGTTAAACACTATATCAAGACCTAAAGACCCCCAGAAGGTGCCTGGCTATCTCAGAGTCTTGTTACCCAGCAGCAATTTTACAGCATTACTAAAGATCAAGTCTAGGTTATTTGGAGAAGGAACAAGACAATTTTAATGCAGATTTATTTAAGGCTATAAGAGACCATCAAATCATGAAGTCTGACCTTCTGTGCAGCACAAGCCAGGGAACTTCACCCAAGTTCTCCTGCAGCCCGGTAGCCTGTGGTTTAGCCTAAAACATTTTCCAGGAAGACATCTGGTCTTAATTGGAAGACATTAAGAGGTGGAGAGCCCACCTCTTACTTTGGGGCTGGTTCCTACAGTTAATCACCCATCCTGTTTGGTCTAAGTGACTCGTCCTGGCCTGGCGGTTCCCAAACCAGGGGCCACGACCCCAACAGGGGTCACAGCACTTACAAGTGGGGTCATAGAGCAGACAGAAATGCAATTGTTTGTGCCAGTCCTCGGGGCTGAAACCCAGCAGAAGTGGGGCTCAGAATGGGAAGCAGGGCTGCAACCAGACACCCCACCAGCCAGGGCTGGTGATGGGCCAAGCCAGGAGGGCAGCCCAGGATATCCTGATCCCCCTCCCCTGGGCAGTGGGCGTCACCCTCCCATCATATTTTGTTAACAAAAATTTAAAATACCTAAATTCCAAGCCGTTTTTTTTTCCTTCCTCCAGGAAGGGCTAATTCTTAAGCTTGGAATAAAATAATGTCCTAGAAGAAGTGCAATGGGGCAGAGGGTTTCCTTGCTAAAGCAGCCCCGTGACCCACGTTGCAGTGGGAGGGAGAGACATTTATCTCCACTGAGCGGCAGCAGAGCCCGAGGATTTACACGCACGCTAATGCCAGATGGGTGGAAAGTTCAGGCAGGGACCTTGTCCCAGCCCTTCAAATGGAGGATACAGCTCCTGGTCCTCGTGGGATTCTCCTCCTACTCTGTGACAGCCCCATCGAGCTCTGCTGTGACTGATCGGGTGCCCAGCTCAGCCTTTGCCTCTGTGCTGGATTTATCACTGCACCAGGGAGTCCCCCAGAAACACGGGAATTAGGGCTCTGAAAATTGCTGGTGGCAAATGTGGCACTGGGGTGTGGGCAGGGAACAGCCCCCCGTGCTGCCCCCGGGGCTCAGCCCCGTTCCCTGCCTCTGTTGCTCCCACAAGCCCGTGGTCTCTGCTGCAAATGTTCAGCTAATTTTAGTGATACCGTTGTTATTTCTCAGCTGATTTGATGCTCTGCAGAGCAGACAGCTTCCTTGATGAGTTATCTCCCATCCCAACTCCCTTTCTGATTGCCTCCCTCCGGAGGTCAGGGACAAGGGCAAACTCTCCAGTGCCTCTAATCAGAAACGGTGGGGAAAGGGAGAGGCAGAGGCAAGGGGGGGACACACTGACACCTCCCAAGCTGACCACCCGGCAGTGTCCCTTTGTGTGCCCGAGCCACGGCGCAGGGGACACTCTGCAGCATTTCACCTTCCAGAGCTGGCTGCAAAGACACTCCGGGGAGACGGGGCATGAGGGAGGCCAGCCAGCCCAGCCAGCGTCCTGCCAGGTCAGGAGGGGATACAGGCTGCTAATGTGATGATCTCAGCTCAAGAGGGAGACGGAGGGGTGGAGCGTGAAGCTCTGACTGCTGCGAGCAGGCCTGGGAAAACAGACGGATCCAGGCTGCTCCCCCGAGGCTGTGCAGGGCACAGATTAGGCCTCCAGAGAGATGAATTGAAGGAATTAGGGGAGGGTCGGGGTGGTCTGCCAGGGAAATGAGCGGAAAGTTTTTGAACTGTGGTCATGCTGGTGGGGCTACCCGCCCCCCCGGTGATAAAGAGGTCACTTGCCCCTGGCTGGGGAGGGTCAGCTCTGCCGCGGGGGCCGGAGCTGAGCACGGAGCGATGCCATGAGCAGCGAGCACACAGCCCGGCTCCCCGGGGGGCTGAGGGCACCGGGCTGCCCCCCCGCACGCAGAGCTACTGCTGGGCTGTGGACATAAGAGCTACTGCTGGGCTGGGGACAGAGCAGGCAGGACAGACTCCACCCCTGAGCCGGCTCTGGCAGCGCACCCAGCCCTGCATAATCTCAGGCATCATCGCGGAGAGCAGGGCAGCCCGCACAGACCTCTCCGAGATGATGTATACACCAGAGGCACAAGCTGCCAGCCAGCCACTGCTGTCTCTAAGCGACCTGGTCCTTAGGGCTGTGGGATTCAGGGGAGTAGCTCTGGTTTGGGCAGTAAATTCAGCTCCTCTTGTAAAAGGAGAGCCCAAATGTTTGCATCGAAGGGTCGTGCAGAGTCAGGAGAAACAGCAAGCTCCCTGGAGAAGCACACTTCAAGCTAAATTATTCCTGACCTAACTAGAGTGGTTTCAGGATGGATAGAGCTGGTTCTCAGCATCCATGGAGCACCTCATGAGGCTTAGCTCCGTGTCTGCCTCCATTTTGTAACAGAGCAAACCCAGGATGGGCTGGTGAGAGCATCCAGCTGACGAGGAAGAGGGGCGGGCTCCAGCTGTGCCCCAGTCCCCTTTCTGGCTGCTTCTGCCCTTCAAGGTCCACACAGGACATTTCCCTCCAGCCAAGGAAGACAGGGAGGCAGATGGCACAGAGCCGGGTGCTCAGGGGACTGGGTAAACATCCCCTCACCCATCGGTACTGAGCATTTCTCTTTTTCTTGTTCTTTTTTTTTTCCCCCCAGACATGTCGAGCTCTCTTGATATGATTCACTCGGGTCTTTCCTCCCCGGGCAGCCGTCCGGCCGCGCTGCCGCTGCAGCCCCGCTTCCCCGTCCCCCCAGCACAGCTGCTGTGCCTGAGCACGCCTCCTGCCTCACGCCTCCCCGCACAGGCAAACAGGACCCTCCTTCGCCTCTCCCGCCAGCGGCTCCGCTGCCCCCTGCCCGCCCGGCCCTGCCCGGCGCTCCCGCCCCCCCGCCCGGGGCACACCGAGGGGCAGCCTCACCGCTCGGTAGGTTTTCTTCTGCCCGGCATGTTTGGGTGCTTTGCCTGGCTCCGACGAGCTCTCCACATGCATCGAGTAGATGATGTCAAAGAAATCTTCCACCACAGCCACGCGTTTCAGAGAGATGCCCTCGGGCTCCGACAGTCCATCTGCCCCCTACAACAGTGCAGGCAAGTTGAGTTAGTGTCAGGGATGGGTGACAGGGGTGACGAGATTGGCCCGGGGCTAATGCAGTTGGAGGGGGCAGAGTCGCGGTGCTCCAGCCTCGGGCTGCCTTGGGCACGGGGGATGTGGGGGATAAATTAAGCAGTGCTCCGGGGAGGATCCTGCTATAGCCAGGGCAGTGGCGGCTGCTGCTGTTGTGCTGCTAAAGCTGCCAGTGAAACTGGGCCATGGACAAAAAACAAGGAAAGAGTCCAGAGTGGAGTTACAGCCAATCGAGAAATTCAATTTTCATAATGTGGGATGATCTGGCTAGGTGGGGAAGAGGCAGAGGAGGCTCTCTGGACCTGCACATGGTACTAAGCCATCCTGGGAAGCCCTACAACGTGGGGCACCATCACTGGCTGCAGTCCCCACGGACACAGACCAGCTGGCAGGACAAGGTTTCACCGCGATGCCAGGATGCGGCCCCTAAAGGAAGGAGACAGAATCACCCTCCTTCCCGCACTGACCTTTCCGAGACACCCTCCCTCTCCCGCACAGGCAGAGCAGCTGAGCGCTGGCAGCAGCAGCACAGCTCTTTGTGTGCTCGGATGTGCTGGAGAGCAGGAGGCAGTCGTTCTGCCACGCAGCAGTGGGGACAGACTGGCAGGAGCGGGAAGTGTGGGGAGCTGTGCCTTCTGAGCCTGCTGGCACCACCCGTGTCAGGTCCTGCTGGTGGGATGTGCTGCGGGAAGGGCAGGAGCCCGTCGGGACCCGCAGCTGCCGGCAGAGTCCGGCACAAAGCACCAGAGCAGGGAGCGTGCATGGAGATGGCTGGTGGCTGCTCTTGTGGCTGGGGTACCAAGAAAGGGCCAGGCTCCAGGAGGTGACTTAGCTTCTTCCTTGAAAAAATAGCATTATCGGATACAGCTCCATTTCTACATAAATACAGATACTCTCTCTCTATATATATCCATACATATATACACACTGTATGTCCCTTCCAGGCCTGCCTTCCCAAAAGGTATGCCTGGATGCAGTGGTTCACACCAGGCTGGCGAGCCACGACCTGCACATCTGCATGACTTGCAAACTCTTTTTCAGGTGCACTCAGGGATCCGTGGGTGCAGGCAGAGGCGGGCAGAGGTCTGTGTGCCAAGGGAACACCCCATCTCCCAGCCTTCACTGACTGGTGGCTGGGCTCTCTGTATGGTCTATAGATTGAATAAATGCTGCTCTAAAGCCACCAGTCAAGGGACTCTCAAAAATCAATCATTCAGAGGGACTGCCTTCTGCTGAAGACTGGGGAAACAGTCTTCTAATGTAAATTGCTGCCTGTTAAAGTTGGCTCCTCACCCCAATTTCAGAAGAGAGACTGCAGTGGGGTGGGTTGCTGTGCTCCCCCAGGACATGGGCATGAGGATTTTCCAACACAACCCACCTCTGTCTCCCCCGGGGAGCTGGGAGCTGTATATAAAGGTGGCTGTAACAAAGGGAATATTGAGAACGAACACAAGGGGCAGGGTGGCAGGGCTGCCGTGGTGGGGGTCGGGAAACTTTGCCCGAGGGAGCAGCTTTGAGGAATATACAGCTAATTTCTTCTGGCACCGTTCAGGGAGTTTCACTTCAATCGAGGACATGGGTATTCCCCTGCCAAGGAGAAGCGGGCATTAGGAGGCTTCCTACTGACCAATAATCCTCAGAGCAGGGTTGAAATGAGGATAATTACAGAAACAGGACAAAGGAAAATGCACCAGGAGAAAAGCACAGTCAGATGCGACAAGCAGAGCCCTCAAAATTAAGGTTGTAACCAACCCCCTACACAAATCACTATTTCCAGGGCCATCCCAACCATCTAATATCCTCCTCCTTGCACAGCCAGTGGTTCCCTCTTTCCTCCTCGGTTTCAGAATGAATGCAGTTAAGGTAACCTCAGGGTCTGGGCACTGCTACAGCCTCTGCTCATCCAGCACTGCCTGCCTCCCCACCCCAGCCGCATGCTGGATGCTGGAGCTGCCTCCTTGACATCCCATTCCCTGCAGCTGCCCTTCCCTGACTCCTCACAGCTCTCCACTCCCTCATCAGCCTTGTGACTGCTCTCCCCGTGATGATTGTCTAGCTCTGGGAAGCAGGTGAGATGCAAGCGATATCAAAGCCACTGGGTATAAGAAGCTGTATCAATCCCAGTGCTTCTAGGATTACAGAGGTTTATAACTGGCAATATAACCAAATGTTGACCTAGGATTTAAGAGGACACACATGCTATAGGCTACCTTGCAGCGGGGCCTGCGCCCCTCTGGTTCCTCCTTCCACACCCAGTATTGCTCACGAGTATTCAAGGCATGAGTCAGAGCCTGTAAGATCTCAGAACAGCTTAAAAACCCTTAGCTTTAAAAAGCAATAAAAATTAGGTTGGGAAGAAGGACGGAAATAAGGGATGCTTTCACCCCCTCTTGGTGTTGGGGCTTTATTGGAAGTTGCCTGCCCCCAAAAAGGGTAAAAGACTTCAGGAGCAAAGCTCAGTCTTGACAGAAGTGCCTGGGCACAGGCAGCACTTCAGGTGCTGAAGAAGTCCCTTTGCCACCTAACAGGCATCCTCCTTTTCCCTCCATTTGCCCAGCATTAGTTTCTCCCTCCCCCTTCACGCTTTCTGGTCTCCTACCATCCCCGTGTACCTCATCCCACAGGTCTCACCCCCTTTCTCCCGCCTCCTCTCCACTTTCCCAGCATCGTTGGCTCCTCGCTCTCCTCTCACCTCCTCTGCTCCAGGTTCCCCATCAGCTCTTTCCTCCCCAGTGTCCTTTGTTTTCCACATCTCCTCCAGTCCCACGTTTCTTCGCTTGCCTCCTCCTCACGAGCCCCCACAGCCCCACGGCTCCCCTCCCTCTGCCTCAGCCCCCTCCAGCCTCTCGCACGGCCCCGGCTCCTCCTGCACCTCCCGTGCCCCGCGTCCCCAGCTCCGTCTCTGCTCACCCCGGCTGCCCCCAGCACCTCGGCTCCCCCACATCCCTCTCTCCTGCGCAGCTGTTCAGGCAACCGGGCACTATTTATAGCCCAGCGCGGTGCCGGGAGGTGGCTGTTTGGGGCCGGGGTCACCTCCGTGTCCCGGTGCAGTGCCTGCCGTCACCGTGCCCGCTGGAGAGCACCGGGAGCCGCTGCAGGCGGGGACGGGGCCCGGCCATGGCGCTGGCCACGCTCGCCTGCCAAGCCCCGGCCCCGGCCCCTTTTGTTCTCGGCCCTGCCCTGCCCTGCGCTGCCCTCCCTCCTGCCACGGGACACCCCGGAGCCGCGGGGTCCCCGCTCTCCCCTCCGCAGGAGGCCCCGCCGCCGCCCGGGGCCCAGCCCTTCGCCCTCCCCGCTGGGCGAGGGGCCGGGGGGCAGCGGGGCCCGGGCCGGGCGGTGACATCTGCCGCTGCGGCGGGGAGCGAGGGCGGCGGCGGGGCCCCCCCGCCCGGCCCGGGCTGAGGCCCGCCGGCAGGTAGCGGGGTAACCATGGCAACCGGCGGGGCCGCGCTGCTGGCGGTAATCCGCTCCCCCGGGCCGGGCCGGGCCGGGCCCGCCGCCCGCGCCTCCCGCACGCCCCACCGGCTGCCCCCGCGCCCGCGGGGCCCGCACCAGACGCGGGCAGGACCCACGCGCCTGAGCCCCTGGCAGGGCTGCAGCCCCCGCCGGCCCTGGGTGCGGGCAGGCTCCCGCCGCCCCGGCCCGCGCCGCCCCGGCCGCTCCCTGCCGCTCTCCCCGGCACCGCGGCCCCCTTTATAGCCCCGCCGGGTCTCCCACATGGCCCTGCCCGGCCCGAGGGCCCCGCAGCAGCAGCCACCCCCTCCGTGCTCAGCCTCTTCCACCCCGCCAGCCCCTCGCAGTGACCCGCTGGGTCTCTGCAGGCCCTCGCAGCCACTGCTCGGTGGCCCGGCGTGTGCGTGAAAACTGTCACCATCAGAGGGATTCGCAGCTGAACTGCAGCCACCGACAAGCAAACTGGGTTCTCTGCGGGGCAGCAGCTGCCACCCGATCCCCTCGGTGCTGCCCCGCAGTGACCTCCACCCCGAGCCCTGCGAGCTGCCGCCGCCCGGCACGAAACCAGACTCCAGCAACCAGGGCAGCTCCGTGGAGAGGCCAGGGGATAAGCAGCAGGCTCTGCTCCCCGTCCCTGCCAGCCCTTCCCCACTTCAGACTCTGATTTGGGAGAACCTGTGAGGATTTAATCTCAGCTGCAAGCCAGGCACCAGCTCTCCATAGCCTGCTTGCTCCCAGCTCCTCTTCAGGCTGCTGGAGGACCCAGTGCCTGCCCAGCCTGGGCTCAACAGCCTGGAGGGTCCTGGTTGTGCCCTGGCAGGGGCAATATCTGACTCTCCCTCGGGGCTGGCAGCCCTGTGGGGCCCGGGGAGCTGCCCCCGCTTCACCGCTCCACTGGGAAGCATCCCTGTTCAGGGAGGGGCAGGAGGGAGGGGGTGATGGAGCAGGAGCGGGATGGGAGGGAGCGCCGACTGCTTCCCCATCTGCTGTGCTCAACGGCAGATAAAACACTGCCCTGGCCTCCGCGCGAGGGGCTGATACCAGCTGAATTCAGCTTCCTGTGAGTCAAAAGCTGCTTCCTGCCAGCAGAGCCCTGCTTGATAATGGCTGCACTCTGTTCTGGCCAGGAGCAGACCCTCTGCCCTTGCCGCTTCTCACACTTCCCACATGAAAGCACTTGTCTCCACATCTCCCAACCACAGCACCTCCCTCCCAGCACATTAAACTCTAATTTCCCACTGCTGTCTGGAAGGGCCACTCTCACTCTCACCCTCAGGACACACAAACGGGAGGTTTGGGGCCCACTGTCCTGAGCTGCCCCTCAAGGTCACCTCCTTTGCACACAGGAGCAAGGCAGCGTGGTCTGCTCTGCCTGCCTTCCTGCTGCCCACCAGCAGCACAGCACAGCCACCATCCCCCAGCCAGGGCAGCATCAGGGTTCCCTGATGGAGCTGCCCCCCAGCACGACCCCCGTTGGGCTCCTCAGCCCACAGCCACAGCACTATCTCTGCAGCAACCAGCTGTCCCTTTCTGCAAGCCCTCGGGGGTTCCCTCTGCTGCATGCACAAAGGTGCCATCTCATACCTGTTTTAAGATTAGCAAACTCAGATTTGTGCTGCATCTGAAGCACTTTGCCGCTCTTTTCTCTTTAATGTGCCTTTCTAATTTCCTACAGCTTGTATTTTGTTCTAAGGAAATTCTGTTCTTTGGAAAAAAAAAATCATCAGCTGTCAGAGGCACTGGACACGCACGGGAAAAAGCAGTTGGACACAAGCTGCAACATACAGCAAGGGATGAAAACCTGCCATGGCATCAGAATCATCCCCATCAGGTGCCTCAGAGGTGGTACATGGCACCCATCTCCCAGGACAGCCCCCCCAGCCCCTCGGTGCCTGGCACTGGAGATACAGCTGGCAGCTGGAGCAGAGGATGCCAGGAGCACAGCCCACCCACCTCTGCAGTTACTCCTTCTGCCCAGGCCTCAGACGCTTTATTTCAATATGGACTCTTACAACTTTTGATCAAGAAACTGTTCTTGGTACTTCTCATCCCTGGGAAGTCAGCCCTTGATTGGCTTCTATATTTAGGCTTCTCCAGGGCTTTAGGAAGTTCACTCCTCATGGTATTTAGGTGTAGGATGAAAGCAGCTTTTGCGGGGGATATGTTAAACCACAGCAGGCTCCCTCTGCTAATGCTGCAAGGAGAAAGAAGAGCTACATTCCTCGAACTTCCCTCTTCCTCTTGTCCCCCATGCCATGGGCACAGTGCGTGCCTTAGAAATAGGCACGGGGGAATGCGAGGCTGAGAACAGTATCAGCTGTATTGCTCATAATAAACAGGACCCATCAGAAGAATATGGAAAATGCTCTCACACATTTTGCTCTTTTTTCTCCTGGAAATATTTTGCTGGGAATTTTTTCCAATAATTTCTGAAAATGAGGGAAAAGCAGTTGCTGAAATGTTGATGTTTTTCTGTGCTAAGCATTCATATGTCATTTTGCACAAACCACCAAGCAAACACGAAGCCCCATCCTGCACTTCCAGCTCCAGTCCCACTTACTGCAGTAAAAACAGCCCCAGCTCTGCTGATCAGCTGAGCTTCACTCCATCCCAGGAGAGCTCATTTCTCAGGGGAAACCAAAGCACAAAGAACATCTCATTGTCCCAAAGCTCCACGTTGACTCAGGCCAGGAGCTGGTGGACCAGCATGCCTGGTGCCCCGGCTGCCAGCCCAGGATAGGTGCATTTACCTTGTTTCTCTCCCCAGAACTGTACACAATACTTTTTTTTTTTTTTTTTTCAAAGTAAATACTTCCTTGTGAGGGGGAGCTGGGTGCATTATTTTTAGACAGCAAACAAAGCTGAGGTGTATGTCTTTCAGCAGGGGACAGGCGCCTCTTACGAGCAAGCTGCTCTTTCAGCAGCTGCCGCTGAGCTGCCGAGATGGGTCCAGGCCTTTGGTCTGACCTCGGCTTATTCCTCTCCAAGCTCCCAAGCCTGGGAATGAAAACACAGCAGCCTGGGAGGGGCGAGCCTGGAAATGGC
This sequence comes from Apus apus, assembly GCF_020740795.1. NCBI lineage: Eukaryota > Metazoa > Chordata > Aves > Apodiformes > Apodidae > Apus > Apus apus. Next base: position 14,996,357 of record NC_067296.1, read on the forward strand.
AGCCCTGCCTCCAGCTGCCAAGAGGGCCCAGGTGGGCTGCAGGCACCTTGCCGAGGGGTGGGCAGGGGTCTGGGGGACAGCTGCGCCCCCGGGGATGGGGCTGCCCTCTAGCCAAGGCTGCCCGGAGGAGGGAGGAGAAGCCTGGCAGGCAGGGGCTGGCTGGGCTGCCTGGGCAGGGTTTTGCTGGGATGCAGGCAGAGGACATCTTGCTCTGCGCAGGACAGTGGAGCTGCCTCCCCGCAGGCACGGGGCTGTGTGCTGGCAGGGGCAGCCGAGGGGGCAGCCGGCTCTGGCAACAGAGGTAAGAGAGCCCTCCCCAAAAAAACGGGACCCTGCATCTGCCTGCCAGGAAGGAGCAGGGAGCTGGGAAGGAGCGGGAAGCCAGGAAGGAGCAGGGAGCCGGTGCTGCCTGAGCTGGCTGTTTCGAGGGTCACAAAATACCGGGTGCTGTGGAGCAGCCTAAGCTGCAGTCAGAGCACCATTTCCTGTAGGTTTGGTGAGAAAGGCTGCTGCAGCCTCCTGAGCAGAGCACCCAACTGACCTGCCTGGGAAATCGCTCCCCTGGGGCCGTGGTCTTCCCAGCACCACCTGGGGACCACGGCACTGCTCGGCTCTGTGCTGTGACCTCCAAGGGAGAAGTGTCACTCCATGGCTCCCTACCACAGACATTATTATTTGGGGATCATTATAATGCTGCAGTAATTTCAACTATTTTGAAAGAGGCAGAGTAAAAATTTGAGTGTCCAGACTTTTTTTTTTTTGTTAATATATCTGTGACGATGGGTTGCAATTGCTTAATGTCATTTGGATCTTGTTTTAGGTGATTGAGGGCGGCATGTTGCAGGAGTGGGAAAAAGGGGAGGGAATGGTAGACTGCATTTAGAATTAGAAGGGAGTTTATAGTCCACAGCATCCTGAAAGAAATCTAAAAAAAAATATTGAAAATATATAATTGTAACACAAACTGGGAACATCTGTAGGGCTGGCTCTTCCTTGAAGGAACTTATCACGGGGAGTGATCTCCACAGCGCCGAGGCGCTGATCTAATGAAGATCACCCCCACAGCAACAGCTCTCAAGTTGGAGGGGGATGAGGCATTGCACCAAGTGATGAGGTTACCTGTCACAGCAAGGTGACTCCTCTGGGAATAGACCCAGCAGTGTCAGGGCAGCCATGTGACATCATCACACCCACAGCGAGGACACAGTGATGTCAAAATCACACGAAGGAGGAGGAGGCACAGAGCAGCAGCAGCAGTTCAGCTCTTCAGTGGCAATCAAAATTATGTAAACTAAGTTACAAAGGCTGCTACAGTGAATCGAGGTGAGGCTGGGCTGAGGCTGAGCCCTGGACGTGTGGCATCCTGGTGGCAGCTCCCTGTTCCCCGGCGATCCAGAGTATGTGGGCCACACTGGGAGACTCCCACAGGAGCAACAGGATGTGCCTCTAGGAAAACGCTGACAGCTCACCAGCCTTTTGAGGGGGCTGAAATGCCCACACGCCCTCCCCTCCCAAAGGCAGCTCCTGGCCAGGTAAGGGCACTGCAGACCTGGAGCTGTGCTGTGATGCCTTCAGCACAGCCCTGGCACTGCAGCTGGGAAATGCCGATCTCCTGCTTTACCCCCAAGCACCCCACATCTCTCCCAGGGAGCACTTGCTGGGTTCAAGAACCATGAGCCTTAACTGCGGGCAGTGCTGAGCCATGACAGTCATGCTGGACTCCACTACACCCTTCCCCAAAACACCAATGCAGTAAAACACGGGGCAGCTGCCCCGGGTAGGAGCAGGTGCCTGCCCCCATCACCACACATTTATTCAGGGCTGCACACCAGCTGTGCAAGTGGGGGTCTGATACAGGGAGTCAGGGGGGAGAGATGGTGGTGGAAATCTGCTACATCTCTCCCTGCACTCGAATAAGCCCCCTCTGTATTCTGGATGTTTCCAACATAACCACACAGGGTAGACCAGAATCTGAGCTCGGACTTGCAAATAAGGCCCACAAAGGATTTGCCATCAACCTGGGATGGCCAAGTGAGCTCTTGACTGAGTCTATGTGTGGGGAGAGCAGAAGCCAAAACATGTTCCTTAACACTCTGCCATAGTAATCCATCTGCAGAGACCCCTCTCCCAGGCCTGGCCCAGCACAGAAACATCCCATCACAGCTGCTCTAACAGCCACACCACTGCAGGTTGGACACGTGGCTCACACAGAGCAGCCTCACTACTGGGACCCCTCACTTTACTGTGAGTCTATGTCTCCAAACAGGGATGCTACTGGGAGCAGAAGAAAGGGAGGGCAAACCAAACAGGGAAGGGAAGCCAGACAATTAATACAACCTGCCCTCTGCATGAGGGATGAATTGGCAGCTGACAGGTTATAATCTGTGCAAGCAGGATCTTCACAGGAGAGGTGAAGGCTCCATTGGGGGCCAATTGGATGGTTAATTAGGAGGACAAAGCGAAGGGCTTGTGAAAATGTTTATGAAACAGTGCTTGGCAAGGGAGCCTCTGAGAAATGCTCACCAGAGGAGCTGCTTTTGGTTAGGAGGAGGAACCACGAGGGTGAAACAGCAGAACCGAGCACCGAGAGAGAAAGCAGCAATGCAAATGTCCGTATGAGGGACAGGGGATTCCCAGGTGCAGCTCAGAGGAGTTCAAGGAAGGACCCTATGACATCTAATTTTTCTAGAAATACATGGGCCGTGTCCTCCTTCTTCCTCCTCCCTCCCTGGTCCCCACCCCTGTGACCAGGAGAGCCGGGCGGTGCGGAGCAGCGGGTGGGGAGCTGGCAGGCAGCCGCCGCGGGCAGCCAATCGCCGCCCCGCTCGCCCTGCAGAGACGGGCACGAGGAAAGCAATTAAACCGAAGCTTTGATTAGGACTCACAGATGACTGCCTGTGTTAGAAATGCCTGAGCTTCTTAAAGCATCTTGGTGGTGGCTGGAGCTGGTCTGATCCCCCATCCCCTCCTCGGCGCGTTGCTGCTGCAGCGGGAGCGTGACTGATGCTCTCTGTCCCACACACGGCTCGGAGAGCTCAGAGGTAGGAACCAGTTGCTAAGAGACAGGACTGTACTTCCCAGCCCACATCCAGACCTTTGTCACCAGCTCAAGGGCTTTCTGCTGGATCCCAACACCCGAGGGAGGTGAGCAGGAGCGGGCAGAGACTGCTCCCAGCTTGGGGAGCATCCGCCAGCATCCAAACTGATGATGGGAATGATAAACCCAAATGTGTCCCCAAGGGACGAGCTTCCATGGATTGGCTGCTTGTCCCAGTGCTGTGAGATGGCAAACTGGAATCACCTGCCAGTAACTGAGCACCAGTGGGAGTGGTACTTGCAGCACTGAAGCCCAGAAGGTTTTGGATGTCTCAGCAGCATGGATGAGTGGATGACTCAGGGCTTGCTTTGAGATCACTCCTTCAAATGCAAGCCAAGCCAGGAGTCCCAAACTCTATCCTCCTTCTTTTCTTTTTCTTTGGGGTGGCTCAATGAGTCTAAATTAATTTTCAGCCAGAGACTCCCATAGCACAGACCCATCACCACACCTGGTGACTGGAAAGCCCAAACTCTGAGCAGCAGAGATGGAGTTACCCCGTGTTCCCCAGAACACCCCTCCCTCCTGACGAGGTCCCTCCAGACTGCAAGCACGGCCTCGGACCATGGGTTGGAGGGATATGTGTCCTCCAACCACTTCCAGGACAGAGGAAACCTTCCCACAGTGCCTGGGTTTCCCAGTGGCTGTGGGAGGCCCAGTACCACTTGGTAACACCCAACCAGCCTCCGCTTCCCTTCCAGTGGCCACTGCCTTAATCTCAGACACGCAGGAAGGACCCATTACAGCAAACCCCTGCTCGTCCTGCCTGCTCCCCTGCACACACCCACTGTCTGCAGCTTTTTCTCCTCAAATCAATTGCTGCTCTTTGGCACCAGCCATAAAAGTGGAGGTCAGCAGCATTTCAACAAAGAGGACGGTTTTGGCCAACAGGTACCTGCCCTCGCTACAATCAGCTAATTGAACCGACACCGAAGCTCAGTGGCAGCTTTGGCCCATCTTGATGCAATTCTTTAGAGGTGGCCACAGCTAATACAAGATCAGGGGAAAGGAATTGCTAATTTACACTAAAGAGAGATGAATATACATTCCCCTGTCAGCAATGCAGGTGGGTTTTGGGAAGGCAGAGCATCCGTGTGGGCTGGGGACACAGACACCCCACTGGTGGCTCCTCCACGCCTGGGTGGCTTCCCTGCCATTTGTTTTGTGCACAGCCTAAGTTCACAGACTGCTCATATCAGGCCTCAGGTAACAGCAAAAACAAAACTGTAGAAATTATATTGGCTGGAGATTATTGCTGAGAATGGTTTGGACAGAGATTCTTCAGCAAGTTCTCACTGAACAGAGCGTAGCCACATCTCTGGGCTCTGCTGCCATCCTTAGTCAGCGACCAAATTCCCCTGGGGGTCAGAGCAAACCCCCCTGACTCACGGCCTGAGGTGAGACCAGCCCACACGTGGCTCCAGAGCCATTCATTCCCCTCAGCTCCTCATCAATTCAGGGCCCTGCGTGCTTGGACCCCTCTTCATTTCCAAAGGTGGGATGTAACCTGGAGAGTTGGAACAGCACCTTATCAGACCTGGACTTCTTTCCTTGCTCTTTTAGCTTCATTTAACAAGGCCTTGCAGAGCTGTGATTTGTTTCTGTGCTTTTTTGCCTTTTTCAGAGCAATATCCCCCACAAACCACCAATCTGAAAGCAGCTGTGGGGTGAGGGATTTAACTTTTGGATGAGTTATCAAAAAAATGCTGTTCCTATTGGATCAGCAATGCCACCTATGTTTCTGGAATCACGTAGGATGTGCAGAGTAGATGGCAGACAGATTTTACATTTTAGAAAATGTATGAGGGGACTGAGACCAGGAGGAGCAGGACATTTTTGGATGCAATTCCAGGTCTCCTGAGCTCCAGTGACCCAAGCCAGTCCCCAAGGCTGAGTCTGTCTGGAGATGGTGGCATCTCTCAGTGGAACTACACCATGTGCACTGAACTGCACTGATAATGACTACAGTGGGGCTGCCTTGTAATCAGGCTTGTAGTCATGGCAAAAAAACCAAAAAAACAAGCAGTGAATTAGACACTGTTTTCCCCCCTTATCCCTAGAAGCACCTTCAGGAGACTGTCCTGCAGGGGTGGGAGTGGGCAGGAGCTGGGCTCTGCTGCCAGCTCTCCTGCTCCCTGCTCAGCGAGGAGCTTCATTCTGCCAGTCTGTATAACTGCAGGTCATCAGAGCTCTTTACATTCACCTTGCAAAGGTATTGGAAGCTTTTGCTGCTGCCTGATGAGCTTAAGCCAGCTGTCAAGCCTGGAGGACTGGGTATCACTGCTGTGACTCCACCAGCAGCTTCAGAAGTAAAAACTGCTCCTGATGTTGCACAAACTTGGAGTAGAGCCTGGAAGGGATGTTGATGTAGGAGATTTTCTCTAGACTGGGTTGGATGGTACCACGTGTCTGGGCCAGCATCATGCTAGTCTCCTAAATGCACATTTAAATGTGCACCTGCCATCAGTTTGGCTCCATGGAGAAGCCAGCACTGCCCCACGTGCTCAGGGGTGGGCTATTTCACAGCAGGTGAAGGCTCTGCATGCTCTAAGTAAGGCTGGTGCTATAGAAGTAATAGACAATTTCTTAGATAATGCCCTCAGGCCCATTTGCCTTGTCTGAGGCTCTTCTGAATGGTCTTGATTTATTTTTTTTTTATCACTTCAAGTCCACAGAAAGTCTAAGTGGTTATTCACATAGTGAAAACCTTCTGTTGACTAATGTTCTTAGAGGTTATAGATGTGCAGCTTTTTGGGGCACTGAATATGGGCATTGAAGGGTCCTTGTACTAGGAAAAATGTAGCCTCTATTAGCTGCTGGAGCAGCATCTTTGTGCCATGCCCGGCTCCTCAGCTCAAGCGCGGTGCCACTGCGCTCTGCTGTCCCAAGGCCTGGCACCCAGCTCTCCTGTCACAACGCTCCCTGTCTCTGGGGCTAAAACAGATTTAGAGATAAGCTGTATTGTGAGGTTTATCTGGTGTCCTGCTTCCCTGCTGTTGAAGGGCCTCCATCCATTTTGCTTTTTGGCCTCATCAATTCCCTTTCAAGCGCTTCCCCCGCGATAGCCCCATTCCTTGGGTGAGCTTCACCAGGCACGACTGCGAAATGATTCTGAACATCAGGCTCTGAGGGAGCCAGCAGAGGTGAGCTGTACTTGTATAGCTCCAGGAACCCACCTGCACAAATGTCCTCAGCCTTTTCATAATGCCGACAAGAGCCCTGGAACCTCGTGCCAGCCCTGCTGGGCACAGGGAGAGCAGGGAACACCCGCTGTGGTCAGCATGGCAGAGCCTGCCCCGCGGGTGCCCGCAGTCCCTGAAGGGCCAGGCTGCCCCAACGCATCCCTCCAGCCTGCACCACGGGCTGCCAGGACAAACCTGTCCTGCCCAGCTGGCCACCACTCCAGAGCTGTGACAAGTTCCCACCACACACGGTGATGGACAGCATTGATCCAGAGAGGGTGCAGCCCTCCCCACCTAATGCCCCAGCCAAGTCAGAGGCAAAGCCTCCCCTGCACACCAAGCCAGACCTGTCCCCATCCCCAGTTGTCACTGAGGCAGTTGTCACCAAAGCTCTGTCCCTTTCCCTGCACCCAGTTTCCATCTCACTCTATGCTTCTATGAGAAAGACTGTCTAAATGATGCTAAATGCTCAGGACAAGAGGGACACAGGATTATAATGAACTGCATCTTAGCACCTCGTCACAAACACATTCTCCCACAGTTCTTAGCAGATCTGGGGAGAAGGGAGGGTGCTGCCCATCCAGTCCCAGGTTCCCAGATAATGAGTTGATTTACACCCCAGCACGCATGAGCCTCATGCAGGAAGGGCAGATCTGGGCACTTTGGGCTGTATCCATTGTCTGTGCTGCAGCAGCACACAAAGATACCCTCCTCCTACTCCTCACTACAGCCTAAACACGTTTTTTTTTCCGACTCCCTGACCTACAGGACGCAGCATCCAGCCCAAACATGAACAGGGCTGTCAGACCACAATGTCCTACACCACTAAACCTCATGTGTTTATCTATGTAGTTGTTTTTTTTTTAAATTGTATGTGTTAAATGTCCAGCATCTTTGGGACGTTCATCTGGGAAAAAGAAATCTGAACAGTCTCTGTGCCAGACATCCGTCCACACTGCTGTTCCTATTCCCAGTGCATTCTTTGAGAAGACCACCATCTGCTCTGACCACCACCTAAGGCAGATGCCCCCTTCTCAGTGCACAGTCCCTGCTCTCAAGCCACCCAAATCTGATTAGGCCTGTTCTGATGAGAGGCCTGGAGGAGGGCAAGGGAAAGTTACTCAGGAGAGAAAATAATAACCACACGTTAATTATGTCTTTGCTCCAGATGCACAGAAAATACACAAACCAGCTCGGGATGTGTAAGCCAAAAGGAACAGCTTTACCGGATTGCTGCTGGGGGGGGTATTTTTTTGTGTGTGTTTGGGATTATAATTATTTTTAGTTCCCCAGGAGGAAGAGCGGCCCCAGCCTTGCCAGGGGAAGGAAAGATCCCATCCCCTGTGCTGCCCTCTACGCGCTCTGTACCACCTCTCCTCCAGCTTTCACTCCCGGTACCTCGGATTTCCTGCAGCGACCTGCAGCCAGCGCAGGCAGCCCCCGCCTCCCCCCGCACCCGGGCGGTGCGTTTTGCCGGCCTCTTCAGCCGTGGGACAGTCCCAAGCGCGGGGCTCCCCCGGCAGATGTGCTCAGAGAAGGACAAGCAGCCAGGAGCAGCGGTATCAGGTTGCTGAGGGGAGCACAGGCAGGATAAAGCAACCGAAACGCTGCTCCAGAAGTGTTTGGGAAAAGCAGCTGAACGGGCATGAAACCAGAACACACGCTTTGCTGTTGAGCAAGAAGCTGGTATCAGCTTCGTGAATTATTTGACTGCACGCATGAGAGAAATTAAATACACCCTCAACCCAGCCCAAACCACCAAGGATGAGGAGAGCACTGAATTATCAGGACCTGAAGAAAATCCCTGTCAAGTTATCTCTAAATTTGAGAGCCACTTCGGGCCAAACCAAAGTACAGCAACTGCATCAGTCAGAAATGGTCCAGGGGATTCCTGACAGAGGGGCCCAGTGGGGCTGGGGAGGGCCAGGACAGAGGGGCCAGGAGGCAACAACTTCTACAGACTCAGCAACGGAGGATTTTGGGGAGCACAATGACTGGTTTCCCCTACAGCCAGTGGCTCTGTACAGCATTTCCAGCCCAAACGTCTGGGCAGGCTCTGGGAAATAAGCAGTATTGCCCCTTGGAAAATTCAGTTGTCCCCCGAGGGCATGCCTGCTTTTTGTTTGTTGGTTTATGGGAGCCTGGGTGGATCTCCTATCTGTAGCCTGCAGGGACTCTGCCACAGAAGATGCGGGGGCCTAGACATGTTCCTCACTGAAACTTCATCTGTGCAGGAGCCCCTTGGGAATACACGGGCTTGCGCCGGCCTCGCTGAGCTGTTGACCCTAGGGACTCCCTCTCGGACAAAGGGGAGGGGGCGTCTAGCTAGCAGCAGGGTCGAGGGAGTCTGGCTCGGCCTCTCTGGGGTACCATGACTCTGCAGCATTTGGAAGATCTGGGATAGAGTCGCTGGGTAGATGGAGAGGACCTGGGGGAAGTGCAGTATCTTCGGGAAGGGGTACTGCTCCTAAACCGCCCTGGGCGGGGGCACTTTGGGGGCGGGGGGAGGGCAGCAGGAGAGGAGGGCTGCAAGGGCTCAAAAAAAATTGCAAAGAATTTTTTGGGGGCACGGCATGGGGGAGGGGGGCTGCAAGGGGAGAAAGAAAGGCGCCTCAGAGCACCACGAAGGGAAAGGGAGAAATAATGACCCTTCCCCCTCCCCCCAATAATAAGGCAGACCAGATGGGAGGTAAATAGTGCGTTTAGAAGCATTTGCCACAGATGGGCTGCCCTCAATGGAAGCATCCTCCAGCCACATCAATGCTGGAGTCTGTGTGTGCACAGAAAACACTGCACCCTTTAGAGCAGCGGCAGCAGCAGCAGCAGCAGCGGGGAGAGGAGGGGAGGGACGGGAGGGGAAAAAAAAAAAAAAAAAAAAATCCTTCCCGGAGCCCTTCTGTGCCCGCTGGCCCGGAGCGGTCCCGGCGGGGCGGCCCCCCCGGCAGGGGGGCAGCGGGGCCGGGGCAGCGCTGGGCGCACCCTGCGCGCAAGGGGCCGGGGCCGCCAAAGTTGCGCGTTTCCCTGCGCGCCGGGGAGCGGGGAGCGCTCGGGACGGGAACAATGGGGCGGCGGGGCAGCCCCGGGCGGCGGCGGGGCGGGGAGGCGGGCGGGCGGGCAGGGAGGCGGCCGGTGCGCCCCGCGCTGCCGGCCCGGCGGGGCGCCGAACAATGAGGCTCCGGCGGGGGAGTTTCCCGGGACGGCGCGGGGGGGCTGCCCTAATCCGGGCTCTGCCGCTGCCCGCAACCCCCGGGGCACCGGCTGCAGCGGCCGCGCCGGGGCGGGCAGCGCGGCGGGACGCCGGGGCCGGGCTCTCCGCAGCGGGCCGGGCTCTCCGCTCCGCTCCGCTCGGCGGGCAGGGCGCGGCGGGGAGGGGAGGGGGGGGCGGGGGGTGCCGGCGCCCCCTCCCCGCCGCGCTCTGCCCTTGACTGCAGACCTGTCCCCGGCCGTGGGGCGGATGGGAAATGCCGGGAGAACGTGATCGGACGGGGCGGAGGGGGGGGGGGGGGGCGGCGGGGCCCGCACCGGGCGGCAGCGCGATCCCCCCCCCGCGGGGGCAGGTGCACAGCGGCGGGCGCGGGGCACTGCCCGGTCCCCCCTCCCCGCTCCCCCCCGCCCCGCCGGGAGCGCCCGGGGACAGCGGCCGCACCGGATGGGACGGGGACGGGGATGGGGGCGGGGGGGCTCGGCGGAAGGTGCGAGGCTCCGGGCGGGCGCCCCTCGCCATCCGCATCCCGGGCGGGTCGGGGCGGCGGGGGGTGCCCCGGGAGCGGCGGGGGCTGCGGGAGCGGCCGGGCCCCGCGTCGCGCCCCGCATGGGGCATGCGCGCTCCCGGCGGGGCTGGGCCGCCCGGTGCTGACGGGACAGGGCCGGCGCGGCGGTGGCGGTGGCGGGCTCAGGGACCCCGGGGGTGCCCGCCCCCGCCCCGGGCAATTCCCCCCCCCCTCCCGGCCCGCACCCCCGGGGCGGACAGACAGACACACGGACAGGCAGGCAGACAGACAGACACAGAGTCCCCGGGGCACGGAGCGCACTAACCGTTCCCGTTTTCACCGGCACATATACCACCACTTGACCCATCTTCGTCGCCTCCCTGGTGCCGTTTCCCAGGCGGAAGCCCTTGGACCGGACCCAGAACTGGAACTTGCCTTTCTCCCCCCCGCCGGAGCCGCTGCCGGAGCCGGATCCCCCCTGCAGCACCTCGGCGATGCGCTGGTACTTGCTCCGGGTCACCGTCTTGGTTTTAGCCGAGTCCCCGTAGGTGCGCAGGCACCAGTCCCGGAACTGCCGCCCCAGCTCGCTGTCCCCGGGGCGGCTCCCCCGCAGCAGCAACGGCGGCTTCGGCATCGCCCGGGTCGGCGGCGGCGGCAGCGGCGGCAGCGGCGGCAGCAGCGGCGGCGTTTCCCGGCCCCGCGCCCTGTCCCGGAGCGGGCAGCGGGGGCGGCGCGGTGAGCCCGGCCGGCGATGGAGCGGCCCGGGACGGGTTGCGGGGGCGATGACCGGGATGGAGGGGCGGGGGGGTGGGGAATAAGGGGAGGGGGGGTGGCCTCAGCCGGGGAGAAAAGGGGGGGCTCGGACAGCGAAGCCGGGCGGAGGGAGGCACCGGCGGCGCCAGCAGCAGCAGCAGCCGCTCCTGTCACAGGATCACAGGCGGCTCCGGCTCGTCCCCCCCCCACCTCCCCGCTCCCTCCCTCCGCCCGCCCGCCCGTCCCTGCCTCCTCCGCCCCCTCCGGCCGCCTCCTCCTCTCAGCGGGATCCCACCTGTTAGAGCGGCCGCGCCGCCACCGTCGGGCCCCCCCCCTCCCTCCCCCGGGCCGGCCCCGCCGCTCCCCCCGCCCTGTGCCCCGCGCTGGCCGCCCACCGCTCCCCGCACAAGGATGCTCTCGGCCGGGCCCCCCCCCACCCCGTCTCCTCGATCGTCAGCCCGAACGGGCCGACGAGAGGGGAGAGGGGGTGTGAGGGGGTGGCAGAGCAGAGGGGGGGTGTCGGGGGGCGCAGGTCCAGGTGCCGGTCCCAGACAAAGGGCCGGCGGGGCGCGGGCGCACGTGTGCGGCGGGACAGGCCGGGGGGGCGGGGGCGGGCACCTGCCGAGTCGCCGCAGAGCCGGGGAGGAGCCGCGGTAACGGTGGCGGGGTCCGTTACCCCCCTCCCAGAACGGTCTGGAAACAAACGGGACTAAAAGCTGGGCGGGGGGGAGGAAAGGAGAAGAGAAAAAAAGAAAAAAAAAAAAAAAGGGGTGGGAAAAAAACCCCAACCGGGCTCGCCCCCGCAGCGCCCTCGATCGGGGCTGCCCGGAGCCGCTGGGAATTGTCCCGCCCGGGAGAACTGGACCTCCCCTCCCGCCCCGAGCACGGGCCCGGGGGCAGCCGAGATGCTGTTCTCCGGGAGACAAAGGCCGGACCCTGGCCCCGGTGCCTCCCCCCGCCCCGCAATCGCCCCCGCCCTCCGCGGCTGTTCCCTGAGCAGGAGCCGGGAGAGCATCCATCCTCCCGGCAGCGGGGGGGCCGTGCCGGGCAGCTGTCCCGCGGCGTGACCCAGCCCCGCCACTGCGGGGGGCGGCGGGGGGGCTCGGGCTGCGGTCCCGCTCCTCCATCTCCGAAGGGGTCTCCGGGGGTGGGCGGTCACAGCTGGCCCGGGGGGGCGAGGCACGGCAGCCCGTCCCAGTTGGCAGCTGCAGCTCTGTGGCTCCCCTGCAGTCACACACGCGTGTGCCATGCTCCTGGTGGTGCCACATGCGTGTGCTCCCGGCCCATCGGTGCCACCCATGCCCATCTGGCACTGCCATGCGTGTGCTTCTGGTCTGTCCATCAGTGCCACACGTGTGGTTCCCAGTCTTTCCATCAGTGCCACATGTGTGCAGCAGGGCCATGTATGTGCTCCATGCCCACCCAGCCACACGCGTGGTTCCAGTCTCCACTGGTGTCACATGTGCTTCACACCACTCCATAGTGCCACATGTGTGCCCCTGGTCTGTCCATGGGTGCCACGGGTGCTCCCTGCCCATCCCGTGGTGCCACGTGCCCGCTCCGTGCCAGCTGGGGACACGGCAGTGCTGTGTACCAAGGGTGCCTGCTTTGTTAGCAGTGGTAGGGCTGGTGTGAGGGTGTAGGTGCAGGAGCTGGGAGCCTGTGGGAACCTGGGTGAGGAATTTGACGTGGTGGGAAGTTGTCTGAGGCTGGTGCTGGAGGTGCAGGGCACAGTGGTGCCGGAGCCAGATGCACACTCAGGACTGGAGGCAGGGGGAAGTTGAGGGCACTTCACTGCCCCAAGGGCTGTTTTCATCACTGCCCCTCACCCCATGCCAGCTGCTCTGTGCCCATCACAGGACCCCAGAGTGGGAACTGAATGCTGCAGAAGCTGAGCCATGGGTCAGCTCTACCAGAGGGCATGTCTGGGACACGGAGCATTGAAATTAATTATTGAAACACACCATTGTAAATCCTGTTGACCCTTTCTGCCCCACTGGATCTTTGGACACCTCTCAAAAATTCCCAATGTCACCATCCACTTTGCAGTGGGCCCAACATGATGCTGATAAAGAGGGTGTTGTGGTGCATGGAAGGTCTTCCCAGTTGGCTTTTCTACTACACAGTACAGGATGCCTACAGGAACTTGCTTGTGTGCTGCAATATTTTTGCTGAGCACTAAAAAGAAGATGGACATCCTTTCAAGCCTCAGCCAGCCGTGGAAGCACAGCTTCCTTGGGGGACTGCTGTGAGGACCAGTTGTAGGGTGGAAATGGCAGAAAAGAGAAGGAAAATTCTGCACAGTTAGGGCAAGGTGGGCAACTGTCTTGCAAAGACTTTGCAGATGAAGTTCAGCCCTTATCATGCTAGAGCACGTGGGCATCTCTCCTGCATGGCCTGGAGCAGTAACCAGCTCATGCAGTATCCAGAACTGGCTGGCACTGGGGTGGCCATGGGCGGGTGGGATTTCCTAGGAGAACTCCATGGGTAGGCTTTGAAGAAGGTGTGGTGGGACCTGGCTGTCTAGGAGGGCTGGGGAAGCAGTCAGCACTGAAGTCCAGCTGCTTTGCAGGAGATGTTAAGTGAGGAGGAGAGGAAAAGGACACTTCGCTTCTGAAGGGTTGCTCTAGCCAGGGCAGCTCTGCCTCATTCACCATGCTCAGACCTCCCAGCTGGGGTAAGCCCTGAATTCCCCACCTTGCAGTTCAAGCACTCAGGAGCCAAGGGAGCACAGAATGTTCTCTCTCACCATCATCAGCATGGACAGAAGTCTTCTCCTACTTCAGCCCACCCATTTGAAGCTGAGGTAGGAGATTGCATGTCCATTGAACCTGAATCTTTTCACAGGGACAGAATCAATTTGGCTTTTATCACTGCCAAATCATGGTTACCACCAAACATTAGCTCCACCAGCGAAGAGCAGAGGGATAAGCATTGTATTTTCTTTAATGATTAGTAGACACCCCTCCTTGGCATGAGAGGTACTTTGCAGAGTGAGACATGAAGAGCCTGCATCTGTCCCAGAAAAGGGGAAGGAACTGGTGGAGGGGGTTGGAGGGAGCGAGGGACCTGAGCCTTTCACAGGCAGCGGTTGGTCTGGGTGGGCACGTGCTTGGCGTGGGCTGAGCCAGTGGCTCCAGCCACATGGTAGGCATGCCTGGTGGAGAGGAAGGACTTTGGTGGCAAGCTACGTCCTGCCAGCCCTTCCTTTGACTTTGTCTTCCACCTGGTTTTGTTTGTTAATAGCGGCAGTTAAACGTCTTGTCTGCTCCTTGATGCGAGCAGCTGAGTCTGTCCAGTGCTTCTGCTGGGAGGGTTTGGGGTGATAAAGAGAGCTCCTCTCAGGAGCATGGGCTGGAGTTTTCCCAGCTTGGGAAGGCAAGGTCAGGCAACCCAGAACTGTCACCCTCTGAGTGAGGATTTTGGGAAGACCACTCAGGCAGCAGCTGATTGCTCCGGTCAGTATTTTAGCTCCCAATCCGCACGGTTTGTTCTGGTGGTGTGGAGCACAGCTCAGGGGTCTGCTCCAGGCCTTTTCGCAGATGAACATGTGCTGACCTGGGGCCCATGGCTATTCCTAATGTAGAAATAAATGTTGTTCTTTGAAACTTCCCGCAAATAAAAACTAGACATTAATTTTTGTAACATTTTTCTGGTGTGGGCACCTCAGCCCCTGGACTGTTGTATTGGCTTGTGATTATTCTTTCACCTACACAAAAACAAGGACATCAGGAATTCGCAACCATAATACCTAGAAAATGCTAAATTGGCACCAGCAGGGCAGCTTGGCTGAGGTGGGAGCTGAAGAGAGAAGGCTGCAGGGCCCTGTGGCATGGCCAGTGGCTGGAGAAGGCACATGGTGTGTGCTTGGGGGTCTCTTCTTGACGTACGATAAAAAAGGGTGATCAACAGAAGAATGAGTCACCCAGACTGATAAAAACAGGTAATTTTTACACATCTTACAGCTCACCACAGCTAACCACAGTGGAATTTATCATGACAGAGTGTTTGTGCATGCAAAAGGACCAAGTGCCTCTTCGGATGAGAAACACCTGGGAAGGTAGAGATTTAAGACAGAGAGGGGCAAGATAAGCACTTGTGCTTTAGGGAATAAGTCTAGAACTGACGGCCAGCAGTGAGAAAGATCCTTCCATTGTGGATATTTCCTTCCCTGGTTTTTTTGCTGTAGCACCCAGGCCTTCCTTTGAAGTGTCTGATGCTTACTGGGGCAGGGGCAGCTCAGCAGTCTGGCGGGACCAACTCAGCTGGGCCGTGTATTCCCAGTTCCCTGTGTTTCCCTCCTGACCAGCAGCAGCAGCTCATCCGAGCCCTCAGGTTCTGCTCCTGGGCTCTGCTCTGGGCTCCTGCTCCTTCTGGCTGGTGCCTGGGTGGGACAAGGTGGGGGGGAGAGTTGGGTCTGGGCTGAGGGGTGCTGGGACCCCCCAGCCATGCAGGACCCTGCAAAGGAACTCTCCCACCCACCCTGCTGATGGGGGGTGGCACTTCCAGCCCTCAGTCTGGACACCCCTCTGGTACTTCTACAGCTTCCATGGGAAAGTGCTAACTGGGAAGTGCCCTTCTCCTCAAAGTGGTTTTCAGTGCAGTTTATCAGCTAGGAAAGAGGGCAGCCAAATACGATGTAAAAAGCTGTGGAGAGCAGCAGGGGCCCCCTGGATCCCAGCTGGAGCAGGCACCATGCCAGCGGGTCTCCAGCCACCCTGGTTCTGTTGGTCAGCAGGTGGATTTGCACTTGAGCAGAACCCAAACTGGTACCATTTACCAAATCCCCCTGAGTGCTGCTGGGTGGGATGACAGGGGCTGCTGGGGGGCCACTCAACCCAGCAGGAGCCATAGCTGGTATTGAGCAGCACAAGATGTTAACACCCATCACTGCTGCTAGGGGTAGGGGATGCTCCCTGGGGAATGCCAGAGAAATGTGGAGGTACTTGTGGGATCATCAGGGTTGAGTGTTTGGCTCTAGGAACTTGAGGAAGTCAAAGCTGGACAGTCAGGGTTACCTGTGTGCCTCACAGTCTGCATCCACAACTGTCACCTCCCTGAGTCTGGATGGGAGAGCTGCGACCCACCAGCAGGACAGCTGGGATCCACCAACAGGATGCAGTCAGGAAGAAACTCCTTAGTGTGAGGGTGGTGAGACCCTGGCCCAGGTTGCCCAGAGAAGTTGTGGCTGCCCCATCCCAGGAAGTGTTCAAGGGCAGGTTGAATGGGGCTTGGAGCAACGTGGGCTGGTGGGAGGTGTCCCTGCCCATGCAGGGAGATTGGGACTGGATGATCTTCAAGGTCCTTTCCAACCCAAACCATTCTATGATTCTGTGATGAAATGTCAAATGATCCAAGGACAATGCTGAGACAAGAGGCATTTGTGGACACTCAGGAGGTAAACACCAGGGAGGGACATGGACTACAGCATGGCACCACCTTGGCACCAGAACAAGCAGGAATAAACAGACCGTGCATAAATCTAGGCTTGAAATGAGAGACACTAACCAAGCGTTTGGGCCATCAATCTTCAGGAGCCATCTCGGAGGAGAACTGGGGAGAGAACCTGGCTGCTGTGACAGCAGAGCATGGTCAGGTCATGATGACATGGCACAGGGTGGCTGTCTCTCTCAGCGGGGGACTGGGCCCCCTCTGAGGTCTCTGTCCCTAAAGTGAGAAATTGGTTTTAATTTTCCTGTAGTAGTTTTTGCTAAATCTGAACATAAACAAGATTTTTCCAAGTAGAATTATTCTTGACTTTAATAAAAACCTAATTTAGATCCAGGTCAGATAATAAGTCAGAGCATCTAAGGGTAGTCAGCAAAGAGTGGGAATTCCTTCCGGAGCCCATTGGATTTCTGTCTGTGTCACAGCACCAAAACATTATTTGCTGTGGCTGGGGAGGGGCCTGGGACTGCCACGGGCAGAGGAGCTGGAGTTCCAAATCGAATGGGCATTTGTGGATATAACAGGGATTTTCCCACCTTCTTCTTCCACCTCCAGCGTGGCTTTGGAGGGCTGGGAATCCAAGCAGGTGAAAGCTCAGCTGCTGAGCCTGGGGGGACCCAGGGCAGGGCAGGAGCCGGGGCTGCAGCGAGGCCAGAGCCGCCCCCCGGGGCTGCGGGGGAGCCCGGGGGAAGGGGCCGAGCTGCAGAGCGGGACTCAGCCGCGTTTCCAGAGCTGCGTGGGGAAGCCTGATGGCACCTGCCCACATCCTGCGTCTGCACATGATGCCACATCTCCCTCAGTGTCAAGATCAGCAATTTTACCCTTCTCTGCTTTTTTTTTCTTTTTTTTTTTTTTCTTTTTCTTTTTTTTTTCCTTCGGGAGAACGGCCCGGACGCAGCCGTGAGGCCGGATTCCCAGGACAGGCTGCGCTGGGCGGTGCCAGGGGAGCCGGGAGGAGCCGGGATGCCCTCTGCGAGATGGAGCTCTCCTTGGCTGTGTGGCAGAGGACAAGAAGGGAAGTAATATGAACCAAAAATAGGCTTTACGGTTTGGGAAGTGAAACTCTGCTCCTGTGACCTCGCACTGGGGCTTGTGTGCAGGGGAGGGGGTTGTCCCGCTCCAGCGGCCGAGGGAGGGGGGTTCTAACCCATCCAGCCCTCCAGGCACATCTGCTTTCTCCACCCTCCACCGTCCAGTCCTCCTGCTTTGCAGCCCTCACCATGGGTGCACTCCAGCGGCGTCTGCAGCTGCAAGCATCTGGACGGGGCTTTCCCACGAGCCCTTTAAGCTACTCTGAGGTCAGGGGATTGTTCTGGGCTCGGAGGAATCCCCACGGCCTCTGCGGGACCTCCGGGCGAGGCTGGCATGGGCTGGCACAGGAGGGGAGAGGGAGCCCTGCCCGCAGCTCCGGCCCTTTCAGAAGGGAACTGTGAGGGGGGTCTGGCCTTTGGTGTAAAACGTTTAAATAGTTGTGCTTAAAGGCAGCTCTGGCAGGGGGCAGGGAGGAGGCAGCAGGGACCTCGTGTCCCCGGAGGGCTGCCTGCTCCTCAGGGTCCCCAGGAGAAGCTGGGTTTAAATTTTCGGTGTGCACGAGGGCCCTGTGATGACTGGGTGGGATTTAGTGTACTCGGGCTGAGTCCCGGTAACCTGTGCAGCAGGGGGATAACGAAATGCCAGCCATTTTTCGGTCTGGCTGCATCTCCAGTACTTTAAAGGCTCTGACACGGCTGTTACCTTAGCTGGGGACACTCGTGCAGGTCCCCCTCCCTGCCGGCTGGGTGCTGTGGCTGCTGTTGGGTGCTGACTGCAGCCAGTGTGCTCCATGGCAGTCCCTGAACAGCCTCCCTGGTGTCTCCAAAGGCTCGTTACCACCAGACCTGGAGAGCCTCGCCTGCAGCATCGCCCCGGGGACGCTGAGCACCAGCAGGGCTCGTTACCCGGGCCGGGAGGAGCGGCGCTGGAGCCCCGGGCAGAGCCAGGCCCCAGGGCACTGCAGCTTTCATTCAGCTCCTCGTGTCGGACCGTGGCTGAGTGAGCACTGGGACGATTTTTGTTGCCTTTATTTGGGGTAGTGCACGGCTGGGTTTTGGGCCTGATTTCTTAGGTATCTCTCAGGGATGTTGAAGTCTGACCCGGTCCCAGAACAAAGCAGATTCTGTGTCGTCCTGGGGCTGAAGGGGTTAATTTTTGTGCTTCTCTCCCCAGCTCGCTGCGGACTCTGGCTGGGACAGAACATCTGTCTGTTGCTATGGCTGCAGTACACTTGAAGGGGATGACTGGATAATTATTGCAAACATCCATCCTGCCTGATGTGCTCCCGGACCCTCCCTGCCCCACCGCGGGGCAGTGGCCGCCTTCGGGGAGCAGCTTCAGTCCCCGGGACCCTACCGAGGGATGGCGCGTTGGCAACACCTTTTCATTTGCATAATTAATGAGGCCGAGGCTGCAGGGCTCCTGGGAAATCCGACGCAGAGCAGCAGCGATGAAATGGCACGGAGGGCTCCAGCCTGTGCCGGGGCTCGGCAGAGCTCTGCTCGCCGCTGTCTCCCTGCTTTGGAGCTACTGGGGAGTTGTTCTCCCATTTCCGTTAATTTACCACCCAGTATGTATCTGAACAGATTGCTCTGGGTCCAGTCCTGTGATACCTCCTGCCAGGCACAGGTCCGAGGCCTGTCTGATGGTGAGCAGGATCCAGCTGATGTAGTGCTGGGGTGTCTGTGTCCCTTGGTGCAGACCCCAGGGACAACTGGCATCTGTTGGGACCCTCGAAGGCTGCAAGGTCCTGGGTCATGGCATGGAGCCAGGCCTTCTCCAGCTTCTCCCCACTGGGCAGGCTGCTGCCTGCAGCCCTGGCTGCTTCCTGCAGTGCTGCCTGGACTCCCTGCCTGGGCTGCCACCGCCTGCAGCTCAGTGACATCTGGGTCGAGCTGTGCACACTGCTCACCCAGGCACCATCCTGTGTGTGCAGCCTCGGTGCCAGCGCCGTGACTGGCAGGAATGTCCCCGGGCAGGGGCACTGCTGGAGAAAGGTGGGCAGCTGCTCCGCTGGTCCTCAGTGCTCAAGCAGTGCTGGCCAAGCTCTCTGCCAGCCTCACTGTGCAGCTGCACGTGCATTCCCAGCAGTGCCCATCCCTGGGGATGTGACATGCCCCAACCTTTTCCTCTGGTCCAAGGAATCAGCCTGGGTGACCACTGGGTGACCCAGACCTCTGATCTACCTGCAACAGCCACATCCCGCTTGTTCCTGGTCTTGCTGCTGTTCTTTTGCCTACTGGTATTTAACCCTGCCCTGGATCTAACTCTGGGGATGTCAAATTCACATCCCACTCTGTGTCCTGTGGATCGTCCTTGTTTCAGCCAATTTCCACCTCTGAATTAATAGGGAAAATAATAATGCAGAAGCTCCCCTTCTGCCCAGACACTGCTGTACTCTGCTTAGCTATGATCTTCAATGCAGCCATTGTACATTTTTTTTCTGTTTATCAACACGTGGTGGGTAGGAAGTCTGAGAGGAGCTGGGATCATGATGAGCACAGACCTCTGCAGCCACGGGCCAACGAACAGCCTCCCAGCTGGTCCCTCCACTGGGACCACACTCCCTTGGCAGAAGTCTAGGTGGGCTGGGTAGGACAGGGCTGTCCCTTGCTTTCTCATTATCTATAACACCAGCAATAAATAATAACACAGAACGTGTTCACACAGTGCGTTGCCTCTGCAGAGCACCCACAAGCACTAGAAGGTGCAGAACATTTTCAGGGCATGAATTCCTTGTTGGAAGACAGCGGCAACCGGGACCAGGGCTAGCTTGGGGCGGGGGGGCACTCTCCATCAGGCAGAGCTGCCTCTTTGAAGGAAGAAAGAGGATGGCAGGGAGAGAACTGTGGGCTGCTCCAGGTCCTGTTTGATCCTTATCATCTCTACATTTTTGTGTATGATTCAATAAACCCTTTTCCTTGCACAACTTGATTCTCATCTGCATGACTCAGGTGCAAATGATCACATTCAAGTGAGAGAGTAGAGCCCCATGGCTACAAAACCTTCAAAAGATCCTAATTCTGATTCAGCTGGCCTGAAGGGCAGAGCCAAGTGCTTCCCTCTGAGGCCCTTGCAAAGGGAATGGGGTAAATGAGGGCAGCAGGTCCCACGCTGCAGTGCAAAGGGCTGGGTGCTCCAGGGGATGCTGGTCTGCTCCAGGAGCTGTCTGCAGGGGAGCTGCAGGCCCTCAGCACCTCTGAAAGGCCAGCTGGAGGGGTGCCCAGTTCTGCCTGGGGGTATCTCACTTCTAGGTTCCTGTGCTTCGAGGTGGCTTGCCTGAAAACACATGGAGCATCCATGAGCTGCAGGTCTTCAGGAGAGTGTCTGGGAGAGAGGATCGCTGTGGCAGGCAGAAAGGCAATGCCACATACTGCTCACAGGAGGGTCCCTGCTGCCCTGGAGCTGTGGGGAAGCTTCTCCTCTGGCCCAAGGGCTGCAGAGACTCTAGAGGAAAACCTCTCTGCATCTTCTGATCCTGTTGGTAATGCTGGGGAAAGGGTAGGAGGATGTGCACTGCCTCATGGCAGGGCGTTATCTCCTAACAGCACCCTGCTGCCAGTCCAGTGGTGACGCCTGTGTCCCTAGCCCAGCATTTATGGGAAGATGGGCTTGGGGACAGATTTGGTTTCCGTGCTCCCCAAGACTGCAGGCAGGGAGGAGGGCAAGTGAGTCACTGCGAAGCCACGGCTGAAACGTGGAGCTGTGCCCGGCAGCCTGGGGAGCGCGGCAGTGGCTGGGGGGGAGGAGCGGGTGCAGAGCTCCCCCAGGCCAGCCCTGGCCTGGAGCTCGAGGTGGGGATGGAGGTTTGCCATCTCCCCTAGCTCCTGGGCTTGGCCCCATTTCCAACGTGTCTTGGCACCATATGGCGCGTGCTTTATTTGTTCTGCTGTGACTTGGGAAGGAGGGCAGTGTTCCATTGTCTGGCAGAGGAGGTGGGACGCAGGCACAGGAACAAGCCCGTGTCCCCTGGGATGGCCGCCTGAGCCGGGCGCTCTGCCTCTCGCCCGAGTTGCGGGTCAGTGTCCTCATCCCGGCGCAGCCCTTCGCTCCCTGGGGCTTCCCCGGGGAGCTGCTGTCGGAGATTCACCCCCCAGGTGGCTCCGGAGCGGAACCGGCACCGTGTGCGCGGGAGCGTCCCGGTGCGGAGCGCGACCGACCCGCAACGGGACGCTGCCTGGTGGGAGGAAAACGTGGCAGCGCGGGTACTGACTCATTGGAGCACAGACAGCAATCCTGCGACAGCGACGCCGGGCTTGCCCAGCACCAAAAGTGACAGCACGCTCCACCCACCCGGGCTTGCGGGGAGCAGGAGCCTTCTCCGCATGCCCGCTGTGTGGAGGAGCCGCTGTCCCGCTCACATCTCCCCATCCTGCCCTATGCCATCCCAAATCTCATTCCACAGCTCCCCGGCGCTCCCTCCGGCCCTGCCTTTCCCTTCCCTCTGCCTCTCAGGGCTCAGCTCCCTCCCACCGAGCCCCAGAGCCGGGGGGAAGGCAGGAAGGCTGCCCGAGGCTGCCCAAGAGGCTCCGAGGCCCAGCCCCGGCAGATTTGCATATTTCTTACTGGCCCCTAAGGAAGACGTTTCTCGGGGGAGGTGAATGCATCGCCGTCGTCCCCGAGGGTGCTGAGTGCTGGGACAGCAGCCACCGCTTGTGCAGGGGCCATGGTCCCACCGCGGGCTCCACAGCCCCGGCCCCGCTCTGCGCGCCGCTGCCCTCCTGCTCTCTGCAGGAAAAGCTGCTCTCTTGGTGGTTTCAAAATACACGGGCTTTAATGCTACCGACCTGGGATCAGGTCCTGCCCGTCTTCGCTCACAGGAGGAGTCCTGGAGGCCACCAGGCTGCAGCCGCCTGCACAGACCTGCCCGTTTTTATTTTTTTTTCCCTAGAATTTCCAGCATGTCCCTCCTCTCGTGTATAGTTTAGTCGCATGGAAAGAAGCCGAGCGAAGAGGGGAAAGGATGGGGAAACTTGCAAAGTCAGCCATGGAGAGGGAATCTGTGTCAGAAAGCATTACAAAGGGAGCTGGGGGACTGGCTCCAGTTGCTTCCAGTTGCTGTTTGTTTGTGCCAGCCCCTCAGGAGATCGCCCAGTGCAGCGCGCGGCTCTTTCTCTCCCCGCGTCCCTTTATTGCGCTGCGGGCCGGGCTGGGGCAGCCCCTCGCCGTTGCTATGGCTGCGCCATGCGGGGGAGGGGGGGGGCTCTGCCGGAGCATCCCCGCCGGGGACCACCGCACCGCATCGCCCTCCTTCCCCCGGGCGCTCCCCGGCCCCTCCGCAGCCCGGCGCCGCTCGGGCGCTGCAGAGCGGGGTTTATACCCCGGAGATCGGAGGGGGCCGTGCCCGCCGCTGCCAGCGCCCTCAGGAGCGGGAGGAGGATGAGGAGGAGAGCGGGGCAGCTCCGGGCTGGGCGGCAGCCAGCGGCCCCGGGGAGGGCCGGGAGGGGCGGTGCAGGTAGGGCGGGCAGCGCCCGGGGGGGCCGGAGGGGGCCGGTGCCACCGCCCCTCCCGGGGGTAAAGCGGGGGGGCCGGAGCGGGGCTGATCCGCCCGCCCCCCGCGGCGGCTGCCGCAGCGTGGGCAGCCGGGGCCGGCCGAGGGGGAGAGGCCGGGGGGAGCCGGGGCGAGAAGACACCCGCGGTGGAAGGGGGGGAAGGGCCGCGGTGCGGCGGGACCCCCGCGCCTTGCGGAGCTGCCGGAGCACCGGTCCGGGGCGGAGCGCTGGGTCCTCCCCGCTGCTGGAGCCCGGGGGCGGTTGGGTCACGGGGGGGCTCCTGCCCGGGGCGGGCCGCAGGCCGGGGTGAGGGGCGAGCCCTGCTCTGTAGGCAGCTCTGCTGGCCGCATGGCCCCGGGGCCCGCGCTGCCCGCGGTGCCTGCTGCAGAGGGTCTCCCCGCCAGCCCCCCCGCCATGGCGCCGGGGCTGCGGCCGGGCACCGGCCCAGCTGCAGGTGGGGGCTGCGGAGAAGCTGCAGGGACGAGACCATCTCCTGAGCCGTCATACCGGGAGGGAGGATGGCAGCGGGACACCGAGCGCTGTCCCACGGGGGCTCGTCCGCCCCGCTCCTCTTCGCGGGAGCCGGCGGTGCCGCACACCCACCCTCGGCTGCCAAGGGCTGCGGCGGGCTGGGCCGCGGCGTGTCCTGCCGGGGCTGCGGCCGAGCCGCGGGGCTGTCCCTGCCACCCTGTGCCCACCAGGTCCCTCCTCTGCGTCTGCATCCGGGCGACCAGAGAGATGCGGGCAACGGTCCCGCCAGGACAAGCAGCTGGGCCGGGGGCAGGAGCTGCTGCAGCCCCCAGGGCTTGCCCGAGGGGTCGGGGTAGCGGTGAGACTGTCGCCCGTCAGTACAAGGACCGAGTGCCAGGGCCTCAGCGGTGCCACCGGGCCGGGTCTGGTGCTCCCCACAGCCTGGCAGCACCCGCCGTGCAGGCGCGGTGCCTCCCGCTCCCCGTTACCATCTTGCTCCGAGCTGCTGCAGCCGCTGTAATTTGATGCTCTCCAAGTTGGTCTTTACAAGGGACAAGGCAGCCATCAGAGGGCTCTCCTTGTTCTCCCAGTGAAAGAATATTCCTCTCCCCGTGGCGTGTGGCTGCGCCCTGTGCCAAGCACTGCCCGGGTTACACCGAGCATCCTTCAGAAACACCTTACGGAGTCAGCACCCCCGGAGCAGCCGGGAAGCGGGGCAGGGGCCCCACACCGGGGGGGTTGGTGGGACAGCGGGTGCAGACCCTGCGGAGCACCGAGCCAGCCCTCCCTCAGCCGTGTGCCGCCGGGAGGCCGCCTGCCAGGCAGGAGGTGCGGGAAGGCAGCGGGCTGGCAGCCCCGAGGGACTCATCAGCTCCCTGATGACAAATCCTTTCACTCGCGAGCAAGCGGAGCGGGACGAAGCCTGGCGTGCGGCTTCCCAGCGCCGCCTCCTCGCTGCGACGTGCTGCTGTGTCTGTTCCTCCTGGGACCCGCAAGGTGCCCACCTTCCCGGGCAGTGGGTGGGCTGGTGAGCTGCCCCCACCAGAGACCCAGCACCCCCCAGGCTGCTCCCCACAGCCCCCACACCCACCGCCCGCCCTGCAAGGCTCATCTACAGAGCCGGGGAAGGTGCTGCTGGCATCACCAAGGCTGCACATGGCATCGGCCACCACGCTCAAACCCCGGTTCCCGTGCGGGGCCTTGGTGGGGTCTGGGCACTTTGGCATGGCTCCTGCAGCACAGCGTGACATGGGGCTGTGCCTGCCGAACAGATGGCACCGGCACAGCCAGCACTGCCACCACCAGCGTTGGTGGCAGAGCAGCACCCGCTGCCCTCCAGCCAGTCTGTCACAGTGGAACGTGGGGAGCTGTGCTCTGGCCCTGCCAAGGGCCCCTCGGGTGGGAGGTTTGCAGGATGCCAGCTACAAGGACAGACTCTGCTCCAGGCAGCTCTGGGGCAGCAGTGCAGGGATCAGCAGCAACAACAGCTCCACAGGCCCTTTGTGTTGTGCCACATTTCAGCAATGCTGCCTATCACAGGGCAGCAGATCATCTCTTTAGGGTTTTTTTTTGTGCCCCCAGCTCCTGGGAATCCTGTCAGGAAATGAGTAATCAATAAAATCCAAACCAGCTGCAGGAGGGAGAAGCATTAATGGGGAAGCTCTTGGGTGGGAGGGATTTGGAACTGTGGGCACCTGGGCTAGGGCAGGGCTGTGGGCCCAAGGCTATAAGGCAGGTTGGAAAACAGGCCATGCAATGGCAGCGAATATCCTCAGCAGGGTACGAAGCTGGAGGCAGAGCAGGAACACGCAGCAGGCTGGGAGGCCATGGTGAGTGAGCTACAGTTATTCCTGGTGCTGTTATTACAGCCACCCGTTTCTAACGCCCTCGGCGAGGCACGGTGTGCTCCCAGCAGGCGCGGTGGCTGTGCCCTGCCCCTCGGCCCGGCGCTGGCTGTGCGTGGGGAGGTGGCAGCGCCTCGGCTCTGCTGCCCGGAGGGGGGGCAGGGCTCGTCCCCACCGCTGCAGGCAGAGCTCTGTGCGAGGGGGCTGGGCAGGGGAACACAGCTGACACCATGGGGTGATGGTGGCAGGGAGAGGAGGGACAGCCCCTGGGCTGCCTGTGGTGTCTACCCTCCCTGCCATGTACCTGAGCCAGCCAGGAGTCCTTTTTCCTTCTTCCCTGGGCTGGAAGGAGCAATGGGCTTGTCACCTGTGAGGGATGGATGTGCCACCTGAGAGCTGCTCTTGTTAGGGGTGCTGTACTGGCATCCACGTGTCTCACAGCTCTCTGAGGGCAGTGTGGGGTCTGGGGTTGGCCTGGTTTTCCCCTCCCTTCTCTCTGCTCCTGGCTGTGAGGCTGGTTTCCAGGCAGAGCCTTAAAACAGATATGCATACAAGTGCTAAAAAAAGCATAATTTTATTCAATAACTGCATTGTGTGCTCAGAATGCACTTGTACGTGAGCTGGATCAAGCAGAAAAGCTGGTGAAAAGGCGTGTGCTCCCCCTCTCTTTAACCTGCTCCAAGGGGACACAGTGGCACCATGGCTGGGCCAGTCTGTGGGGCTCTGCCTGGCTTCAGGGGTCCCCTGCTCTGCACTGGGTGGCTGTGAAAGGTTCAGCATCCCATGGGTGTCTGGCCACCCTTTATCCTGCTCTCCTGCTGCCCTCAAGGCCTGGTCACCCGCTGGTGCCCCACACCCCAACAGAGATGGTGGGGTGGTAGCTTTTATGTCTATATATATATAAATATATTTATACATGCAGCCAGCTTCTCAGTAGTGGAAGCTAAAAATACGAGCCTGCCTGGCAGGGTAACCACATGCTGTGAGGTGGCCCCCAGCAAGGTGATGTTTCTCCTTGTTATTATTTTTAATCTGCAGAAACCAACCTGGTTGATGTGTTGCTCTGACCCTGCACATTGTGGGGGCTTGGGATAGGACAGAGCCCTCTCGGGCACTGTCCCCAGGTGGCAGTGGGGGCAGTCCGCTTGCAGTTTTATTGTATTTTGAACAAATCTGGAAAGTGGGGGAGGGGGCTGTGACCCGGCTCCGGTCCCCAGCCCCGAGGCTGAGCTGGGGGGGGGGGTGCCAGTGCTCGGGGTGAAGGGCGCCGGTGCTCACGGCTGTCGCTGCTGCAGGGGCAGCATTGAGGGATCCCGGGGCAGGATCGGGCGGTGTGTGTGGGTGACACTCGGCTCCGGGGGTGGGGCCAGGGTGGCTCCGGTGCAAGAGCTTGCGGGGACTGTGGGGGATATGGTGCTGCTGGCTGCCGGGGGGCTGGAGGCGGAGGAGAGTGGGTTCTGCCTGCTGGGGGAGGGATGGGGCAGAGGAGGGAAGGGGGGCTGGTGGGACGGGGTGGCGGATTAAGGGAGGGATGGGGCCGGGGAGGAGTAGAGGGAGGGGGTGCTCGGAGGGAAGAGGGCTGGCCAATGGAGAGAGAGAAGGGGGGTGGGGGAGGGAGGGCTGCCCGGGGGGATGCAGGGAGAGATCCTGGGGGATGGAGGGCGGGATGCCCTGAGGAGGGAGCGGTGGATGCAGGGAGCGATGCCTGGAGGATGGAGGGCGCGGGGGGGGGCGGGGCGGGGGGCGCTGCGCGGGGCTCTGGCGCCCTCTGCTGCTCCGCGCCGGTACCGCGGGGCGGGGGGCTCCCCGCCGTGCCGAGTTTGCACGGGTTCAGCAGTGACGTGATGGATGGAGGGGACGGGGGGCCCTGCCTGGGGATCCCCCCCTCAGATTCCGCCCCACGGGACACTGCCAGCCCATGCCAGGAGCCGTGGGGTGAATGAGCGGGGACAGCCCGCAGCCCCGGGTCTCACCAGCCTGGTGGTGGGGGGTCCCAACAAGGGAAGGGCCTTGCTTGCAGCCCCCAGATTTTGCTGCTGAAACGCGAGGGGTGCCTGTGCGGAGCTGACCTCCCGGCAGCCTCGGCCAAGCAGGCTGGCAGGGTCCTGCTCACATCCCACCGATCGGTAGGAAACAAAGCTAGAGGAAGGATTCAGGCTCAGATGCTGATGGGAACACGTGCAGTCCTTCCTCAGGCTGCTGCCCTGAAACCTGGCCCGAGGGCACCTTGCCCAAGGGCTGGCAGTGCCTGGGATCTCAGTGCTGCTGTTATGATGCTCCGACGCAGGAGCTGGGATGGGGCTCCTCGCCTGGTGTTCTGCCGCAGCCAATCACCACCGGAACTTGTTAGGAGCCTGCTTTTGAACAAAAATATTCCCCAGTGCTGCCAGATGCGCTAGCAGCACAAGGGTTAACCCCGTTTTCCCTCTCTTTCCGTGGCCAGCTCAAATTGGTGGCTGGTCGGGGATAACCTCGTTAGCGGCTGCGCTGCGCCGCGATGCCCCTGGGGACAGAGCAGCCCCATAAAACAGAGCTGTGAGTTGCGGGGGAGCACCGGGAAATGGGAGCCGAGCCAGTGGGTGCTCCCCCCGCCGTGCATGAGCCGGAGGCGGCACAGGGTTTCATGGAGGGGAGCAGCTCCACGGGGCTGTTGGGGACAGGGTGGGTTTGTCACAGAGGGTCCAGATGCTGGTAAGGAAGCTGTGCCTGCAGGGAAAGAGATTGCAAGCAGTTTGGGACAGGGCTGACCCCAGGGCGCTGGGTGCTCTGAGGGGCCAGCCCAGCCCCGACCCCACAGCCCAGTGGGCTCCAAAATGGACCCCAATACTTCTCCTCAGACTCAGTGGTCAGGGTTGGCAACGTGGGTGCACATAGGGTCCTCAGCAGTGGCTGTCAGGGCACCCATGCTGTGCCAATAGCACAGCCCCAAGCCCCATGGCAAGGTCTGGGGAAGCCCAGTGATCCCCTCCTGGTCTGCTGGCCTCCAGCCAACCTTCTTGGGACTGGTACTGTTGCTGGTGGCCAGGAATTGTTTGCTGCCTCTGCTGTTGTGCCACAGGCCCTGTTTCTGGTGGCCACCTCCCGGTACTGCTGGAGAAGATGGGTTCCTTATGCCTGAGCATTCATTCACTCTGTTGATCGACAGCCTGTGGTCTGGCTGAGCAACCCCAATTGTTCCCAGTGTGCCTGGACAAAGAAGTGCCTAGAGAGATGGCAAGGCTTAGGAGAAGAGGATGTTAGGAATATTTCCACTGCCTTGGACACCACCAGTTCCCCCCCCTCTTGCAGGAATGGGAGGCAGCAGCACAGTTTCACAGGCAGGGTAGGGTGCTTCCCTGCCTGTCCCAAGCTGGGTAGGCATAGGAGAAGCTGACCTCAAAGCTGCTCTTGGGGTTGTTGCCTGTTGGTTTTTCTCCCCAGCTTCATTCACCTGCCAGGGCTCATTCCCATTTGTTGGCCAGCCCCAAGATTTGTTGCCCTATTTTGCAAACAGAAAAACTGGGACAGGGATAAAGCCTGGACTTTTAAAGCCCTTGGCACAGAGCAGCTCCCAGAGAGGTCTGCAAAAGCGAGGGGTTCCTGCAGGAGCTCCACTGTTCCCATGAGACCTGCTCAAGGTCAGGCAGAGCGGGCAGGGAGCTCGGGTTCCTTCCTTCCCTGCCGCCCGCGGGCTCCAGGCGGGAGCGGAAGCAGATCCTGCGTCTGCTCCACCACCTCTGAGCAGGGGGAGGGCAGCGGGCGCTACCGAGGCTTTTGTTTTCGGGCCTTGGAGGGCTCCTTCACATGTGAAGGGAACAGCACCATCAGCGTTTCCAGTGGGGAGAAGATGCCAGATCCCGGCTCACTCGGGTGTTAACATCTGCTGTGGCTGAGAACCAGAACTGCACGGAATCGGTGCTGGGAAGGGACAGACCTTGAGGGCGCAGCCCCCATCACCAGGTGGCTCTGGTGCAGCTTTGCAGGAGGCCGGCAGGGATGAGTGTGTGGGATGCCTCAGTGATGGGGGCATGGGGGCTGTTCCAGCCATGCCCCCTGTTTTCAGGAGAGACTTGCCTGGCAGCCTAGTATTCAATAACGTGGTCACTGAGGGGGCAGAGGGTCCCACTGTGGCAAGTGGGGCTGTGTGAGCATCAGAGCGTGCTGGGGTGAGCTGATTGTGCTGCAGCTTTGGCACAGCAGAGCTGCCCCTGCCCCACAGCAGCCCCCACGCTCAGGGCCACGTGTTCCCCCGAGTCCCATCCCGGTAGTGTGGGCCTGGGCAGCAACGGGGGGGCTGTGGCAAGGCCACCCCAAGAGGAAATGGGCTGAGGAATCCCTTGGGGAGACAAACGGCTGCAGAAGCACAGTCGGCTTCACCCCAGGCTGGTGAGAGGCCCCGTTTCCCCCGCGCCCGCTGTCCCGCTGAGATTAGCTCTTGGCTGGCTGGGCTTGATGGGCAGCCGGAAGAGGCAGCTCCGCGGGGCCGCCGGAAAGCTGGGGCAAACCGGGCACGGTGGCAGCCCCTCCTTCCCTCCGGTGCCCGCTCAGCCCTTCCCGCGGCCGCGCCCGCCCCGCCGCTCCCCGCGCACGTCGCCGGGGCCGGTGGCAGAGCTGGGGCCGCGCCGGACGGGAGCGCCGGGGCTGCCGCCTTGTTCCCCAGCGCCGCGCTTGGCCCGGGCGGGAGGGCGAGCCGCGTCCCCGCCATCGGGGCTGCCGGG
Organism: Apus apus; assembly: GCF_020740795.1. NCBI lineage: Eukaryota > Metazoa > Chordata > Aves > Apodiformes > Apodidae > Apus > Apus apus. Next base: position 15,026,080 of record NC_067296.1, read on the forward strand.
GCTGCCAGCTCGGCTCAGGCACGGCCAAACGAGTGGGATGGAAGGGGGCAGCGGGGGGGGTGGCGGCAGCGCTGTCTTGTGCCCCGCTCCGAGCACCGAGGTGACCCCCGCGCTCGGGGTCAGCGGGCCCGGCCCGCGCCAGCCCCGGCGGCTCCACCGCAACCGGGCAGGAGGAGCACGGGGGGGAACGGGGCGGATTCCTGACCCGCAGCTGCGCCCGGCATCCTCCCCGGCACCGCCGTGTCCACCTCCCGCCGAAAGCGGGGAGGGCTGAGCCGTGCCGCCCTGGCACCGGGAGGGCAGGGAGAAATAATAGGAGCAGGCAGCAGACAGCGTGAGGCAGAGAAACTCCTTTTGTCTTGGGAAAGAAGCCCTTCCGACCTCCTCTTCCTCCCTGAAATAGCTTTTCCTGCCACCCCGAAGGAGATGGAATATTCTGCAGGGCATTATTTCAAAGGATTTTATTTATTTATTTATTTATTTACTGAAATCATGTGACAAAGCTTGAAATGCTTGTGAATGGCTTGATATGTGGGAAAATAAATATGCAAATCCTGTCCCCAGGTCTGCCAGCAGGACTCTCTGAGCTGTTTCCCAAACACCCAGTTCAGCCTCTACTCTCAGATCTGGTCACTCGTGCAGGGCTGCACAAAAGGCAATGCAGAAAAATGCTGTTTTTTCTGCAAGCTGAAAACCTGCGGGTGAAGCTGCAAGTTGTGGGAGCCCTGGGACATGTTTTTCACAGGAGCTGGCTTTCTATGTGTGGCTGTAACCAGGAGCAGATGCAGGCAGCTGTGGTGGGAGCTCATCCCAGGGCAGACCTGCCATGGAACATTGAATTTCTGTAGGTGTGGGCCTGAAGCACTTCCAGGCTTGGAAGTGAACACTAAGTTATTCTCCAGGTTAGATGTTCTTCTTGCTTCCCTTGCCCTCTGCTTAACCCTTCCAAATTTGAAAATTGTTCTTTGCTTGTTTCCATTTCTCACAAAAATCAAATTCTGGTACCAAAGGAACAGGATGGGAGTGGGTTTATTTCATTACTATTTTAGTACAAGCATCCTGGTATTTCTGACCACAATTTCTCATAATAGTATAAAAAGAAGATGTGTTGACTTGTAGCTGCTCCAAAGCACTTTTCAGGTTCTGAAGGACTGATGGGTCCTTCCAGGCTGTGACACCACTGCTTGCTGCACAGCCTTGACTTCTCTTACCAGGGTGCTGGAGCCAGCTGGGAAAGAGCAGTCTGCAGGCCCACAAGGAGAAAACATCCTGGACAGATGTTAGGTCAGAGCTAGGCAGTCTCAGCTGAAGCTTTCCAGACTGGTTTTGGCCCGTTCCATTTCATGCAGAAAACTGTAGAACTGGGGCAAAGTTAACTCTGCAGGAAAAAAACAAGAGGCATCAAGATTCCAGGATACACTTCCTAACACTGGAAAAGCTGTTCTGGTTGTACTGTGGAGGGACTAGTGTTCCTCTGAGCTGGGCAGGACTAGATCCTTTGGCTCTCTCAGCTGTTTCTTCACACTGGCTGGGCTGAGTGGGGATCCAGGCTTGGATTCTCCCAACAGCAACCAACACTTGGGAACTGTTTGCTTTGCCTGCCATGCTGCTTGGACTCTTTTCCAGGGCTCTGTGGTATATCTGTGTTTGCTTATGCAAAGATGTGAGGGCTGCCCAGCAGTCAGTGTTCCTAAGTGCTTCCAGAGTGACTGGGCTGGAGAGGGGCCAGGGCAGCAGTAGCACCCACCAGAGATGCTCCTGCAGTGATCCAAAGCTCCCCCAGGAGCTCTGAGCTGCTGCTCTGCTCTCATGTACTCCAGCACTTGTTTCCTTTCCAGATGTTTACTCACCTATATACACATTTTCCATCTGGCTCCCTTTTTTAATCACCAGCTTCAGCTTGAGGGAAGAAAAAGAAGAGATACTTTAATTTAGAGAGACCTGTGTTCTGAGCACCATGGCAAGCCAGAAGTACAGGACTCTGCTGCTTCAGATGGGCAGGCTGCTGCAAAGCACACACGCCTCTGACAGACTTTTGGGGCAGTGTCACTGTAGGAATAGGCTCCTGAGGCACTGGGAGGATCTCTGGAAGTCCTTACAAGTGATCAGATTTTTCCCTCCCTCCCCAAGACAGTGTGACCTTTGCTAGGTTGAGCTTTGAACAGCTTTTCAGAGTGGGCTAAGCTTCTGTGACACAGGATGTCTTCAGAAGACAAACAAATAGCGTGCCTGCTGTCTGCTGGCAGTTGCACTCAAGACTGGAGCAGATGATGTTGCAGAGCTTGCTCCTGTGAGATCCAGCTTTCCTCCAGTTCCTCTCACAGCCCCTACTTCCCACATGCTATGTTGCTTGTTCCTTAACTGCACTACAAGCTGAACTCTCTGATGTGGGAGATTTACCTGTAAGAAGATACTTCCCACTTTTTCCAGTTCACTGCTCCCAGCAGTCACTGTGAGTCAGAAAGAAGGGAGATAATCTGTTAGCTAAACTGTGAAGTAAGAAGTTAGTGGAGAGCTGCTGGTGGGTTTCCCAACCCCTTCAGTTTATGTTTTAGCTCTATTACCTCCAAACCTCCACTCCATATCAATCAGCTGGTTGATCACCAGTGTCTGACCAACAGCCAGGCGTGTCAGGGTGGGGGAATTCACTTTCCACTGCAGGAGCAAAGACACACAAGCAATCAGTTCTGAGAGGCCTCTGTTCATGTTACCTGTAATTTCAGCACAAGTCAGAAATGAGGCAGACTGATGGCAGGAGCCCAAAGCGGAGCTGTGCAAACGGGGAAACTAATGGGGCCGGGGGGGGCTTCCAAAGCTCCCCGAGTCCTGCTAGGATTTCCATCTGCCTTGTCAATTTAGTAAATGAAACTCACTGGTTTTGTTTTAACACTGCTTCAGTGTAACAGTATCTGCTCAAAGAGTCATGTGCTCATGTAAGTGTGTGACCCTGGGGCTCAAAGAGTGCAAAACAGGAACACAACCAAGTGAGAGACACACAGAAGTGCAGGAATCATCAAACCAATGAGGCAGAGCCCAGGGCGAACCAGGAATATCATTAGACAAAGTGCTCCTTATCAGTTATCTGAGGATCTTCAGTTCAAAACTCTGAGCTGGTTTTGAAGAAAATACCCAAAGTGCTGACACACCTCAGTAGCACAGCAGGGTTTTACAAGTTCCCACTCAGAAACTGTCATTTTGTTAGCTTAGAGACAAGAGAAAATTTATTAATACCTGTTCTGCAAAATAACTGGCTTTCTCTTCACTGAGGCCTGTGGGAGAAACCATATGAGATTACTACATGTGATAAATATTAATTATCTTTTATTTAGTGGAAGTCAGGTGACCTACCTAGAGCAATAAAATCTGCTCTGACTTGTTCAGAAGACAAATTCCTCTTCAGGGCACCTGAATAAACAATGCACAGAAGAAAAATCACTTTTTACTGAGTCAAACCAACCTTTACTGAGTCAAATAAATGCAGGGTCAGGGACCTGTGAGGGAGAGCCTGTGTTCTGAGGCTGTGTTTTGAAACAAACCACAGCTCCTCAAGGTAGGAAATAGAGTTGTGCCTCCCGGTATCTTTGCAGATGCCCGGTGCTTTAAAAGTCAGGGCTGTGGGAGTGTCTGGGAGAGGGGGAGATTTCACTGCAGGTATCCATGGAAACAGCGGCCGCGGTTGTGTTTTGAAGTCGCTGCTTTCTCTCCTATAGACGCTTTTCTTGTTAAAGGAGAACTGTTAAGGCTGGCAGGCTACTAATTTGACCTACCTGCTGTGTTTTGGATTATGGGTGTGAACGTGTGCATATAACACTTTCCCCTGCTGCGCCTGCCTCCTTTGTTCTGGGGCACAGGCAGCACATGGAAGTTTACAAGGATTCTGTTCTCTGAAGCCAAGAGCAGGAATCTCATAAATTCAAAGAGCCTGCCAGCCCCACGTGGCTTCTGTCTGGGCAGCACATCGGCAAAGTTATCTGCTGTCATCTGCTCTGATGCTGTCTGGGGCATCCCAGGGAAAACCAGAAGTTACATCAGGGCTGGAGCCCGGGGACACAGACAGGAATGAGGGGACTGAGTGCACCAAGGCCAGAGTTGTGAAGGGAGAAAATGCCTATTCCACATTAAATACCCTCAAGACAGTTGTAGGAAAGGAAATTATTCATTGCTACTCCTGGACACAAGAAATGGCTTGAAGTAGAATGAAAGTTTAGAGCAAATGCAGGAAGCAGCTGTGCATGGCTTTGCTGCTGTGCAGAAAGCTGTGGGGAGCCCAGGACTGAAGGATAATAGCAAGGGACTATTAATAAGAAGAAGGATCAATGGGATGAGTGTGCCGTGGAGGTGTTTGATGCATTATCATGTTAAATGGCAGCCACAATATCAGAGTAATCTCATAAAGTGCTGGAGTCCAGGATATTCAAGGGGAATCCCCCTGCCCTTCTTCCCAACTATTTATGAATGAGAAACTGCAGGACACAGAAGTGCTTTTGTAAAACAAGACTCCAAGGACAGATGTCTGCTTTACATGGCCCAGAACTATGTCAGTTTCCAGCCTGCAATGCTGCCTTACCTGCCCCAAACAGTGCTTGTCCTTGTAGGAATTAAAAGTATTGGGTCACTTGGATGGAAGTTCCTACAAAGACTTAGTGCCAGCAGAAGGCTGTGCTGGTTTGGCAAAACGATCTACAGGTACAAGTTAAAGCAAACACTGTCCCAGTGCTGTGCTTGCATTTAATGCACAGGTATTTAAGTGAGTCAAGCCTGTGAAATGTGTGTGCAGGCAGGGTGTAAAGCATACAAAGCCAGTCACCAGATGGGTATTTCAACAGGAGAAATTTTGATTCTTAGATGCTAAGCCACCTATTAGCTGCCAGTGGCACTTCTTGTGGGCACCAAGTGCACTGTGGCTCAGAAGACACACTTGAGCAGCATGCAGGAATGGAGCAATAGCCTGGCCTCAGGGTAGCATTTGCAAATGTCTCACTTACCATTAGGTACCAGAAGAATACTTTTGACAATGTTTTTCAGGGGGCCCAAGCTGATTTTATTCATGATGGCAAAGTCTGAGAGCTGAGTCAGAAAGTCTTCTACCTGTTCAAGAGAAAAAGCAGTGACACAATCTTATCTCTGCATGTTTCTCACCAGAGGGCTGCACTCACACCTTCTGCTCAGGGTCCTGCCCCTGCCTCTTACCTCTTTGGGCTCCCTCAGAAAGCGGAAGAGCAATTCAGTCAGTGCTGAGAATTGCTGTGAAGGAACAGGACAGTGTTAAGGAGTCGGGCATCACCCTGCTTCATCTCAGCACCACCACGACTAGGTGGAGATCAACCACCTGCCTCCGGTACATTGGTCTCAGGTTTGACCTCCCATGCTGGTCAGGTACCCCTGTCCTCAGCATTACAAGATGCCTTAGGATGGGATTTGCTCATGGATGCTTTTCAGAGGCTTTCCAAGGGTCTGAGCAGCTGGTAGCTGGCACTGCACAGGGCTTTTGTGACTTGTGGCTAATCGGAAGCTGCTGTTCTATCCCTCTGTAATCCAAAAACTTTAAGTGGGGAAAGATGCAAGCAAACATCTCCTTGTATGTTTCACGATCCCCGTGGGGTAACCAGACTGAATAGGGAAGGGAAAAGAACTGGTTAAAGGTCTAGTCGCTGCCTTCAGGTTCTTAGCCTGTATGACAGAGCATCACCACCCTCTGGCACCGTCCTGGGCGCAGCGGGCTGCCCTGGGGCTGCATGAGTCCCACCCTGCCCTGGTCCTCAGCCCGGTAACGGAGACAGCGCCGGGCTGCTGCCCGCGGTTCTGGCAGCTTGTCCTGAAACCCCACAGCTCTCCCACCCCCTTCAGGCCGAGCCGAACCAGTTTCTGGAGCGCAGCTGCACGCCCGGTGTGGCGGAGACCGGGGGGGCAGGGGCAGCCCCAGCGCCGCGCGGTCCCACCGGGAAACACCGGCGCTGGACGGGAGCCCCGGGGGCCCCGCGGCCGGAAAGCCGGGCTGCTGCGGGGCTCGGCCGGCACGGTGCGGGGCTGAGCGCGGGGCTCTGCAGCTCGGCCCGACATCCCCGCTGGGGCGGGCCGAGACCGGCAGGGACTCCGGGCCTGGAGGCCTGACCGGGCCCGGCACCGGGGCCGCTCTGAGGTTGTGGAGCCTCCTGGGGCCGGTTCTGGGGCTGCGGGGCCTGCAGGCCCGATGGGACCCGGGGCTGCTGCGGGGCCGGCCGGGCCCAGCGCCCCGGGTGGCGGCTCGTCCCGCTCCGGAGCCCGCGGCCCCGCGCCCTCCCGGCCCGGGGCTGCCCCCGCCCCCCCCGCGCGGCCCCACCTGGGCGCTCAGCTGGCTGAGGCTGTGCATGTCGCCGCTCACCGCCTCCGGCACCGGGTCGCTGCTGAAGTTGAGCGGCCCCATGGCGGCCGCGGCTCCGCCCGCCCCGCCCGGCCCCGCCGCAGCCTGAGCATTGGCGGCCGCACTTTCCGCGCCGCCGGAGGGAGGGCTGGGGACCCCGGGGGGCTCCCCCCGCTCGCCCTCCCGTCCCGCAGGCCGCCCCTCCGCCGCGGGCGGGGCCGCTCGCCCACCCCGGGGCCCCGGCCCCGGCCCCAGGGCCGCGCGGGGCGGGCAGGGGGCAGCGCGGCCCCGGCCCAGCCTCGGGAGCCGTGAATGGGGCTGGTGGAACCATCGGTTTGGGTGGGAAGGTTTGGGGCGGCCTCCTGAGCTGCAGTACGCGTGTCTGTGTTTGTACCGGTATGTGTTTACTCTTAATTCCCATAAGTTCTCCATCCTAGGGATATTTGTGCATTTTATCAGCTCCACGGAAAGCAAAACATCTGGTTGCTGTATGCGTGGAACCTAAACTGTGGACAGAAGGGGAGCTGCGTGTGCCCCCCGTGTGCGGAGGCTTAAACTCGGGGTCTGACTGCTGAACAGTGCGAGTCGTTTTTCTGTACAAAAACCTCAAGTAAATTGTTAAAAAACCCACGAAGTTTAGAGGGTGGATGTTGTTTCGGTTTGGGTTTTGGTTTGGTTTTGTGTTTGGGTTTTTTTTTCCCCCTGAAAGTTCCACTTAGGACCCGAAACTTGGGTGTGATTTTGCCCCTCTGTCTGCCACCCCCGCACCTCTGGCTGCTGAGCCTGGGACAGGATCCTCAGGGTGACAGGGACAGAGCAGGTCCCGGGACACAGCACCTCACCACGTCCCGTGGCTGTGCTCCGGGGGACGGATGAGTCTCGGGTAAGGAGGGTGAAGGCAGCTCAGCCTGGACATGAGGTGTCCGGGTGTCACAGGGGTCAGGGTTTCAGAGGGACCTTTTAACCCGATTCTGGCCATAGCCCGTAGGCAGGAGCTCTCCTTGGTTCCGAGGCGTGGAGGGCTTAGGGTGAGTTCTACAATCGCCTTCTGGCCCCTGTTCCGTGACCTCGTTTCTGTCTGTGCGGAGAGGAAGGTCTTGATCCAGAAATCTGGATGTATTCCGGCCCAGGACAATGGAGCTGATCGCGTGCTTAAAGACTCCATCGCCTTAAGGTGCTATTTCACAGCTTTCCAAGAGCAGGGAAATCATCTCTCCGGCAGTTATTTCACTATCAATGTGAGTGTGTCTGATCTGTTTACCTGGGAAGGATTTCACTGGGAAGGATTTCACTGGCTGCCCGGGCAGAGGGACAGTGCAGAAAAGCCTTTGTGGAAGGTAAAGCTGCAGCAGCCAACAAGGCTTCTGGCTTATTACTGACACTTTGAGAAGCAAATGAGAGCGTAGGAAATGTTATAGTGCCTTTCATTGTGAAGATAACCCAGCAGTGTTTTCTAAACAAGGAGTTAAACATCAAAGTACCAGTAATGATGAAGAGTTAAGAGACAGTTGCTGGTGGTCTGGCTGGAAAAACCATTCAAGCTTCCTTTCCTTCTGCCTTGACCTCCCAGCCCAGCTGGAAGATTTTCTCTTCCAAGTACACAGGGTGGAACTGTGCACCTCGACTGAGCCGCGTTGTGGAGGTGAACAAATTGCATCTGGGGGTGCTTGCACCTTAAAACAAGGTGCAGATTTTTCACATTGAAACAGCTGATCACGTTCTGTGGTGAAGTGGCCACATCGGCATGTTTAAAACAGCAGGATACGCTTGTCTCTAAGGAGTTCATCTTCACTAAAACACATGCAGGGAGCTGTGTGGACTGGGTAGCAGGGGGTGCCACTCCGTGTGAACATGGTATTCCTCCCTGGCTTCACAATGTTCCGTACAGCCGTATGGAAATTTTCCTAATATTAATTAACTGCAGTCAATTGTTGCACATTTTCATAACCACCAAGGTTCATTCACCTGTACTGTGTGGCTGCAAAGCTGAAACAAGGAAAGAGGCAATTTTCTGTCTGGTTTGTACACCAGAATTAGCTGTGCAGGAGCAGCCTGGGACTGATCTTTCCTTCTCTATGTGTTTCTCGGGTGATGCTTTGGGAGCTAATTAAGGATGGTCTCAGCACACACGTGCTTGTGTGAGCACGCAGGAGGTGTGGCAGCAGGGAGCCAACTTCATGAAACAATTTCCCAGGCAGCAAACCAAATTTTTGGGGAAAGTTGAGCGACAGGATCCGAGAAGAAGAGCTTAAGTTGAGATACCATGCTCGTAACATCCTTTTTGAACAGTCCCCAGGAAATTTGGCAGTCCCACCTCCCGGGATGCAGGGTGGCATGTGAGTGCCACCAATTCCCCTGTGGCACTGGTGGCTCTGCTGTAGGAGCAGGCTGGGTTCTGCTTTTGAAAAGGATTTACCCAGATAAAAGAGGAGCCTGCAGGGTGAAGGTCTGGACTGCAGGGGCACCAGGTGGAGGATGGTCCCCAGAGCCCCAGGCAGCCGCCAGCTCCAGGGGTGCCTGGGCCAGGCCATTCTCATGCAGAACGTGTGGCTGATGGACCCATCAGAGCTGAGGCCAAGCTGAGGCCAGCAGTTCGAGTTACAGGTATGTGTACTTGTTCACCACCAATACTGGAGTAAAAGTGGCAGCAAAAAGCAATGTGGACACTCAGGGAAATAAGCCATTAGAAATGGTGCACTCAAAAATGAATGAGAGGGTCCATGTGCCCTCCTTCAGATAGATTGTGCAGCTTCATTTCACCTGCCAGACTTGAAAAGCTTCCTCAGCACTTGGGAAGTGTTATCTGGGGGAGGCTCCTTAATGTATATTCCCAAGAGATGAAATCCTGGGGTGTCATTATCCTGTTCTCTGATGCCTCTTTCTATCTATCCAAAGGTCTCAAAATGCTTTGTGGTCCGTGGTGCCTTGGAGCACCTTCTTGAGGTGGGGGAGCATTACCTGAACTTGCTGGCCTGAGAAAGGCCTGGAAAATATAAGAGTGTGTAAAGGACCGAGGGGTAAAACCCAGAGACCTTTCACCCTGGCTGGTGCTGAGCCCACCCTCTCTCTGTGTGTTCTGCCTGGAGCTGTGTGGGCTCAGGAGGACACCTCTACATGGACTGAGGGATGCTGCAACCCCTCCCAGCTGATGCCTGGGAGACATTAGTTCTGTTTCTACGGGAGGCTGATACAAATGGGGTCTCTGAGAACAGGATTTGGTTTCTGCTGCAGTTTAATGCCCCTTCCTCTCCTGCATCACACTCAGCACTGTTTGCTCCCAAGCATAAGTAGCTACAGGAGTAAATTACTGGCAGCATTGTGTGTGAGGGCTGGGCTGGGAGCAACACTGCTGGGCCCTGGTACCTGCCTGCCCTGGGACTGCAAGCAAACCCCTTCCTCTGCCCCAGAGCAGGGATGATGATCCTGGACCTGGGAAGGCAGGAGCAGCTCCAGACCTGGAGTGGGGGGGGATCTGCTGACAGCTGCTCTGGGAGCAGCGTTTTTCCTGATGAAAGGAGAGTGTTTCTGCTGCTCAGGAGGGTAGTTTGGGGAGGCCTTGTCACTACAGATGAAGCTGTAGCAGGCATATCCTGCTTTCTAGGAAAAAGGATTTTGTGGCCAGCTTCGCTAGAGAGGCATCGAGGATTTTGCATCGTGTGCCTTTGCATTTGAAGTTTACATGCTGGTAGCTGCAGACTTTCTAGATGTTCTGGTTACATGAACACCACATATTTCTAACCTTATTTTTATTAGAGGTTTGTATCATGTGGTCCTAGCCAGCCCACAGGAAGGGCTAAAAACTTAATGTGGGAGGGATAACACTTCCTATCTCCGTGTAAATTCCCCCAGATGGGAAAAGGCAGCCCAGCTGTAGGGGAGGCTGGAGGCTGTATTCCCACATGTGGCAGCAGGATGTGGCTTTCCCACAGCAGGGACAGACCTTGCTCTTGGTAGCCAGAGCCCTGCGTGGCTGGTAGCCCAGCTCTCCCCCGGCTCTGGAGAGATGCTGGGAGCAAGAGAACTTCTCCAAGGAGCAGTGGTGAGGAGTGACTGGTGGCTGGAAGCTGTGATGGAGCAGAACTGGTAGAGAGGTGGGTCAGAGTGGAGTTGGGACAAAGGCTTTGGCCACGGAGCTGCTCATTCAAGAAGACTACACATCCCATGGAACATGCTCTAATGGGTCTTGCCAGTAGAGAACACCAGGCAGTGAGAATTGTTACTGCAGACTGAGGAAGAGCTGCTGTGCTGCCTGCTGTGCATACCCCAACAGGGGAAACCTCCTCAAGCCTGAACTCAGCAGGAGCATCACCATCAACTTCAGCGAAAGAAGTTCCTCCTGCCTCAGGGTCGCTAGAGGGGCTCCCAACTGTCCAAGGTGATTTAATGGTGCTGGTGCTTCTCCTTACCCTCTAGAAGACCAAACAAGCTGTCACTGGGGCCTGGGATCTGTGACCAACAGACACAGAGAGGACGAGGTTGTGCTGCCAAAGCTGTAGGTAATGACACATATTTGCTCAGTTGCTTTATTTGTCTGGGATCTCCCTGGGCACTGCCTGACCCCCACCTCTCCCCAGCCCCTGCTCATGTAAGCCTTGGCCACACTTACCAGCTTTCCACAGCTGCTCTGCTGTTGGAGCAGAGAAGCTTTGCTCCCAGGACCATGTCCCACCACTTGTCCATGCCCGAGACCCTCAGGGCTGGCAGGGAGCTGTGGTGGAGCTGCTCTGGTACCTGCCTGGCACAGGCTGCCAGCTGCCAGCCCTTCTTGAGCAGGAAGGGCTGAGAGCCTGGTACAGGGGACCAGAAATTCCTGGTGGGAACCTAAATACAAAATCCCCTTAAATGTACCTTTTTTTTCTTCCATCAGATGACACACAAACTCTCTTGACTGTTCAGAAAGCAGCTGGCAACATCTCTCTGTGGTTGTGTGTAGCAGAGAGAGGGAAAAGGGTCATAGCTCTGCTCAGAATCTGCCCAGAGCTGCTTTGTTTGGTGCCAGGCCTTTTTCACAACCAGTGTACACAGATGTGCGCTCCTGAATTAAATGATAACTGAGGGAAGAGAGAGAAAGAGGGTGTTTCAGCTGGGAGGGAGATTGATGGCAGGTCAGCGGGGCCAACAGGGGCAAGAAGGTTTTGGTAGAAAGCCAGAGGAACCCACGGATGCTTGCAGCAAGGGCTGCTTCCACCCTTCCACCCTAACAGTGCCCTAGAAACTCCCATGAGCACGACCTGCAAAAGCATTTTGCTTTCCAAAATTTGGAAAAATGAACAGGAGTAAAATCTATTAGTGTGGTTTTAATCCACTCAACAGAGCTGCAAATTAACTTTAGTTTTATGCGGAGTGTGTTTACTTGATCTGTAATCTCCAGTCTTCCTGAAGGCTTATCCAGACCAGATTTCTCAGCTCCTCTTGTTCACTTGCAGGTTGGTTTTTTTTTTTTTTTTTTGCACGTGCAGCCACATTTTTCATGCCTGTGTTTTGCAGGGATGGAGGGGTGGCCTGGGGGAACCTGCAATACAGACCTAGGACTGGTCCAGGCCCTTCTCACAGCATTTGGATACTTTGGCTAATCATTTTTCCTTCTGGCCCTGAAAGCTTATTTCTGTCCCACCAGGATAATCTTATTCTTTCTTCTTACTGTTACATAGTTATCTGCTGGATCTAGACGTGATAGCAAGTGAGCAGAGAAGATTATACCCCACGTGGACTCTGGATGCTTTGTCTGGGGCAGGAGAGGCGTGGGCTGCTTCCCTCGTCCCCAGCACAGCCCTTCCAAGGGTCCGTACGGGAAAGGGAGAGAACAAACAAGCGAAAACTGACTGTGAAAATTGTGAGGCTTTGTCCGAGCTCCGAGGGGCACAGCGCTGGTGGGAGCCAGTGGGCACAGGGCTGGTTCGGTGGGGTGAGGGGCTTTGGCCGGCCCCGGGTGCCCCTTCTCCCCCGGGGGGCTCTGAGGGCCGAGCCCCGGGGCTTGCTGAGCCTTGGGGAATGCCGAACAGGGGGCGTGACACCGGGGCGACCGAGGGTGCCAGGTGATGAGGAACCCCGGGGCGGTGCGAGGCATCAGGGAGGGTATGGAGCCCCGGGAGAGGGATGCTGGGCCCTGGGGAGGGGATGCGGGACACCGGGGGGAATGCAGGGCACTGAGCGATGCGGATTCCCGGGCAATGTGGGGGGATACTGGGGCGCTGGGGGTGCGAAGACGCCGTTGGAGGATGCCGAGCCCCGGGGGGATGCCGGGGGTGCAGGGCACTGGAGGAATGCGGAGCTGCGGAGGGATACAAGGACGCCGGGGTGCGAAGCCCCGGGGGGACCGGGGGTGTTGTGGGGACCCCGCTTTCCCCTCCCCCGCCGTGCCGCGGAGGGCGTGGGGCGGTAGAGGAGGAGGAGGAGGAAGAGGAGGAGGAGGAGGGGCTGCCCAGCACGGGCAGGGTTAAAGCGCCATGTAACCGGAGCGCGGGGCTGTCGGGGGCCGGCCGGGGCTCGGGCGGCGTGCGGCGGCTCGGCCCCGCTGGACGGCGCGTCCCGCCGCGGCGCAGGTGAGCGTGGGACCGGGCCGGGGGTCCGGGGTTACCGGGGCTGGGGCCGCGACGCATCCTCGTGGGCGGCTTTGTTGTGCGCGGTGGCGGCGGGGGACAATGGGGCAGGCGGGGACGCGGCAGCGGGAGCACCCCGGCCGATCGGGGGCCCTGTGCCCGGTAACCGAGGACTCGCGGCGCTCCGCTCCGGGGGGCTCGGGGCAGCGGGTCCCGCCGCCACTTCTTGCGGGCGCTCGGCCCCCGAGGCGGGTTCGGTGGGCTCGGCGCGGCGCAGCCCCGGGCCGGGCTCTCTCCCGGTCCCGGCCGTCCCTCCGGTTCCCGTCGCAACTTTCGGAGTTTCCCGCGAAGGCGTCACGGCCGCGTATCCTGGGGGCGCGTCCCGGGGCTGTCACAGTGGGGTCGGGCTGGGGGCTGGGACCCCCCCACGGGCCCCGGCCGTGCCGGGACGGGCAGGGGATGCGGGGCAGGGGCAGAGCCCGGGGCCGCGGCGGGAGCACTGCAAACCCTCGGGGCCTCATGATCCCGTCGATGAAAGGGTAAGTGATGGCAGCGGGGCGGGGAGGGCCGGGGTTGCCCTGCCCGTGCCTCGGCGGGCCCCGGGCAGCACCGCCCCCAGGCAGGGGGGCACGGGGAGGCCTTCCGGGAGCCCGGGATGCAGCGGCAGCGCCGCCGGGGCTGAACACCTTTGTTTTCGGTTCTCGGGTCAGGGATCTGTCAGTTCATCTTGGCTTTTTCTCTGTTCGCAGGAAAACAGCTCCTGGCCGGTGCCTCGGGCGTTAAGTGTCCCCGAGGCCGGGGCTGGAGGGAAAGGGGCGGCAGGTACCGAGCAGGGGATCTCTGCCCGCATCCTCCTCCTGCCCAGCCCGGGAGAAGCTCCGGTGGAAGAAAAGTATCGAAGAAAGAGAAACAAACTCCAGGGTGGCCCCAAGGTGGGCCACAAGTCCCAGGAGTCCGGGGAGGGGGGCAGTGGGTGGGCACCCAGCACTGATCCTGAGGCTCTCGCTGATGCTGCACGGATCTCCCTCGAAAAAGGGTCAGGAGAAGGAGCACGGGTTCTGGAACCCCGAGCAGGACTTGCATCCTCTGCCTCAGTTTCCAGTTTCCTTATTCCTAAAGAAATGAGAGGGAATGAGCCAGGGTGTCCCAGCCCCCGGCTCTGGGGAGGGTGGGAGCATGTGCCCCCCTGTACGGGGCCAGACGGGGACACATGAGGACAGTGAAGTGTCATTGTCATTCCTTTTAACTCTTGTGCAGGGGCAAGATGAAGCAGTAACGGCTCCGGACGCAGGACCTGCTGCCGCTGGGCGAGACGGCAGAGCCGCCGCAGCCCCCAGCCCTGCCCGCAGGCAGCACCGGCCCGGGTGCCTGCTCCCCCCGGGCACATCCCTGGGCAGGGGGCTCGGGAGAGCCAGCGAGGCTCAGCTCAGCGGGACGTGACCGAAATGAGCATGGTAAAGAGCCTAGAGCGGCTGGAGCAGCGGCTGGCTGTGATGGTGGCTGCCCAGGAGACTTCTCCGGCCTGGTCTTCACTGGGAGAGGAGGGGCCGGTTTGTTTTTTGTTTCTTTTCTTTCAACCGAGCTTTGCTGAAAGGCAGAGGGCGAGGAGCGGGAGCCTGGGGGTGGCCGCAGAGGGCTGCCCTGCTCGGGGCGGGGGAGCAGAGCGGGGCAGGAGAGGAAACAGGGGGAAAATGGAGGGAAGTGCCGGAGCGCGGAGAGGGGCCAGGCACAGGAAACGGGCAGGGGAGGGGAGAGGAGAGCCTGCCCCTTCTTAATGAGCAGATCTGCCAAAATGGGCTCCCTTTCTTACTGAACTGCCAACCCAGCAACTCTTTTCTTTCTAGGATTAGAGGGAAATGTTCTGTTTGGGGAGAATTAAAGGCCATTTGTGTGCGCACAGATAGCCCAGAGCCCAGGCTGGAGGCAGCAGCCCCGGCCATTGGGGTCCTTTCTTTCTTTTTGTTATTCAAACAGGGCTTGGGTGATGGCTGCCATCCCAGCCATCATGTAAAACGCTTCCCTCCAGTCTTTTGATATGCATGCCCCTGTCTGGAGGCAAAGTCCGCCTGTCTCCCCTGCAATCTCTCCACCTACCGGGAAACGCACCTGATAAGGGGCCCGCTCTGTTTTCTGAAGAAGGAAAACTGAAAGCAGGCTGGGGGAGCAGCCCCGGGGCAGCGGGGCACGGCCTCGCAGGTGAGCGCAGCAGCTCTGCCCGCCCCGGGGCGGCCGGCGAGCTCGGCCGGGCAGGCATCGGGAGTCTGTCTAAGCAGTTAATGTTGTGGCATGGTCTTAAACCAGTTTGGCAAACCTTAAAGAAACTGGTATTGCAAAACTAGGGCGGGATCCGGAGTCGGCGGGTTCATTGTCTCGGTGGGGTATCGCTGCAGGGCACGTCCTGGTCACCAGGCAGTGGCAGCGCTGCCGCGAGCGCCGGGCTCTGGCGGAGCTCTGAGCATCGGGCCGGGATCCTGCTTTATTTTACTCTCGCTGGGTTCTTGTACGAAGCACACGGCTCTCGAGCACGCCTGTATGTTTGCAGTACATTAAGCAGTGCAAACACTGCCGTGCTGGTTTTCTGCTCCTCCCGTGAGACAGAACATGTGAGGGGAGTGCTCTGTTTCTTATTATTTTCGCAATGCCCTGAGTGCACATGTTGGTGTGTGTTTCTGCGAGGGGAGGCGAGGACAAAGAGCTGAGCCTTCCTCCCGAGCAGGAGGTGCCGGGGCTTGCAAGGACGGGGGCTCCAGCAGGAGATCTTTGGAGGGCGGCGGGTCGGACCGGCCTCAGCAGGCAGGACCACAGGATCATCTCGGCTCTGGGTCTCTGCTTGGTGCACAAAGCAGCAGCAGCCAGAGCAGGGATGGGTGCTGCAGTGCTGCTGCCTCGGGGCCCGTTTTTGGGAAAGTTAGACTGTCACTTGCTTTGCTGTTTGGATGCTGATGTGATGTTCCCTTTCCTGTTTGCGTGTCAGAGGACGGAGCTGGGATCTCCTCGAGTGGTCTTGGCAGTGGTAGCTGGAGAAATGCACGGAGCAATGTGTTCTCTTGCCTGGCCCTGTGTGCTCCTCCCCAGCCCTGCACCTGGGGGCTGAAAAGCCTGGTTATGGTGATGCCTGTGGACCAGCAGAGCCCTGGGGGGAGATGTCCAGCTCTGCCAGGGAGTGGTTGCCTCCCAACTGATAACTCCCCCCCCTTTATAATTAAACAAAGACTATGTCCGAGCTCCCTGAGCACGTGGCAGAGCTGAGCTTGGCACATTGTGTGCTCAGGCCCAGCCTACATGTCCTTCCCGTGGGAAGGGATGGGAGACCTGGCTGCTGTGTCCCCTCCCCAGTGCAGGGGTGGCAGGGATATGCTGGGCCTGAGTGCCTGCTGTGGGCTGGCCGTGCTGGGCATTTGGTAGCACCCAGGTCTGAGAAAGGAAAAGCCATTTTGAGGGGTAAGTTTGAACCTCGTGGGCTCAGGCTTTTGTCTGAGGCTCCCAAACAAGCTCCTGAGAAAGAACTGAATGCAAAGGCCCTCTGAGGGTCCCGCTGGGGTTTTGAGGGTGCAGATATATGAGGAGGCGGTGCCTGCTCCTGTCTTCTTTGGAGCTTTACAGCCTCATGCTGCCCCATCTCTCTGTCCCCAGCCTTTCCTCTGGGTCACCCTCCTGCTGGGAGAGCAGTGTATCCTCTCACCTCCCTGCATGGATTCCCCAGTGAGATTCACCATTTCTTGGTGAGCTTTGCAGTTTTTTTTTGTGGCAGCGGTGCTGCTGGCAGGGATTGCTACTGTTCTGCAGCCTGGCAGGCTGGGGAGGGGGAGCAGACCCTGCAGGGGCTGACGGGGCTGTGCTGCACCGGGGCGTGTTGCTGCATCCCAGAGCATCCGGGACCGGCCGCCCGGGCCAGGGGGCAGCCCAGCGAGTCTGGGCAGCTCCCAGGAATTGTTTGCTGGGTCAGGGAGCAGATGTGCAGCAGCAGTGGGATTTCTTCTCACAACTGTAGGGGTTTACGTAGCTTTAGGCTCCCTCTGGTGCCATTCCTCTCCTCCCTTTGTTGAGGTGATGTGTCTGCAGGGGGAGGCAGGATGTGCACCCTGGGGGCTCTGCCTGGGGAGGTGGGTGCTGGACACCTGTTTTCCTTCAGCTTTGGATGTTACCCGGGTTTTAACGCTGCCCTTGGCACCCAAAACATCACATTGCAGCTGGTCTTTGTTTGTCAGAGGTGCTGACAGATGATCTCAAAGCAGAAATCTCAGTTGTTGAAGCAGTTGGAAGCGATGCTGAGCGAGAGCCGGGGAGGGGGCAGAAGGGCTGGAGCCTGGGGTCTCTTTGGGGCTGGGGAGGGGGGGTTTGCTTTTGCGTCCCAGCAGGGCCTTAGGTGGGTAGAGCCCTGCTGGCTCTTCAGCTTGCCGAGCTGACTTACGTGCTCCTGAAATGACTGCTGGTGAAGGGGCAAGTTGCAGCACAGATCCATAGCCCAGCAATGAGGCAGCTTCCTCAGCGCTGTCCCAGGAGCCCCTGGGAGAGCCTGGAAGCTCCCGCTCCCAAAAACAGGATCCCGGGAGGGCACCCAAGGGAAGGCAGAGGCAGCTGGGCGCAGGGGAGCTGTGCCCCACCTCTGGAGCTGAGCCCACCTCTCCGGGGGATGTGGTGGGGGGTGGGGGAGGCTCTGCAGGCACAGCCCCCTGCCCTGCCCCCTGGCCCCGGGCGGGGGAGCAGCGGCAGGAGGAGTTTTCTCCCGTTCTGGGGGAGTTGAACTGGCTGCAGGCGCCAGGACTTTGCCCCCCGCAGCTCACTGCTGTGTCCTGCGGCTGCTGGAACAGCCCACCCAGTGCTGGGTGTGCTGGGCAGCCAGAGCACGGTGAGGCTTGGTGTCCAGGGGGTGGGATGGGTTGTCCCCTGCTTTCTCTGGGCTGGCTGGGCTAGGAAGCACAGCTCCCCTCCAGAGGGTGTCTGCTCCAGCAGTGCCAGGACTGCTCCAAGGCATATGGATGGTGGCCACAGCCCTGGAGAAAAGCTCCTGTGCTTCCTTAAGGACAGGCAGGTTTCATCTGGGGCTTCCAGTCAGTGGGGCTGGTGGATCTTGAGGGCCACCACATTTCTGAGGAGGTTTTGTTCAGGTGCCCATTAGCTCCCACTATCACTCCTGATGCATCTGCAGTCAGACCCCTCCCTCTGCCAAGGGCATGAGAAGTGGCTGGCTTGAGGAGCTTGTGCTGTTTGCTTTGCCCTGCTGATTTGGCTTTCTGCTAAATTTCTGTTCTGCTCTGGCTTCTACAGGCAACCATGAAGAAGGAGAAGAGCCATGACCAGGATGAGGCAGACTGCAGGGCAGAGCTGATCCTCTTCAACGGGGACTGCACTGACCCCACTAAAGACTCACCTTCCCTTCTTCTGGGGGCCAATGGGAAGCCAAGTGCTCCAGGTGAGCTGTGCCCGGGATGTGCAGGGATGCACAAGGGGCTGCAGCATTGTGGCTGTCGCTGGGGTCCCTCTGGCCCCCACCTGCCTGAGGAGTGCTGCCAGCTCCTTGAGATGCTCCAGTCATGGTCCCCAAATCCCATCTCTTGTGTTCATAAGATCCTGCTTTAATTGGGTGGTGACAAGCCCTGAATAGTGGGGGTGTGGTTTGCTTGTGCTTCTCAGGAACAAAAAGGTGCATGAGAAGGTTCCCACACTGGCTATCAGAGTCCCTACAGTTTTGGGGCAGTGGGGGGTTTGGGGCTGCCAGTGCCAGCAGGACTGCCATGGGGAGTCTTGGGGACATCACTTGTCTTCTGCTCTTGGCCACACTTCTCCAAGTGAAGGTTCTGGCCTGGAGCAGCCACAGCTGGGAGATGTGCAGGGGCATGGCTGGGGGGCTCACAGAGCTGAGCCTGCTCTGCCGTGTCCCTGCGCAGATGCCGGGGGCCTGGGGCTGCCCTCCCTGAAGAACAAGAGGGTCAGCAAGGGAGACCTCTCCAAGGAGGAGCTGTCCTGGCCGCTCACTCTCACGGGGAAGCAGGAGGTAGGTGCTCACCAAGGCTGCTGGAAAGCCTTGCTGCCAGGGGGTTGTGGGCTGTCTGCGGGGGCAGCTGGTGCCAGGACCCTCACCCCTTCCCCTCTGGAGCAGCTCTCGCACTTGGTGCTGGGGGAACAGCCCAATGGCAGATGTGATTCTCATTTACAATAATATTAGTTTTCATTTTTCAATTCTTGATTTACTTGAGGCCAGCAGCAGCAGGAGGGTGTGGTGTGATGCAGTGATGCCCACTGCATCTTGCAGCAGTCAAATCATTATTCTGCTGATACTTTTAAGAAGTCTCAGTTGTGTGGCTGGACTGCAGCGTCTCATGTCTCTCAGGGTGGCCTGATTTTGGCTGCTTCGGGCCTGGATCCCAGTTTCAACCCCTCCTTTTGTTGACTAGGTTGACAAACCTCCAGGGTCTGCAAGCATTTTTGCCTTCTGGCTTTATTGTTTTGATTTTGAAACAAAACCCCGAGGTTGGAGATCTGCCTGTGACGAGGCAGCTTCCAGAAAAAGTGAGCCATAAATCCAACCAGAGTGAAAATTCTGCTTTCCCACTATGTTGGGTTTTGGGCTCTTTGCTTGCAAAATCTCCTTTCGATTTGAAGCTGTTATGCCGGATGCAGGAAACGTGCCTGGGTTGGACTGTTTCTACACTGTGGCTGCTGAAACCGCAGGGGCAGAGCTGCCCCGGGTGGCTGTGCAGGGCTGGGTGGTGCCAGGGAGAGCACCCACGCGTGTGGGCAGGGTGCTGTGCCCGGGGTGGCTGCTGGCTCCTGCTCTCAGTCACGCCACTGGCTGCAGCTGCAAGGAGGGAGGGTATCACAGGGTACAGAGTCGTAGAGTGGAATCAGAATGGTTCTGGCTGGAAAAGACCTTAAAGGTCATCAAGCCCAACCGCTAACCTCAGCACTGCCAAGGCCACCACGTGCCACGGGCGTGGGGCAGGCGTCCCTGCCACAGCACCTCTGTTCTGGTTGCAGACGCGGCCCCGGGGCAGCGCTGGGTGGGAGAGCAGCCTGAGGCAGAAGCCCCCCGTGCGCCTCATCTTCCAGGCAGGGCAGACCCAGCACGAGATGAGGATCAAGGCAACGAGCAACGAGGAGACTCTGAGGGACCTGCGAACTCCCTTGCGGGTGAGGGTCTGCACGGGTGCCAGGCTTTCCCTGGGGATCCCTGAGGCTCCAGGGACTGGATTTTATTGCTGTGCCCTGGCCAAGTGGAGTCAGACACATTGCAGGCTCTCCATGCCTCAGTTTCCCCTGTGAAGTGTGTGTGTGTGCTGCTGCATGCCCTAGCTGTGAACTGGGTGCTTTGAACACTGGGGTGAATTGGGGAGGGGAAAAGGGAAGAGCACAACTGGAGCACTGTGTTCTGTGTGTCTGGCAAGTAAAAGGAGAGCAGTTCTTCCTCGGACACCCCAGTCCTGGGCCCTTCCCACTGTTCTGGCTGCGGTGGCATTCCCACTCCCCATCTTCCCCTCTCCTCGCTCTCCCATTCCCAGCCGAGGGGCTGGGGGTGATGTGGGGCAGCTCTCTGCTCCCCACTGCCCGCCTTCCTGCTACACTCACACCCTCCTCCCTCTGCACCCAGAGCTCCAAGCGTCGCTCGGCCACGTCTGTCCCCGTGGCCACCATCGACCTGACGGAGGAAGACTCCCGGGACTCATCCCAGAGCAGCAGCACACTCTCTGGCAGCAGCTCCCAGGAGGGCCAGAATGGCTCTGCCGAGCTGGGGACTGAGGAGCCAGAGAGCAGAGATGTGGGGACACCACTGGAATACCAGGTACGGAGGGGCCAAACTCTGCTGCACTGGGATCCTGCCCCCGATGTGGTGCAGAGTGGGGGTGAACTGTCCTGGCTTGTCTGCAAACCTTTCTGCTGCTTCTGCCTCCTCCCTGCCTTCCCTTCCCAGCATGTGCAGGGTGGGATGGTCCCAGGCTGTCCCCCTGTCCATCACAGCGGGGTGAGTGCTGCTCCAGGGGCACCTTGCGTGGGCACCAGCCCTGCCGAGCCCCTCCCTGCCTGCTGCTCCTGGGCTGCAAAACCTCCCAGGGCCCCAGGAGCCGCATGCGGGGCACACGCCGGGCTGGCAGCCCTGCCCTGCCCAGACAGGCAGTTGCATGTGCAGAAAATGTTTCTTTCGGGGGGTGCTGGAGAGGCACGAAGCTGCTGGAGCTGCAGAGGAGCCTGGTTCAGTGCCTGCGGGTGTCAGGGCAGGGCCCAAGACTTAGAGGAATTGGGCAATTGCATTTTGCTGCATAATTAGGTGCCTAATTGCAGAACAAAGCTGGGAAGGAGCTGGGCAGGCTGAGGTGGCTGCTCCTGGGATTGCTCCTGTGTGAGCTGCCTCCCTGGGCACAGCACTGTGCCAGTGTGACCCCCATTGGTCTGCCTGTGGGAGGCCCTTGGCATGGTCATGACAAAATTCCCAGCTCTTCTCTCTGTTTTCAGTCTGTCCTGTGTCCTGCCCTTCCCTGTGGGAACAAGAGCAGGGTTGGTGCCCTCTCCCTGGGGTGCAGTCAGACAGGCTGAGCTGTAAGCCCCATGAACGGGGCTTCCTTGTGCCCAGGAGTAACCTCGTTTGTGCAGGGAGCTGAGGGAGCAACCTCCGTGCAAAGTCCTCCCTGTGGTGGGCAGGACACACAGCACCCCCTGCCCTGCCTCTGCATCCCTCAGCCTGGCCCTGCCTTGAGGCTCAGCAGCAGCGTGTGGTGAGCCTGGCAAACCTGGCTGCGAGGGCATCAGAAGAGTCCATCTGCTTTCCTTGGAGCTGCTGCCCCCCATTCCCACCACCGGGGCTGCTGCAAGTCCTCTTGTGACAGGCAGCGCTGCTGTGTGAGGGCAGAAAGAGGCTTCCCAGTGTTGGAGAGACCCCAGGAGGGCAGGCAGGAGTGGGCACGCACGGGCTGCAGGAGCCAGGAGGGCTGAGCAGGACAGAGCACGCACTGCTGAGCTGGGAGCCAGCTCTGCCAGGGGTGCTGCCCCTGCTGGGAGGAGCAGGGGGCAGCTTTTATAGATCAGGGCACGGAGGTCCGTGCATGGGACTTCCCTCAGCCTGTGGCTGTTCCCTGGTGCTTCAGGGCTCCCTGCGGGGCTGTTGGGATAAAATGGGGAGTTGGTGCTTTTGGCTGATGTGTGTTGTCCTTTTGCTTTCAGGATGGGAAGGAATTTGGAATCGGGGAGCTTGTCTGGGGAAAGATCAAAGGTTTCTCCTGGTGGCCTGCCATCGTCGTCTCCTACAGAGCCACGGCCAAGCGCCAGGCCGTCTCGGGCATGCGGTGGGTGCAGTGGTTTGGAGATGGGAAGTTCTCCGAGGTAAGCCTGCCTGTCCCTGCCTGTGCCTGGCTGAAATCCCCTCCCTGTGCATTTTTGCCATCTGTCCCATTCCTGGGACTGCCTCGGTGTGTGTGCCCAGCTGCAGCCTCCCCAGGCTGGGACCCTGGTGTTGAGCATGGTCAGGCTCTTGGATGCCCTTCAGCCTCTAGTGTCTATAAATGACTGGCCACTGCGGGTTGGTGACAGGATCCAGCAGTGGGGACATCTGCCTGGCCCCTTCGCAGGGTCTTGTCCAAACTCTGGTCTCTGGGGCTGTGTCCCTGTTGCTCCCTGCCCAGTGATGTCCTCCTGGATCCCTGTTGTCACGGTTGGCTGCAGGCAGGAGGGAGGGACGTGCTGTGCTGGCTGTGCCGGCAGGCGTGCGGTGCCAGCAGAGGGTGCAAACCACCCGTCCTGATTGCTGCTGTGATGCTGCTGCCTCTGCCCTCCTCCCTCTCTGCTGGTCCTGCCCGCCGCAAACCCACTGCTGGGCTTCCTTTCACAGCTCCATGGTCCAGACAAGGCCCAGTGCCCTCAGCCGTGCTGGGAACCGCTGTGCTGCCGGGCCGGGGCTGCGGCGCGGGGGCACGGTCCCCAGGGGGGACATGGTGCCATGTGGGGGACAGAGCCAAAGCAAGGCATCCCTGTGCCTGCTGGTGAATTTTAGTTGCTCTCTCCCAGGTTTCTGCAGACAAGCTGGTGGGACTGATGGCCTTTAGGCAGCATTTCAACTGTTCCACGTTTAATAAGCTGGTTTCCTACCGACGAGCCATATACCATGCCCTGGAGGTAACAGTGGAGCGGAGCTGGGGCTGGGTGGGTGAGGCCCCTGGGCTCTGCAGGGGTGGTGGGATGTAGGGAGAGATGGACTGCATGCAGGGTGGCAGATGCAGCTGAGCTGGCCTAGGAAGCACTTTCCTGGGGCAGGAAGAGATGCCCTGGCTGGGGAGCAGGACGTCTGCTCAGCCCAGGTGCCCACAGAGCTTGGGAGGTGAGGGAGGTGGCCGGGGCTGGGGCCTCCTGGCTCTGCCCCTACATGATGCTCTGCCTTGCATCTGGGGCTGGTCTGGATGATGCCTGTGAGTCACCTTGAGAGCTGTCAGCCCAGGGAGCTCCTGCCAGTGCCCAGAATTAATGATTTCCCCCATCTGCTGGGGCGATGTGGACAGATGTCTATAGGAAAACTATCCTCTCCCTGCTGGGACTGTTTCCAAGTGCAGCCATGGGGCCAAACTCTGCTTTTGCCAGCAGATTCAGGTGTAACTGCTGCTGCCCCAGGGTCTCGCTGCTCCAGAACCCCTGGGCCAGGCTCCTGCCAGGTCTCTGACTTTTGCAGCAGCATCGTGGTGGCGAGGCAGTGTCACTGGCTGGAGGTGTCCTGGGCTGGTGCTGGATGCCCTTTGCCATCAGGGCTGTCGCTGAGCACCCCATGGCTCTGATCCTCATCCAGGGGACACATCACACTGGGTTATGGTGCTGCAGACCCACAGGCCCTTCTGCTGCCTTTTTTCTCCCTGCTGCTTGCCTGGGAGCAGCGTCCAGGAGAGAGCTGGGGCTGGCCTGTCCCTGCTCTCCCGGCTGGGACTGGAGGACAGATGGACATTGCAGGGGGGAGGCAGGGCCAGGGGCACACCCAGCACGGGAATCTGGCAGCTGCTGCTGTGCTGGGGACACCGAACCCTGTGCATGTGTCTGTGGTGGGGATCTGTGCTGTGCAGACACCAGCCGGGCTGCTCCCCCTGTCACCCTGGCTCACACCTTGTCCCTCTCATGCAGGTTGCCCGGAGCCGGTCAGGAAAGACGTTTGCAGCCACCCCCAGGGAGTCCCTGGAGGAGCAGCTGAAGCCCATGATCGACTGGGCACTCACTGGCTTCAAACCCCTGGGCCTCAAGGGGCTGCAGCCGCCCAAAGCCTCAGGTGAGGGGGTGGCAGGAGCTGGGCAGGGGCTGCTGTGAGTCCACTCACCCGCTGCCACAGCCTTGCTGGCCTGGTTCTGAGGTGGCCCCAGGGCTCACGGCTGGGATGTCCTGCACAGCAGCACTGCAAAAAGCCAGAGCAAAGCTCCCTCCAAGCCATTGCTCCTGGCAACTGGTGAGCTGGCTGAGCCTCCTGCTGTGCGTGGGCAGCCAGGGCGGTCTGGAGGGGCTCTGCTGTTGGCTGGGGTGGGACCTGGAGGGCTGGGCAGGAGATGTGTTCCCCAGTGGGAAGCTCCCGGGGCTGCAGGCTTATCCTCAGGGAGCCATCTTTGCCTTGCAGAGAACGGGGCCCTGAGGAACGGGACGGAGGAGGTGCTGTCCCTCGAGCAGTGTCCCCGCACCAAAAGGCTGAAGTCCAACCCCTGCAACAATGGCAAGGAGCAGCGAGTGGAAGATGACCAGACCCGAGGTAACCTGGGGAGCAGCATGGCCTGGCCATGCATCCTAAAAAGCAGCAGGAAATCTCTCTGGGAAAGGGCTGGGCTCTTCCTGGGGGCCACGAACTTGCTTTCCAAAGGCAAAGGCTTTTGTGGTCTCTTGTTGCTCACTTGTGCCTTACAAGTCGGCAGCAAACCCAGCTGCAAGACATGGCTCCACAAGCTGGGCTCCTTTAATTGCTCCACTTGGAAATGGTCTGTGTGTTGCTGCTGTGAGCTCTGGTTTCTCCAGCAGTGAAAGATCAGGGGTTTAGCCCCAAAATTTCTAATATGCTGGTGGCCTGTGCCTTCTCTGTGCAACGCTCTGCAGAGCTGCAGCAGCTTTAATGCAAGAAATAAGGCATTTGTAAGTAGAGTGCATTTAAAGTTTGTTACATAAGGAATGATAAATATATTTTATTTTTTCATTTATAAAGAGCAAATGGTTTCTGAAGTTACGAACAACAGTGGGAGTCTTGAAGGTAACGGGTTGTCCTGTCTCTCTTGGGAAGGGTGTGGGGCTGGTTGCAGGTGCCTGCAGGAACACTGGGCAGAGATCGTGGGTGCCCTGGGGACAGGGCTGCCCTGGCAGGGTGCAGGGAGCAGGCAGGGCCTGCCCGCTGAGCACAGCTCTCTGTCACAGACAGCTGCCTGTCCTGCGGGAGGAGGAACCCGGCCACCTTCCACCCACTCTTCGAGGGGGGCCTGTGCCAGACCTGCAGGGTAAGAGCTGCCGAGCAGGACCCCGGAGGCTGCAGAGGGGGTGCAGAGTCCAACCTGCTGCCAGGGCAGGAGGGGTGACTGCCAGGTCCCACCCGTGCCATATCCACCATGGAGCTGTCCCTCCGCATGTTCTCCCTGCTTGAGGCACCAAGGACGTGCATCTCTGAGCTCTCACCATGCACGGAGAGAAGCTGTGTTCACTGTTCACCATCTGAGCACGGATCCTGATCCTCTGTCCTTCCCTCCTCCTGCCTGTCCTTACACTAGGATAGATTCCTGGAGCTCTTCTACATGTACGACGAGGATGGCTACCAGTCCTACTGCACTGTCTGCTGTGAGGGGAAGGAGCTGCTGCTCTGCAGCAATGCCAGCTGCTGCAGGTGGGCCCTGCATGTCCCCATCTCTGCTCCTCTGGCTGAGCTGGCAGAGCTCCTGGGGAGCTGCAAGGAAGTCGGGTCATGCCTGAGCCTGGGCAGGGTCCCATGCTGGTCCCCAGCACATCAGCCTACCCATCCCCACTGAGCTCCACCTGGGAAGGTTGGCCAGAGCTTTACCCATGCCTGGGCCACCAGCTTGTGGTAGCAGCCCTAAAAAACAGGATGCTACCTGAAAAAACATCCAGCAAAATGGGGTGGGGGCTCCAGTGCCTGGCAGGGGAGACGCCAGGAGAGGCTGGGGTGACCCAAAGGGGTTTCTGGAGATGACAGGATGAGGTGTTGTGGTTTGGACAGGTGCTTCTGTGTGGAGTGTCTGGAGGTGCTGGTGGGGCGAGGGACGTCGGCCAAGGCAAAAGAGCAGGAGCCCTGGAACTGCTACATGTGCCAGCCCCAGAGGAGCTACGGGGTGCTGCAGCGCCGGCAGGACTGGAACACCCGCCTGCAGGACTTCTTCACCAGTGACAAGGGGCAGGAATATGTAAGGGCTGCAGGCAAGAGAGCCCAGCACACTGGGCTTCCGGGGAGAGGGCTGCCAAGGGCAGGGCTGGCTCAAAATCCATCAGCCCTCTGCCTTGGTCTCACTCATCCCCCCTCTCGGAGGGTGCTGGGCTCGTGGTCCCGCAGATGCTCCCCTGAAGGCAGAGGTGATGCCTGTCGGGCCAAGGTTTGGCCTCCTAGAGCATCACAGCTCTGCCCAGAGCTTCACTGCTGTCCTTCCATTGCAGGCTGAACCCAAAATCTACCCAACAGTCCCACCAGCAAACAGGAGACCCATTCGAGTGCTCTCCTTGTTTGACAGCATCACAACAGGTGAGGCACTGGAGGAGGCACCAGGGCTTGGGGATGAGGGTTTTGTGGCTTCAAACCTGTCTCTGAAAGCCTGGTGGGGAGAAGGGGAGGAAGGGCAGGGAGATGAGGACAGGGGCTGGCCAGGTCTGTGGAGGAGAGAGGGGTGGAGGGAGGATGTGGGAATGCTGCTCCCAGAGGTTTCTGCTGCACCGAGTGCTGTCTTGGGTGGCTGGTTTCCTTGAGCAGCAAGAGCTGTGGGGAGGCTGGTAACCTGGCCTCTGGTAAAGAAGTGCCCGAGAGCAACTGGTTTGACTCGGTCCACTCAGCTCTAGAGTTCTGCTTTCTGGGAGCAAACCTGCCTGCGGGAGCAGGTCAGAAGTCTGGTTTGCTCATCCATAAGTTCTGTGTGACTGCACCCACCTAGGACAAGCAAAAGTGGCCACATCGAGCATCAGTGCTGACGAAGGAGACTGTGAGACTAAAGAGAGCAGTGGAACCTCAGACCTCTGTCCCTTGGCAGGGTACCTGGTGCTGAAGGACTTGGGTATCCAAGTGGAAAAGTACATTGCCTCAGAGATCTCTGAAGACCCCATTGCTGTGGGCACCATGCGGCACGACGGGAACATCACCTACGTGCACGATGTCAGGAACATAACCAAGAGAAACGTGAGGACATTTCTGCAGGGGGGGCTGGGGAGTGTGGTGCTGTGGCCACGTGGGTCTCACCCCACATGACATCTCCTAACCTAGTCTGTTGGCTCTAGATTGAGGAGTGGGGCCCCTTTGACCTGGTGATAGGTGGAAGCCCCTGTGACGACCTCTCCATTGTCAATCCGGCCCGGAAGGCGCTGTATGGTAAGGCAGGGCTGGGTACCCCTGGGGTGTTCCTGCTGTGTGGAACCACCTGGAAGTCCACAGAAGCAGTTCAGCCCCGGTCCGGGTTGGTGGTGACTCCCCTCTGGGATGCAAACCATGGGGTGGCATCTGCAAAGCACAGGCTGTCCCATGCCAGCACCGTGGGGAGGGCAGCCAGGCCCCCCGGACCTGTGTCCCTGTGCCACAGCCCGTCCCACCCACTGCTCTGGCTCTCCCTTGCAGAAGGAACTGGGAGGCTCTTCTTTGAATTTTACCACTTGCTCAACTTCGCCCGCCCCAAGGCAGGAGAGGAGCGCCCCTTCTTCTGGATGTTTGAGAACGTGGTGGCCATGAGGGTCAATGACAAGAGGGACATCTCTCGGTTTCTGGAGGTAGGGATTGCTGCCTGCTCCAGGAAGAACATGGGAGCAGGAGACACTTGCTGGGCTGTGCAAGGTGTGTGAGGGTCTGGCTGTGGTTTTGTATGGCCCTCATGCTGGAAGACCCCCTGCCTGATGCATGTACCAAGAATCAACTTTTTAGTCTTGGCTCTGGGTCCCCTCTGGCCTCCAGCATGTTAACCTGAGCACTCCCTCCCAGGGGGAGGTTTTTACCCGCCTTGCAGGAGCTGCTCAGAGCAATATATATTATTTCTAGGAAGAGGGAGGGCAGGGACTGGAAAGGGTCTTTAACACTGTGGTAGCCAAGATGGGCTGTGGGTCAGCAGGAACCTTGGTGTGTGAAAGCCCCACTGGAGGCTGGTGGTCCTGATGCTGGCCCAGCCAGCTTGGCACTGTGGTGTGCTGGGATTTGCTTTAGCTGCTGGCCAAGGCTGTGGGAGCCCATGTGGCTGAATAGACCGTGCCCTGTGTGGAACAAGGGTGTGTTGGGGCAGCATCTGCAGGGGATTTCCTAAAGTCTCAGCAGGGCGGTGGTAAAGAGCTTCTCCTGCAGGAGAGGACTGAGCCCACACTTCCTCTCACCTTTCTTACCCTGTCTCCTGGCCTGCAGTGTAACCCGGTCATGGTCGATGCCATCAAGATGTCAGCTGCCCACCGTGCGCGCTACTTCTGGGGAAACCTTCCGGGGATGAACAGGTAACCCAGCTCTGCTGCTTTGAGTCTCTGTAGTTCTCTTTTGTGGTGCTTCTGTGGTTCTTCTTTCCTCCTTGGCCCTCAGCCCAGCTCCCAGGAGCTGAAGAGCTGCAGCCCGTTTCCCTGGGGTCCTGTGCACATGATAATGTCGCCTGTTAATGAGCGATGATGAGACTGTGGGAAAAGTGCAGTGTCCCCATCCCTGGACCTGCAGCCTGTGGAGGGGAGTGTGACAGGGCTCATGCAGGAGCTGTGTGGTGTGTCTAGCCTGGATCACACCTTGCTGCACCCTGAATTCATGGCAAAACACAGCAGAAGGACTTGGAGTAGAGTAAAATCCATTTACTAGCAGTCCTGCACACCAAAGACAGCAACAAAATCTGGTTTTTGCACAGCCAAATCCTCAGCCAGTGAGCACAGACTGGGTGTAAATATTTTTGCATGTTTATATTTAAATTGCCAGTATTTGTTGGAAAAAGAACTAATTAAAGCTTGAGCGAGAGGCATGTAGGTATTTGAAAGTGAAATAGCAATTACACCATTTGAAATGGCACTTGGAGCTTCCATCTGATTGTGAAGAGATGGAAGCCCCAGCGTGATGACTCAGAGCTCTCTCAGTGCAGTAGCCCAGGGTGGTGCCTGCAGAGGTGCCTGGCTGAGCAGGGGCAGGCAGGGTGGCACTGGCACCGGGCTCCTTCAAAAGTTCTACCAGGAAAAGCTATGGAGAGCACTGTGGAAGATGCTCCCGTGGCTGCCACGGGAGGAGCTGCTCTGGTCTGGCGTGTGCCAGAGCAGGCAGGAGCTGTGAGTTTGTGGCAAACAACCTCTGATGACTCAGGGGTTCCTCAGGAGGGTGATCTGTTGACCTCAGCCAAGCTGGAGAGGCTGCATGAGGACTTGGAATATTTCTCCTCCCAGCTGTGCCATTGTCTTTAGATCTTTGCTTTTTACTCCCCATAACTAGTGCTGGTGCTGATTCCTAGCTGAGAGATTACTGGTGGCTCTTCTGTTTTTCTTTTCCTTTTGCTTTCCTAAACCCAATTTTAAAACAGAGCCAGCCTGGGGATGTCCCCCTGGAATGGGCTGCATCCCAAACCCACAGCTGGGTCTGGGTGCTTGGTCTCCATCCATATGTGGGTTATGTTGTCTGTGGCACCGACTGCTGTGGGATGTTTCCCAGGCTGCCTGTTCCCGTGGGAACAGGGCTTTGGGTGGGCTCTGCTCTGCCCCTGCCCTGGGGTGGGTCTGCTGCTGGCTCTGGGCAGAGTGGGAACAACTGTGTTGTCTTTGAATGCTCTGAGAGCTCTGGGTGGGAAGTGGTACATGTTGACACGTCACCGCTCTGGGGAGGAAAGTCCAGGGGCAGGGACTGTTCTCAGTGAGGAGGTTCTGAGCTCACACACGGGCTGGGGCTCGAAGGACCTTGGGCTGGATGCAGAGATGGGGCAGGGATGCTGCACCTTGGATGTGGCCAGTGGGCTCCATGGAGTGGGGCAGCCCCCGGGCCTCACCCCCTTTGCCTCCGCTCCGCAGGATCTTCGGCTTCCCCCTCCCCTACACGGACGTCTCCAGCATCAGCTGCGGGACTCGCCAGAAGCTGCTGGAGACATCATGGAGCGTCCCTGTCATCCGGCACCTCTTTTCCCCACTCAAGGATTATTTTGCCTGTGAATAAGAAGCCGAGGTCCCTCGTCTCTGGTAAAGATGCAGAGCTCCGCTGCGGTGGCGGGAGAGGGACGGGCACGGATTCTGCCACGGCCCCTTCCCTCCCAGCCACCTCCTGTGGGAAGGCACCTCCTGGCCCCACGGGAATGTCTTTAACCAAAGAACCTGGCAGGGTAACTTTTCTTTTAAAGGGACCGAGAGCAGCAATACACAGAAAACGATGGACAAAAGAGCTTTAACTCCCTGGCGCAGGAAGCTCTGTGCATGGCTGATGGGACGGGAAGTCTCCTCCAGAGCATTAAATATTCCGTTTTAGCCTAGAGCTGGGAAGTCACAACTTGCTGAGCAGTGAGTGTGGAGGCAGCTGCCGGGGCGCTGCAGACAGACTTGAAAGTATTGCTTTTCCTAAACAAACAAAACCTCTCTTAAATCAGCTGCCAAAAGTCCTCAAACTGCAGCAGCAGGTTGTGAGGGACCCTGGTCAGGTTACATACACTGAACATGCAGGATACAGAAACCAAATATTTTTTTATTTTTGTTTTTAAGACTTTTTTGATAAACTTTGTTTTTAACGTCTATTGCTGCTTTAAGGCATTACATAAGAATGTGGAGATTCCTAGACCTGAATGTAGCTGAAACTGAACTGTGAGGTGGTAGAAATACTTTTCTAGCTAGATATCTAAGAAAAAAATACTGTGGCTGTAGTTTACAAATATTCACTACTTCCTTTTTAAAGCATCTAAAACTTTTCCTTGCATTTAAAAATCCTGCTGAGTGGTTCGAAAGCTTCCACAGTCACCAGAGCACAGAGGGTTTGGGCTCCAGTGTCCACAAAGAAGGTTCTCTGAGGGTCCGTTCCCCCCGTGAAGGTGGTGCTTGGGGGGGTCGGTGTTGTCCTCAGAGCACAGCCCCCCTGCTCCATGTCCTGTGCAGCTGAGCCCCTCTGTCCCCCTCACTTTCCGTGGCCCTGGGGCTGCCGTCCTGGCCGGTGTCCCCCGGGACTCTTGACTCCAATGCACATTTCAATGCACTGAAACCTGTGATGTCCCCCCCTCTCTCCTCCCCTACCTCTGCTCTTCACTACAACCTGCGTCTGGCAGGGTCCTTGGGTGCCTTCTCAAAATGAATTGGGTGCAAACCATGGGCCAGCCCTCTTCCCAAAGCCAAGCTGTCTCACGAGGTGTTGTACAGCATCAGTGGGAAATAAGGACTTCTCTCCCAGCTGCTTCTACCTCTCTGACCCATGAGGACCCCCTGGTGTCCCCCTTTGCAGCCTCCCCGGAGGAGGCAGCTTCCCATTTTCCACTCTTGGCACGGAGCTGCTCATCTGCAGCTCTCCACCCTGTCCCTGGGCTCCGGGGACCATCTTCTCTCCATCTCCAGCCCAAGGCTTCACTTGGGAATGTGCTGGAAGAGAAGGCCCAGCAAAGTTTACAGGCTCTTTTCCCCCTTGGCCCTGCCTGGAGGTTACTCTGAGTCTTCCCAGAGGGGTTTTTCTCATGTTCCAGCCACACCTTAGTTAAGGAGACTTTAACTTTGGAGAAATCCAAGTGATCTCCCCAACACTGCTTGCCTGGGGACAAGTGGGACCATCTCCCCACCTTGTCACCAGCCCCAGAGCCTGATGTGGGGGTGATTGTCCTCTCCCTCGGGATCCTTGGATGGGTTTTATTCCAAACCAGGCTCACCTGGAACCTCCACCAGGGCCTCTCCTTTCATACTCCAGATCTCACATCCTTCCCTGTCTGATCAAAACAATTGGAAGAGGGGAAAAACAAAGGACTTGGGGAAAGTGAACAAAGAGAAAAGATGAATGGGAATTGTCTTGGCATTAAGCTCACTTGATATGAATTGTAGTAGATAAGTCTTCCTTGGTATATTTTTCCCTGTAAGAGCTGCCTTTTATGATGTGTTTTTAAAAAAGTAAGGAGAGGTAGATTTCACAAATGCCTTTTTAATACGTTTTTTTTTTTTAAAAAAAAGGTTTTTAACTCTCCCTGGTGCTATTTTTTATAATTTTTTTTTTCTTAGGTTAAGGATTTGGAATGTCGAGAGTCGGGCGGGTTTTTTTTTAATACGATCTTCTTAAAATAAAGAGCACATTGTTTTTGCTGGATCCGTTTCGTTCGCTTTTTGTGTGGGGAGCATGAGAACCCGGAGTTTCGGGTCTGGAACCGGGAGCGGGACCCGAACCGGGAGCGGGACCCGAACCGGGAGCGGACCCGGGAGCGTCGGGCCCGGCGCTGCCAGGGAGCACGCGGCCGCCGCGGCTGTGGGCGGGGCTTATGGGCACAGCCAATAGGCGGCCCCCTCGGGCGGGGTGGGCGTGGCGAGGCCGTAGCAACCTGGGGGTGTTGCCCCGCCCCTTAGCAACCGCATCCCGCCCCCCCCGGGCTTGGAGAGCCGATCGGGGGGGGGCGCTCGCGGGGCGTGTGACGTCATTGTGACGCCATCGCGTAGCGTGCGGGTGACGTGGTCCCCCGGGCAGGCGGGCGGGGCCGGTTTGAACGCGCAGGAGACGGGGCGAGAGCGGGGCAGGTAACGGGCCGGGCCGGGCGCGGCGGGGCCCGCGGGCGGCGGGGGGCGGCGCCGGGCCTGGCGGGGCCGGCCGGGGGGAGCGGGGCCGCCCGGCGCCCGGCGGGCTGTGCGGAGACCGGGGTGAGGCCTGCAGGGCCGGGCCTGCCCCGGGCGCGCCCCTCCGGCTGCCGCGGGGGCCCCGGCGGGAGGCGGCGGAGCGGGGGGCCCGTTGCGGCGGGCAGGAGCGGGGGGGAAGGCGGGGCGGCGGCGGCGGCGGCGGGGGGCAGGCTGGGGCTGAGCCCCGCCCGCGGCGGGGGCGAGCGGCGGGGCCGGCCCTGCCGAGCGGCAGCTGCACCGGGGCCGCGGGGCGGGCGGCGAGCGCGGCGGTTCCGCTTTGTGCGGCGGGGCCGGGCGGGGGCCGGCCGCTCGGTATTTCTCTCCGGAGAGATACCGGGGTGGACCGGGAAGTGTTCCTGCCCTGCTGGCTCGGCCCGGACCGGCGGGAGGAGTAACTTGCCGCTGCCGTGATTCCTCTCAGCAAAGTTTCCGTGTGAGTGTCTCGGCGTTCATTTTCCTTCAAAACCAAAGCAGGAAACCGCGTCCTTCGCAGCTGAGATGAAGTAAGGTCCTCCCGGCTGCTCGCCCCGGGCAGCCTCCCCGCCGGCCGGTGCTCGGCTCCGGGTGACGCGGGCAGGGCCGGGCAGCAGGGCAGGGCCGGGCAGCAGGGCAGGGCAGGGCAGCAGGGCCGGGCAGGGCAGCAGCCGTGCGGCCTTCCCGGCTGGGCTACTGACCCCGTGCTTCGGTCTTTCAGAAAATGGCAGTTAATGTGTATGCTACTTCAGTGACTATCGATAACTTGAGTCGACATGACATGCTGGCGTGGATCAACGAGTCTCTGCAGCTGACGCTGACCAAGATCGAACAGTTGTGCTCAGGTAAGGGGCTCAGCACCACGTGTGAGCTGCCCAGCTGCTGCTGCCCCGGGTGGGCCCTCTGAGCTGTGCTCTGGGTGTGAGCAGGTTCATGGTCAGGGGTATGATCTGGTTGTGGTTGGAGTTTTGTTGAAATGCTTGCTAATAATAACATAATAACATAAGCATCATGAAAAAGGCACATTCTTCTGACTCACTGTGGCACAGATGAAATAAGAAGGAATGGGGCTTAATGTGGAGAAAAGACTCTTAGGAGAGAGTGTGTTCCAGTGAGGGGTGAAGCATTCGGTCTTGATGGATAGGTAACTACTGCATGTGTAGGAACTAGCATAAACAAATGTGGGTTTCTGGTGGAAGAGGGCAGCTAGGAGATTTGGGAGGTGCCTTTTAAAGACTCTGTTTGGGCAGAAGGCATCTTGGTGACTCTGGCATTCCCCCTCAGGACTTTGCAGCTCCCCATGGTAGAGGAGTGTGTCTGTCTGTGTCACCCGAGCTCACTGTGGCTTGAGCTGACTTCAGCACAGCTGAAACTCTGGTAGAGTTCTAAGCAGAAAAGGGGAAGTGATTGTGATACAGAAATGGAGTCAAGTGTTAATGCAGGGAGGAGTGTGTGTGGGAGGAGACTTATGGAAATGAACAAAGAAAGTCTGTGGAGTAAGAGCTGCAAAAAACCCAAGGCTAAAAATGGAGCCTTGGTAAAAGGTGGTGATTTTGGATAACTGCAATAGGCAGGTGAAAGGTCTTGGTGAAAAGTGGGAGTGCAGCTCATACAGTGAGTTGAGAAGGGTTTGCTCACAGGATGAGAGATGTGGACATTTGGATGGAATAAAAGAAGGAATTTGTTTAAGTTTGGGACTGTGCATACAGCCTGTGGCTGAGTCCATGGATGAAACATTCACAAAGACAGAGACACAGGGAATTTAAAATAAACATCTGACAGGTATTTGTAGTGGCTTTTGTCTAGTGAGTTGATGGAGAAAAACTATGAGGATGCAGAACCTAAAGATTGCATTCATAAAAATGTGGGAAATGATAAGAATTGTCCACTTTTCAGGTAGGCAGATGAAAAAACCTGCTGTGTGCAGTGCTGGTTTATACTGCTGAGAGGTTCTGCTTAGAACTGGTGTGAGTCTTGCATGCTGTGAGAAATGAGGGTAATTAATTCTGAGTTTCTGCAGAAACTCATCTCACCTGTTGTCAGGGAGAGCCTGAAAGCTGTTGATGTGGTGTGTGCTGAGTAACATCCCTTTCCTGTGCTGCAGAAATCTCTCGTGCCTCTGCAGGTATGGAAGTGGCTTTCCCTGTCATAGTCAGGTGAAAACCTGAGTTTCCAAGCTTGCTTTGCTGCCCTGGACAAGGGCAGTGGTGACATCAGGAGTCAGAGGTTGCATCAATGCACAAAATGTGACCTTGGCCTTAAGCTGTTGTCTCTCTTATCATGCTCATTGCTCAGACTGCCCATAGTTGGCAAAACCCTGACTTCTGGCAAGTCATCTGATTTTTTTTTTTGAGCTGGGTGTGGGAGTTTTTCAGCAAGTGAACTGAGAGGCAGTGGAGATGAAACAGCAAGAATTTTTTAAGTTATTATTTATTAGCACCAGTGGATGTGCAGGATTTTAGTAGCAGGTGAAAGTGGGAGCCCCAGAGACCTGCAGAATCTCTTGATAGGAAGTGAACTCTCTGTTAGCTGTGGTTGAGTTGAAGACTAGTTCAGGGCAACCCCATGATGTTTGGCTCTTGCCTCCAGATACCTCACAGAGTCTTGTCATGTCTGTGTGATGGTTTGGATTGAGGTTCCTGGTACTCTCTGTGTGTGCTTAGTCCGTTGACACTGGTGGGGGGTGTTTAATGCTCAGAATGTTTCACTCACATTTCCAGCTGGCAGGCAGTTGCACATCATCCCTGCAGAGTCAGGAGTTAACAGGTGTGTATGTTCTACAGAAGTGTCTTTTTTTGGAGGTGGCTGTCTACTCTTTGT